>NC_080193.1:33841544-34144575 GCF_030028045.1 Hippopotamus amphibius kiboko
CTAAAGTGCCTGGACGTCCTGTGACATCAGACATTTGGCTTCTGTCTCCCATGTTCATCCTCAAAGGAGCATGCCACCTGAACCTTACAGAAGGTAACTCAACAACACTTCGAGCTCAGGCAAAGAAACCAAACGAACAAATGAAAAACCCTAACCTCCCCACGCCCACCCCCCCCACCCCCAACACCAGAAACAACAAAGAAATCCAGAGCAGTGAAAAATGCAGTGAACAGAGCAAACCAAGTGCACAAAATGGATTTGAAAGATTCACAGAAAAGAATCCTGCAGACCTATTGGGAGACGTCTACGGAGAGGGGGAGGCACAAGTACAAACTCTTTGCAGTATGGTATTGGAAAAATGTAAGTTGTGTGTTTGGGTGGTGTTGGCATTGGCATCAGGGTGGTTGGGGGTTAGGGGGTGGGGGTAGGGGTGGCGTGGTGAGCCTCTGTAGGAAAGGGAGGCATTCATACTATAACGTTGTACAAAGAAACCTGCCGACTAGTATTCCAATGATGCCTAAGTAGGAATGTGAAACTCAACGTTCATTTATAAAATCAAAGGTCCTCCCTGCACTGATGGAAGACCCTTCCCTAACGTCGTTGGGGACAGCGAAACCACCTGACTTGCAGCTCTGCCCCTCCTATCTGTCAGTAGGTTCTCATCCAGGTGGTCCCAGGACAGACACACTCCACTGGACCACGTGCAGCTTCGAAGGGGGCTGGGCGGGCTTGGGGGCAGGGTCCGTGGGGGAACTCTCCTCTCCTAGCTGACTCTTCCACTGCCTCAAGATCACATGACCTCGAGGAGTCTCACCCAAGGAACCTTACGTATCACCTTTCTCCTTTCCCTCCCCACGCCCCCACCCCCTGCACCTAAGGTTCGACCAGCACGTTGTGATTGAGCGTCCTCGTGCATTTCCCACTGAGCCACACAGCTGTGTCTAGTCTATCTGGGGACAGAACCGAGAATCGTTTTTGACAGATGGCTATTTACATATGCCCCCACCAAGATCCCATAGAGAGGGAAAGAAAGACCAATGATTGCCCCCACGAACACAAACAATCATGCCCTGGATAAAGAAGAGGTGACGTGCCCCACGGGGCGGGCTGTGGAGCAGGGTCAGTCGGGGACCTTCCCTCTCCTAGCTGAATCTCTGACTGCCTCAAGGTCACATGACCTCAGGGAGTCTCACCCAAGGAACTTTATCTATCACTTTTTTTTTCCACACCCTACATCAAAGGGTCAACCGGCACCTTTGCATCCTCAGGCATTTTTGACTGAGCCGGACAGCTGTGTCTAGTTTCTTCGGGGCGGGAAGCAAAGAATCATTTCTCACCGATGCCTATATACATATGCCCCCACCATCATCTCCACAGAGAGGGAAAGGAAGTATAAATATGTCCCCCACAAACACAAACAAGCATGCCCCGGATTAAGAAGATGTAAGACGCCCCCCACTCCACACACCACCTCAGCCACCCCCTCCCCCCCCGGCCGTTTCCAAAACAGACAGCGGAAGACTGCTCAGCCCACCACCCCTCCCCCAAGAAAGAGGAAGGGAATCATGCGTTTGGAGCAATGACGATGGACTTGGAGGGAGGGGGGCTGGGGGGCTGGGGGCGGGAGGGCGTGATGCTGTGAGAAAGACGTCTGACAGAAAGACAAATACCGCACGACAGCGCTTCTATGTAGAATGCAAACCATGACAGCGATGTAGTGGATATATTCGCAACACAGGACAAACTGCTGGGTTACCAGTGGGCAGACGGAAGGCGAGGGGCGTAAGAGGCACACACTTATCAGGTGTGAGATCAGCTAAAAGAATGTCCTGTATGACACCGGGACCTAGAGCCAATACTTTCTAGGAAGCATCAAGGAAATGTAAGCTTTGAGGAATTGTCAATCACTAGACTGTACACCTTCCATAATATTGTAGAGCAAGCATCGTTTCAATGAAAGAACAAAACCAAAGAGAACACAACAAAACACCAAAAACCAAAAGGTGGTGGTGGAGGGGGTGGGGGTGGGGAGGGGGGTGGGGAGAAAACACAGAAGAGATGAATACAAAATCAAAGCTACAGGTGGGCTGGCTTTGGGACACGATCATCGACATGAAGGAAAAGGACATGTTTCCACACTCCTTGAATCCCTTGCTAGGACACTGAACGCAAGAAGTGGCTCTCCTAACCTATGGGAATTGAAGTGGGAAGCTCTCAAGAACATCTGTCAGGAAAGGAGTAGAGTGGAATTTTGCACCATTGGGAAAAGTGTGAAAGTGTTTGTTTAGCCCTTGGCAAGGAAACGTTTTGAGCAAGTGTGTTGCTAACTGGCTTGTGTTCCCCCCAGTACCTGTGCTCAGCTTCTAAACCCCCGCGTGCATCCCTTGGGGGCAGGCTTAGGCCAACGCATCCCCTTGGCCGGCAAGTCATTTCCATTCTGAGCACCTTTCTACGTGAGCCTCTCAGAGGTGTTTCTGGAGGTGTGTAAACAGACTTCCCGGAGAAAGGTGTGCATTGTTCCCACTGGGGATTGCGAGTGACCACGCCCTCAGGCCCTAAATCCGATCAGAAGCTTGCAGCGCATTGGTGGATTTCGTGCCCCCGGGGGTTGGGATGGGGGCGGAGTGGGTGGTGAGCCATCAAAGGGCTGGTGGGACTGGCCCAGGCTGTCACTTGCAGACCGGCCATCTCCGGGAAGGAGGCATCCCTGCTGCAGCTGGAGCTCCGAGATGGACACTCTCGACACTCTCGTGGGCCTCGTTTGCAGAGACATGGAGGCTGCTTCTCTCGACTCGGGAGGTGAGCCTCCACCTCAGTTCCACGTCTTTCCCAAACTCCACTCTTCCGGGCCAAGTGCCGCTGCTGTGGATGCCCGCCGGGGACCCTCTCGGCAGGAGGAACCGTGCCCGCTGGCCCAGACCGTTGGGCGCTGCCAGCGTGGTGACTTGGCGCGTGTGTCAGCAGGGCTGGCTCCCGCCCAGACACGTCTCCTGAGTTGGAGGAGACCGTCTGTGGTCGGGGCTGGGCTTTGCAATATGGGGAACACCTGCTACTTGAATGCAGCCCTGCAGTGTCTGACCCACACACCACCCCTGGCCAGCTGGCTGCTGTCCCAGCAGCACTCGACGATCTGTCCAACCCAGACCTTCTGCATGCTGTGTGCTATGCAAGCCCACATCACGCGAGCCCTCCTTCATCCTGGCGAGGTGATCCGGCCCCGCCAGGACCTGCTCACTAGCTTCCACAGGCACGAGCAGGAAGATTCCCACGAGTTTCTGATGTTCACGCTGGATGCCATGCAGCAAGCGTGCTTGCGTGCCTGTGAGCTGTTGGGCTTTCCCTCCAACAACACCACCCTCATCCGTCAGATCTTTGGTGGGTCCTGGCGATCTCAGGTCCAGTGTCTCCACTGCCTTGGGGTTTCAGACACGTTCGACCCTTATCTGGACATCACCCTGGATATCACGGCAGCTCAGAGTGTGGACCAAGCTTTGAAAGAGCTGGTGAAGCCCGAGAAGCTGGACGGTGAAAATGCCTATCGTTGCAGTGTTTGTCTCCAGAAGGTGCCTGCCACCAAGAGGTTGACTCTGCACAGCGCCTCCAAGGTCCTGATCCTTGTGCTGAAACGCTTCACACAGATCGCCGGCGACAAAATGGCTCAGAAAGTGCACTATCCCCAGTGCCTCGACTTGCAACCCTACATGTCCGAGCAGACGGCAGGCCCACTGGATTATGTGCTCTATGCAGTGCTGGTGCACTCTGGGTGGAGCTGTCACCGAGGACACTACTTTTGTTATGTCCAAGCTGGCAACGGCCAGTGGTATCACATGGACGATGCCAAGGTTACCGCCTGTGACGTGACGTCTGCCCTGAGCCAAAGCGCCTATGTCCTCTTTTATGCCCAGAAGAGTGCCTTGGAAGGAGACGGTGGGCCAGTGGCACCGGGAGGGGCACCGACGTCCCTGGGGGCTGACCCCACAGGCACTGTCGTGGCCCACAGGGGACCGGAAAGAGATGCCAGCATCAGAGCTCCTGGGTCGGAGGAGCCCCTGGAGGAAACAGGCGTTCAAGCAATCAGCTTAGAGCAGTGGAGACGCCTCCAAGAACACGACCGACCTCGGCCTGAATTCAACCTCAGGAAGGTCGAGTCTGCCCTGCCTGCCGGTGCGGTCGTGATTCACCGGTCGAAATACGCAGCTGGCATGAACCCACAACTGCCTGAACCGGGGAACTACCAGCTCAACCATCCAACCAGGGACAGCCCACCTCAGGGGCCCATCAACATCAGCAACGTCCCTTGTCTCAGCGGGAGGGCCAAAACTACCAAGAAAAAGAACAAGAAGAAGCAGGGGGCTCTGGGTGCATTGCCCTAGGCTCCGGTGCACATCCCTGCAGACACGCACACACACCCACGCACCAACCCACACACCCACCCGCTCACACACTTGCTGCCCAACCTACGCTCACCTAGAGGAAATCGGGTGTGCTACACGTGGGAATAATCTACCCTTGTGGAAGGACTGTTAGTCTGCAGTGTTCATGGGACATGCTATTCACTTGGAACTTCTTACTACTGAGCTTTCAGGCGTGGCTCTCCACTGGCATGCTACTGGGGAGGGTGGGATTGATGACTGGGTCTAAGGACTGTCTCAGCACAATCCACGTCCACGGCACTGGAACAGTCCTTTGGGGATGGGGCGTCTGGTAGGTTTCCTTTGGTTTTAACCCTCCCCTCCCCACCCCCAACCCCTTCATTTGCTGCACTATTGGCTTCTTGTGAAGGACGCAGCCTGGAGGCTCCTCAGAAAGGCTCACGCCCACCCAGGTGAGGAGGAAACCTCCTGAACCCTTCAGAGGGTCCATGACCCTCTCCTGCCTGCTGGGGTCTCCCCCTCCTGGTCCAGTCAACTGGGGATGACCCCAGCCTCCCAGGTCACCAGCCCCCACACCCCATCCCGCTGCACATAGCTCAGCACAGCACAGACAAATACGAATATTCCCAAGACCTGGTGCAGGATTCCATGGGAGCCGGGCAAGCAGGCTCTAAGGGTGGCTGTCAATCGGAAGCCTTGTGCAAATGCCTGAAAGGAATGACCCGGCCACCCATTCATCACTTGCCCTGGAGACTTCACAAGGATACTTCTCCAAAGACACCTGGGGCTGGATTTCATTTGAAAGGGATATGTTGGAGACTCTCCAAATGCCAACCAGGAGAAACGATGCAAACCACCCACCCCCGCAGCAACACCAGCAACAACGCCAAAACCCCAACAGCAAGAGACAGACTCGGTACATCTTCTGACAGACCCGCACAGGTGAGAGTGGGATGTCAGGTACTATGGGGACCAGTGTGACAGAGGGGTCTCCACGGTGGGGAGGAGGATCCCTGCGGCAAGTGGGAGCTTGAACACGTCCTCAATTTTCCCTCTAAAGCTGACAGCGATTGCCACTGGTTCACTGATTGCGGGTGCCTGCGAGGACCACAGTGTCTTCTGGCCACAGCACAGCAAGCGCACGAGTGAGCCAGCGGAGCGAGTGAGGGGGTGAGTGCAGGAGCTGTCCCACGAAGGGCAGAGGTGGGGCTCTGTTTCCCTAGCCCTTGGGTCGAATCGTGGGAGGGCGAACCCAGAGAACCTGGGGGGATCGTCAAAGCCCAGGATCCTTCCCCAAGACCGAAGGAAGGAACGTAGACATTGGTGAGGAAGGGTTAGGGGGAGGGGGAGTGGACTGTGACCTGGAGGTGCTGTCTCTCCACCTCTGCACCAGGTGCATGGCCATCTCCAGGCAAGGAGAGGCAACCGGAGGAGAAGCCACCAAGAGATCCGTATCCTCTGCAGGTCCACATGGAGGAAGGGGCTCGTTCTACCCTTTGAGAGTCCCTGAGCGGCATAGAACGGGGCACCTCTGGGAACGTGGGCCAAAACAACTGCATCATGCCTGGGAAAGCCTGGGACAACCCCCTGGAGTGGGCCAGTGGCTCCAGGTGAAGGAAGGGGCATTCTTGGCCGAGTTCACAGCACGTCAGTGCTCCCGCTCCCCCTCCTCCCGCCCCTCCCCCTCCCCCTCATCCCTTTATCCCCTGAAGCAAACACTGACTAACACTGGGGCCCAATCAGATTCTCCCTCGTGGGGACACAGCCTTGAGGCACATCCACTTACCATGGTTTGTCTTGTAAGTGAGGAAAGCCAAGGTGGAATGCCGAGGACCCCAATCCCCAGGGCGACTCTGCGGGAGACGCCACAGGGCCCGTGTGGGGAGGAGGGGGTGGACAGAATCGGGGAGCCCTTGCCCAGGCCTGCCCAGTGCCTCATCCCCACCCCACACCCCACGCACCGTCCCTCCACGCCCAGCCATCTTCCAGGCCAGCCCCTGGCATGGTGTTCACTCCACTGGAGAATGGATGGTGGAGATCGTGGTTCCAAAGAGCTCCCTGCCTCTAGGATGCCTTTGAGCACGTGGAGTGGAGTGAGAAGCTCCCAGGGTAGCTCCGACCTGGGTTTCAGCCTCGGGGGACCTGGAAGGGGCTCTTGGACTGAGGGTGAAACCGCGAGGGGCAGGCCGTGTCTGATGGACCAGGCTTCCCTCAGACATCCTCAGGCACCTGCACCGTGGAAGGAGCCCTGTGGAGCCCCGCGAGACAGACACCCCGACACCACCTCTGCTAATGATGGGCGTGTCTGGGCCATGGGAAATGGATCAAACGAACCTGGCACGGGACAGGGTTTGGATGCAGTCTACTTGGTAATAAACTGAGTGAAATCATTGGCATGAGTGTTTAATTCGAGAAATGAAGACCTATGAAATTCATCGCGGGGTTGGGGGGGCAGGGCTGTGTATCTCTGGAGAGGTGCCCTGTCTTGTCTGGGCGGAAGTGCACTCCAGAAACCCGGAAGTGTCGTTCTTCAACACCAATGGAAAGCTGTGTTTCTAGAAGGGGTTTTCCTTTGACTCAAGCCACCAAGAGGGACGGTATTGCATGGGTGTTTTGGTGTGTAATCACCGCTGGTCCACGGGATAGGATGATTATTCTCAGTTTCATGTCTGAAGTTCATCCCCCTGGTACCGAGGGCAAACGAGGGTGCCTGTGGCTTCTGAGAAGGGCAGTCCCTTGGATGTCCAGGGCCCCACGCTCAGGAAAGAGGGTTCTGCCAGGTCGGATGGGCCCAGTGATGGGGACGCTGGTCCCCACACTTCCCTCCAGTAGCGCTAGGAGAAAGAGCAAGCAGAGCACAGCCTATGCCTTGGTGCCAGCCAGGCCCATCTCAACCCAGGACCGCTTGCTCCCAGGGGGGTGGCCGCTGCATCTCCGACAGATCCCACTGGGTGCTGAGCCTTCCCTCGCAAAGACAAGAAGGGAGAAGGCAGTGGGTTTGGAGCGAGGCAGTATCTGAGCACCGAAGAGCCTTCACTCCTTCCTAAAATGGGCACAGAGCATCTCCTGTGCTCTCTGAGGTGGGGTAGGGGGCACTGCATGCTGGCCACCATGCTGGGCACTGCAGTCCACGGAGCGCAGTGCATCCTCATGGAGACTTGAAGTGATCACAGTTGAGTCACACATGAGAGTGGAATGTGTACGGTTGTGGAGTTAGAGGATTTCTCAGCTGAGAATTCCTGATTCCCAGGGGGACAGCATTCCAGCAGCAGGGGAGAGAGCAGTTCATTGTATCTGGCGGCAGTTTGGTTCACTTCTCCTAAAGTGCCTGGACGTCCTGTGACATCAGACATTTGGCTTCTGTCTCCCATGTTCATCCTCAAAGGAGCATGCCACCTGAACCTTACAGAAGGTAACTCAACAACACTTCGAGCTCAGGCAAAGAAACCAAACGAACAAATGAAAAACCCTAACCTCCCCACGCCCACCCCCCCACCCCCAACACCAGAAACAACAAAGAAATCCAGAGCAGTGAAAAATGCAGTGAACAGAGCAAACCAAGTGCACAAAATGGATTTGAAAGATTCACAGAAAAGAATCCTGCAGACCTATTGGGAGACGTCTACGGAGAGGGGGAGGCACAAGTACAAACTCTTTGCAGTATGGTATTGGAAAAATGTAAGTTGTGTGTTTGGGTGGTGTTGGCATTGGCATCAGGGTGGTTGGGGGTTAGGGGGTGGGGGTAGGGGTGGCGTGGTGAGCCTCTGTAGGAAAGGGAGGCATTCATACTATAACGTTGTACAAAGAAACCTGCAGACTAGTATTCCAATGATGCCTAAGTAGGAATGTGAAACTCAACGTTCATTTATAAAATCAAAGGTCCTCCCTGCACTGACGGAAGACCCTTCCCTAACGTCGTTGGGGACAGCGAAACCACCTGACTTGCAGCTCTGCCCCTCCTATCTGTCAGTAGGTTCTCATCCAGGTGGTCCCAGGACAGACACACTCCACTGGACCACGTGCAGCTTCGAAGGGGGCTGGGCGGGCTTGGGGGCAGGGTCCGTGGGGGAACTCTCCTCTCCTAGCTGACTCTTCCACTGCCTCAAGATCACATGACCTCGAGGAGTCTCACCCAAGGAACCTTACGTATCACCTTTCTCCTTTCCCTCCCCACGCCCCCACCCCCTGCACCTAAGGTTCGACCAGCACGTTGTGATTGAGCGTCCTCGTGCATTTCCCACTGAGCCGCACAGCTGTGTCTAGTCTATCTGGGGACAGAACCGAGAATCGTTTTTGACAGATGGCTATTTACATATGCCCCCACCAAGATCCCATAGAGAGGGAAAGAAAGACCAATGATTGCCCCCACGAACACAAACAATCATGCCCTGGATAAAGAAGAGGTGACGTGCCCCACGGGGCGGGCTGTGGAGCAGGGTCAGTCGGGGACCTTCCCTCTCCTAGCTGAATCTCTGACTGCCTCAAGGTCACATGACCTCAGGGAGTCTCACCCAAGGAACTTTATCTATCACTTTTTTTTTTCCACACCCTACATCAAAGGGTCAACCGGCACCTTTGCATCCTCAGGCATTTTTGACTGAGCCGGACAGCTGTGTCTAGTTTCTTCGGGGCGGGAAGCAAAGAATCATTTCTCACCGATGCCTATATACATATGCCCCCACCATCATCTCCACAGAGAGGGAAAGGAAGTATAAATATGTCCCCCACAAACACAAACAAGCATGCCCCGGATTAAGAAGATGTAAGACGCCCCCCACTCCACACACCACCTCAGCCACCCCCTCCCCCCCGGCCGTTTCCAAAACAGACAGCGGAAGACTGCTCAGCCCACCACCCCTCCCCCAAGAAAGAGGAAGGGAATCATGCGTTTGGAGCAATGACGATGGACTTGGGGGGAGGGGGGCTGGGGGGCTGGGGGCGGGACGGCGTGATGCTGTGAGAAAGACGTCTGACAGAAAGACAAATACCGCACGACAGCGCTTCTATGTAGAATGCAAACCATGACAACGATGTAGTGGATATATTCGCAACACAGGACAAACTGCTGGGTTACCAGTGGGCAGACGGAAGGCGAGGGGCGTAAGAGGCACACACTTATCAGGTGTGAGATCAGCTAAAAGAATGTCCTGTATGACACCGGGACCTAGAGCCAATACTTTCTAGGAAGCATCAAGGAAATGTAAGCTTTGAGGAATTGTCAATCACTAGACTGTACACCTTCCATAATATTGTAGAGCAAGCATCGTTTCAATGAAAGAACAAAACCAAAGAGAACACAACAAAACACCAAAAACCAAAAGGTGGTGGTGGAGGGGGTGGGGGTGGGGAGGGGGGTGGGGAGAAAACACAGAAGAGATGAATACAAAATCAAAGCTACAGGTGGGCTGGCTTTGGGACACGATCATCGACATGAAGGAAAAGGACATGTTTCCACACTCCTTGAATCCCTTGCTAGGACACTGAACGCAAGAAGTGGCTCTCCTAACCTATGGGAATTGAAGTGGGAAGCTCTCAAGAACATCTGTCAGGAAAGGAGTAGAGTGGAATTTTGCACCATTGGGAAAAGTGTGAAAGTGTTTGTTTAGCCCTTGGGCAGGAATCGTTTTGAGCAAGTGTGTTGCCAACTGGCTTGTGTTCCCCCCAGTACCTGTGCTCAGCTTCTAAACCCCCGCGTGCATCCCTTGGGGGCAGGCTAAGGCCAACGCATCCCCTTGGCCCGCAAGTCATTTCCATTCTGAGCACCTTTCTACGTGAGCCTCTCAGAGGTGTTTCTGGAGGTGTGTAAACAGACTTCCCGGAGAAAGGTGTGCATTGTTCCCGCTGGGGATTGCGAGTGACCACGCCCTCAGGCCCTAAATCCGATCAGAAGCTTGCAGCGCATTGGTGGATTTCGTGCCCCCGGGGGTTGGGATGGGGGCGGAGTGGGTGGTGAGCCATCAAAGGGCTGGTGGGACTGGCCCAGGCTGTCACTTGCAGACCGGCCGTCTCCGGGAAGGAGGCATCCCTGCTGCAGCTGGAGCTCCGAGATGGACACTCTCGACACTCTCGTGGGCCTCGTTTGCAGAGACATGGAGGCTGCTTCTCTTGACTCGGGAGGTGAGCCTCCAGCTCAGTTCCACGTCTTTCCCAAACTCCACTCTTCCCGGCCAAGTGCCGCTGCTGTGGATGCCCGCCGGGGACCCTCTCGGCAGGAGGAACCGTGCCCGCCGGCCCAGACCGTTGGGCGCTGCCAGCGTGGTGACTTGGCGCGTGTGTCAGCAGGGCTGGCTCCCGCCCAGACACGTCTCCTGAGTTGGAGGAGACCGTCTGTGGTCGGGGCTGGGCTTTGCAATATGGGGAACACCTGCTACTTGAATGCAGCCCTGCAGTGTCTGACCCACACACCACCCCTGGCCAGCTGGCTGCTGTCCCAGCAGCACTCGACGATCTGTCCAACCCAGACCTTCTGCATGCTGTGTGCTATGCAAGCCCACATCACGCGAGCCCTCCTTCATCCTGGCGAGGTGATCCGGCCCCGCCAGGACCTGCTCACTAGCTTCCACAGGCACGAGCAGGAAGATTCCCACGAGTTTCTGATGTTCACGCTGGATGCCATGCAGCAAGCGTGCTTGCGTGCCTGTGAGCTGTTGGGCTGTCCCTCCAACGACACCACCCTCATCCGTCAGATCTTTGGTGGGTCCTGGCGATCTCAGGTCCAGTGTCTCCACTGCCTTGGGGTTTCAGACACGTTCGACCCTTATCTGGACATCACCCTGGATATCACGGCAGCTCAGAGTGTGGACCAAGCTTTGAAAGAGCTGGTGAAGCCCGAGAAGCTGGACGGTGAAAATGCCTATCGTTGCAGTGTTTGTCTCCAGAAGGTGCCTGCCACCAAGAGGTTGACTCTGCACAGCGCCCCCAAGGTCCTGATCCTTGTGCTGAAATGCTTCACACAGATCGCCGGCGACAAAATGGCTCAGAAAGTGCACTATCCCCAGTGCCTCGACTTGCAACCCTACATGTCCGAGCAGACGGCAGGCCCACTGGATTATGTGCTCTATGCAGTGCTGGTGCACTCTGGGTGGAGCTGTCACCGAGGACACTACTTTTGTTATGTCCAAGCTGGCAACGGCCAGTGGTATCACATGGACGATGCCAAGGTTACCGCCTGTGACGTGACGTCTGCCCTGAGCCAAAGCGCCTATGTCCTCTTTTATGCCCAGAAGAGTGCCTTGGAAGGAGACGGTGGGCCAGTGGCACCGGGAGGGGCACCGACGTCCCTGGGGGCTGACCCCACAGGCACTGTCGTGGCCCACAGGGGACCGGAAAGAGATGCCAGCATCAGAGCTCCTGGGTCGGAGGAGCCCCTGGAGGAAACAGGCGTTCAAGCAATCAGCTTAGAGCAGTGGAGACGCCTCCAAGAACACGACCGACCTCGGCCTGAATTCAACCTCAGGAAGGTCGAGTCTGCCCTGCCTGCCGGTGCGGTCGTGATTCACCGGTCGAAATACGCAGCTGGCATGAACCCACAACTGCCTGAACCGGGGAGCTACCAGCTCAACCATCCAACCAGGGACAGCCCACCTCAGGGGCCCATCAACATCAGCAACGTCCCTTGTCTCAGCGGGAGGGCCAAAACTACCAAGAAAAAGAACAAGAAGAAGCAGGGGGCTCTGGGTGCATTGCACTAGGCTCCGGTGCACATCCCTGCAGACACGCACACACACCCACGCACCAACCCACACACCCACCCGCTCACACACTTGCTGCCCAACCTACGCTCACCTAGAGGAAATCGGGTGTGCTACACGTGGGAATAATCTACCCTTGTGGAAGGACTGTTAGTCTGCAGTGTTCATGGGACGTGCTATTCACTTGGAACTTCTTACTACTGAGCTTTCAGGCGTGGCTCTCCACTGGCATGCTACTGGGGAGGGTGGGATTGATGACTGGGTCTAAGGACTGTCTCAGCACAATCCACGTCCATGGCACTGGAACAGTCCTTTGGGGATGGGGCGTCTGGTAGGTTTCCTTTGGTTTTAACCCTCCCCTCCCCACCCGCAACCCCTTCATTTGCTGCACTATTGGCTTCTTGTGAAGGACGCAGCCTGGAGGCTCCTCAGAAAGCCTCACGCCCACCCAGGTGAGGAGGAAACCTCCTGAGCCCTTCAGAGGGTCCATGACCCTCTCCTGCCTGCTGGGGTCTCCCCCTCCTGGTCCAGTCAACTGGGGATGACCCCAGCCTCCCAGGTCACCAGCCCCCACACCCCCTCCCACTGCGCATAGCTCAGCACAGCACAGACAAATACGAATATTCCCAAGACCTGGTGCAGGATTCCATGGGAGCCGGGCAAGCAGGCTCTAAGGGTGGCTGTCAATCGGAGGCCTTGTGCAAATGCCTGAAAGGAATGACCCGGCCACCCATTCATCACTTGCCCTGGAGACTTCACAAGGATACTTCTCCAAAGACACCTGGGGCTGGATTTCATTTGAAAGGGATATGTTGGAGACTCTCCAAATGCCAACCAGGAGAAACGATGCAAACCACCCACCCCCGCAGCAACACCAGCAACAACGCCAAAACCCCAACAGCAAGAGACAGACTCGGTACATCTTCTGACAGACCCACACAG
This sequence comes from Hippopotamus amphibius kiboko, assembly GCF_030028045.1. Taxonomy (NCBI): domain Eukaryota; kingdom Metazoa; phylum Chordata; class Mammalia; order Artiodactyla; family Hippopotamidae; genus Hippopotamus; species Hippopotamus amphibius. Next base: position 33,854,551 of record NC_080193.1, read on the forward strand.
GTGAGAGTGGGATGTCAGGTACTATGGGGACCAGTGTGACAGAGGGGTCTCCACGGTGGGGAGGAGGATCCCTGCGGCAAGTGGGAGCTTGAACACGTCCTCAATTTTCCCTCTAAAGCTGACAGCGATTGCCACTGGTTCACTGATTGCAGGTGCCTGCGAGGACCACAGTGTCTTCTGGCCACAGCACAGCAAGCGCACGAGTGAGCCAGTGGAGCGAGTGAGGGGGTGATTGCAGGAGCTGTCCCACGAAGGGCAGAGGTGGGGCTCTGTTTCCCTAGCCCTTGGGTCGAATCGTGGGAGGGCGAACCCAGAGGACCTGGGGGGATCGTCAAAGCCCAGGATCCTTCCCCAAGACCGAAGGAAGGAACATAGACATTGGTGAGGAAGGGTTAGGGGGAGGGGGAGTGGACTGTGACCTGGAGGTGCTGTCTCTCCACCTCTGCACCAGGTGCATGGCCATCTCCAGGCAAGGAGAGGCAACCGGAGGAGAAGCCACCAAGAGATCCGTATCCTCTGCAGGTCCACATGGAGGAAGGGGCTCGTTCTACCCTTTGAGAGTCCCTGAGCGGCATAGAACGGGGCACCTCTGGGAACGTGGGCCAAAACAACTGCATCATGCCTGGGAAAGCCTGGGACAACCCCCTGGAGTGGGCCAGTGGCTCCAGGTGAAGGAAGGGCCATTCTTGGCCGAGTTCACAGCACGTCAGTGCTCCCGCTCCCCCTCCTCCCGCACCTCCCCCTCCCCCTCATCCCTTTATCCCCTGAAGCAAACACTGACTAACACTGGGGCCCAATCAGATTCTCCCTCGTGGGGACACAGCCTTGAGGCACATCCACTTACCATGGTTTGTCTTGTAAGTGAGGAAAGCCAAGGTGGAATGCCGAGGACCCCAATCCCCAGGGCGACTCTGCGGGAGACGCCACAGGGCCCGTGTGGGGAGGAGGGGGTGGACAGAATCGGGGAGCCCTTGCTCAGGCCTGCCCAGTGCCTCATCCCCACCCCACACCCCACGCACCGTCCCTCCATGCCCAGCCATCTTCCAGGCCAGCCCCTAGCATGGTGTTCACTCCACTGGAGAATGGATGGTGGAGATCGTGGTTCCAAAGAGCTCCCTGCCTCTAGGATGCCTTTGAGCACGTGGAGTGGAGTGAGAAGCTCCCAGGGTAGCTCCGACCTGGGTTTCAGCCTCGGGGGACCTGGAAGGGGCTCTTGGACTGAGGGTGAAACCGCGAGGGGCAGGCCGTGTCTGACGGACCAGGCTTCCCTCAGACATCCTCAGGCACCTGCACCGTGGAAGGAGCCCTGTGGAGCCCCGCGAGACAGACACCCCGACACCACCTCTGCTAATGATGGGCGTGTCTGGGCCATGGGAAATGGATCAAACGAACCTGGCATGGGACAGGGTTTGGATGCAGTCTACTTGGTAATAAACTGAGTGAAATCATTGGCATGAGTGTTTAATTCGAGAAATGAAGACCTATGAAATTCATCGCGGTGTTGGGGGGGCAGGGCTGTGTATCTCTGGAGAGATGCCCTGTCTTGTCTGGGCGGAAGTGCACTCCAGAAACCCGGAAGTGTCGTTCTTCAACACCAATGGAAAGCTGTGTTTCTAGAAGGGGTTTTCCTTTGACTCAAGCCACCAAGAGGGACGGTATTGCATGGGTGTTTTGGTGTGTAATCACCGCTGGTCCACGGGATAGGATGATTATTCTCAGTTTCATGTCTGAAGTTCATCTCCCTGGTACCGAGGGCAAACGAGGTGCCTGTGGCTTCTGAGAAGGGCAGTCCCTTGGATGTCCAGGGCCCCACGCTCAGGAAAGAGGGTTCTGCCAGGTCGGATGGGCCCAGTGATGGGGACGCTGGTCCCCACACTTCCCTCCAGTAGCGCTAGGAGAAAGAGCAAGCAGAGCACAGCCTATGCCTTGGTGCCAGCCAGGCCCATCTCAACCCAGGACCGCTTGCTCCCAGGGGGGTGGCCGCTGCATCTCCGACAGATCCCACTGGGTGCTGAGCCTTCCCTCGCAAAGACAAGAAGGGAGAAGGCAGTGGGTTTGGAGCGAGGCAGTATCTGAGCACCGAAGAGCCTTCACTCCTTCCTAAAATGGGCACAGAGCATCTCCTGTGCTCTCTGAGGTGGGGTAGGGGGCACTGCATGCTGGCCACCATGCTGGGCACTGCAGTCCACGGAGCGCAGTGCATCCTCATGGAGACTTGAAGTGATCACAGTCGAGTCACACATGAGAGTGGAATGCGTACGGTTGTGGAGTTAGGGGATTTCTCAGCTGAGAATTCCTGATTCCCAGGGGGACAGCATTCCAGCAGCAGGGGAGAGAGCAGTTCATTGTATCTGGCGGCAGTTTGGTTCACTTCTCCTAAAGTGCCTGGACGTCCTGTGACATCAGACATTTGGCTTCTGTCTCCCATGTTCATCCTCAAAGGAGCATGCCACCTGAACCTTACAGAAGGTAACTCAACAACACTTCGAGCTCAGGCAAAGAAACCAAACGAACAAATGAAAAACTCTAACCTCCCCACGCCCACCCCCCCACCCCCAACACCAGAAACAACAAAGAAATCCAGAGCAGTGAAAAATGCAGTGAACAGAGCAAACCAAGTGCACAAAATGGATTTGAAAGATTCACAGAAAAGAATCCTGCAGACCTATTGGGAGACGTCTACAGAGAGGGGGAGGCACAAGTACAAACTCTTTGCAGTATGGTATTGGAAAAATGTAAGTTGTGTGTTTGGGTGGTGTTGGCATTGGCATCAGGGTGGTTGGGGGTTAGGGGGTGGGGGTAGGGGTGGCGTGGTGAGCCTCTGTAGGAAAGGGAGGCATTCATACTATAACGTTGTACAAAGAAACCTGCCGACTAGTATTCCAATGATGCCTAAGTAGGAATGTGAAACTCAACGTTCATTTATAAAATCAAAGGTCCTCCCTGCACTGACGGAAGACCCTTCCCTAACGTCGTTGGGGACAGCGAAACCACCTGACTTGCAGCTCTGCCCCTCCTATCTGTCAGTAGGTTCTCATCCAGGTGGTCCCAGGACAGACACACTCCACTGGACCACGTGCAGCTTCGAAGGGGGCTGGGCGGGCTTGGGGGCAGGGTCCGTGGGGGAACTCTCCTCTCCTAGCTGACTCTTCCACTGCCTCAAGATCACATGACCTCGAGGAGTCTCACCCAAGGAACCTTACGTATCACCTTTCTCCTTTCCCTCCCCACGCCCCCACCCCCTGCACCTAAGGTTCGACCAGCACGTTGTGATTGAGCGTCCTCGTGCATTTCCCACTGAGCCGCACAGCTGTGTCTAGTCTATCTGGGGACAGAACCGAGAATCGTTTTTGACAGATGGCTATTTACATATGCCCCCACCAAGATCCCATAGAGAGGGAAAGAAAGACCAATGATTGCCCCCACGAACACAAACAATCATGCCCTGGATAAAGAAGAGGTGACGTGCCCCACGGGGCGGGCTGTGGAGCAGGGTCAGTCTGGGACCTTCCCTCTCCTAGCTGAATCTCTGACTGCCTCAAGGTCACATGACCTCAGGGAGTCTCACCCAAGGAACTTTATCTATCACTTTTTTTTTTCCACACCCTACATCAAAGGGTCAACCGGCACCTTTGCATCCTCAGGCATTTTTGACTGAGCCGGACAGCTGTGTCTAGTTTCTTCGGGGCGGGAAGCAAAGAATCATTTCTCACCGATGCCTATATACATATGCCCCCACCATCATCTCCACAGAGAGGGAAAGGAAGTATAAATATGTCCCCCACAAACACAAACAAGCATGCCCCGGATTAAGAAGATGTAAGACGCCCCCCACTCCACACACCACCTCAGCCACCCCCTCCCCCAACCGCCCGTTTCCAAAACAGACAGCGGAAGACTGCTCAGCCCACCACCCCTCCCCCAAGAAAGAGGAAGGGAATCATGCGTTTGGAGCAATGACGATGGACTTGGGGGGAGGGGGGCTGGGGGGCTGGGGGCGGGAGGGCGTGATGCTGTGAGAAAGACGTCTGACAGAAAGACAAATACCGCACGACAGCGCTTCTATGTAGAATGCAAACCATGACAGCGATGTAGTGGATATATTCGCAACACAGGACAAACTGCTGGGTTACCAGTGGGCAGACGGAAGGCGAGGGGCGTAAGAGGCACACACTTATCAGGTGTGAGATCAGCTAAAAGAATGTCCTGTATGACACCGGGACCTAGAGCCAATACTTTCTAGGAAGCATCAAGGAAATGTAAGCTTTGAGGAATTGTCAATCACTAGACTGTACACCTTCCATAATATTGTAGAGCAAGCATCGTTTCAATGAAAGAACAAAACCAAAGAGAACACAACAAAACACCAAAAACCAAAAGGTGGTGGTGGAGGGGGTGGGGGTGGGGAGGGGGGTGGGGAGAAAACAGAAGAGATGAATACAAAATCAAAGCTACAGGTGGGCTGGCTTTGGGACACGATCATCGACATGAAGGAAAAGGACATGTTTCCACACTCCTTGAATCCCTTGCTAGGACACTGAACGCAAGAAGTGGCTCTCCTAACCTATGGGAATTGAAGTGGGAAGCTCTCAAGAACATCTGTCAGGAAAGGAGTAGAGTGGAATTTTGCACCATTGGGAAAAGTGTGAAAGTGTTTGTTTAGCCCTTGGGCAGGAATCGTTTTGAGCAAGTGTGTTGCCAACTGGCTTGTGTTCCCCCCAGTACCTGTGCTCAGCTTCTAAACCCCCGCGTGCATCCCTTGGGGGCAGGCTAAGGCCAACGCATCCCCTTGGCCCGCAAGTCATTTCCATTCTGAGCACCTTTCTATGTGAGCCTCTCAGAGGTGTTTCTGGAGGTGTGTAAACAGACTTCCCGGAGAAAGGTGTGCATTGTTCCCACTGGGGATTGCGAGTGACCACGCCCTAAGGCCCTAAATCCGATCAGAAGCTTGCAGCGCATTGGTGGATTTCGTGCCCCCGGGGGTTGGGATGGGGGCGGAGTGGGTGGTGAGCCATCAAAGGGCTGGTGGGACTGGCCCAGGCTGTCACTTGCAGACCGGCCATGTCCGGGAAGGAGGCATCCCTGCTGCAGCTGGAGCTCCGAGATGGACACTCTCGACACTCTCGTGGGCCTCGTTTGCAGAGACATGGAGGCTGCTTCTCTCGACTCGGGAGGTGAGCCTCCAGCTCAGTTCCACGTCTTTCCCAAACTCCACTCTTCCCGGCCAAGTGCCGCTGCTGTGGATGCCCGCCGGGGACCCTCTCGGCAGGAGGAACCGTGCCCGCCGGCCCAGACCGTTGGGCGCTGCCAGCGTGGTGACTTGGCGCGTGTGTCAGCAGGGCTGGCTCCCGCCCAGACACGTCTCCTGAGTTGGAGGAGACCGTCTGTGGTCGGGGCTGGGCTTTGCAATATGGGGAACACCTGCTACTTGAATGCAGCCCTGCAGTGTCTGACCCACACACCACCCCTGGCCAGCTGGCTGCTGTCCCAGCAGCACTCGACGATCTGTCCAACCCAGACCTTCTGCATGCTGTGTGCTATGCAAGCCCACATCACGCGAGCCCTCCTTCATCCTGGCGAGGTGATCCGGCCCCGCCAGGACCTGCTCACTAGCTTCCACAGGCACGAGCAGGAAGATTCCCACGAGTTTCTGATGTTCACGCTGGATGCCATGCAGCAAGCGTGCTTGCGTGCCTGTGAGCTGTTGGGCTGTCCCTCCAACAACACCACCCTCATCCGTCAGATCTTTGGTGGGTCCTGGCGATCTCAGGTCCAGTGTCTCCACTGCCTTGGGGTTTCAGACACGTTCGACCCTTATCTGGACATCACCCTGGATATCACGGCAGCTCAGAGTGTGGACCAAGCTTTGAAAGAGCTGGTGAAGCCCGAGAAGCTGGATGGTGAAAATGCCTATCGTTGCAGTGTTTGTCTCCAGAAGGTGCCTGCCACCAAGAGGTTGACTCTGCACAGCGCCTCCAAGGTCCTGATCCTTGTGCTGAAACGCTTCACACAGATCGCCGGCGACAAAATGGCTCAGAAAGTGCACTATCCCCAGTGCCTCGACTTGCAACCCTACATGTCCGAGCAGACGGCAGGCCCACTGGATTATGTGCTCTATGCAGTGCTGGTGCACTCCGGGTGGAGCTGTCACCGAGGACACTACTTTTGTTATGTCCAAGCTGGCAACGGCCAGTGGTATCACATGGACGATGCCAAGGTTACCGCCTGTGACGTGACGTCTGCCCTGAGCCAAAGCGCCTATGTCCTCTTTTATGCCCAGAAGAGTGCCTTGGAAGGAGACGGTGGGCCAGTGGCACCGGGAGGGGCACCGACGTCCCTGGGGGCTGACCCCACAGGCACTGTCGTGGCCCACAGGGGACCGGAAAGAGATGCCAGCATCAGAGCTCCTGGGTCGGAGGAGCCCCTGGAGGAAACAGGCGTTCAAGCAATCAGCTTAGAGCAGTGGAGACGCCTCCAAGAACACGACCGACCTCGGCCTGAATGCAACCTCAGGAAGGTCGAGTCTGCCCTGCCTGCCGGTGCGGTCGTGATTCACCGGTCGAAATACGCAGCTGGCATGAACCCACAACTGCCTGAACCGGGGAACTACCAGCTCAACCATCCAACCAGGGACAGCCCACCTCAGGGGCCCATCAACATCAGCAACGTCCCTTGTCTCAGCGGGAGGGCCAAAACTACCAAGAAAAAGAACAAGAAGAAGCAGGGGGCTCTGGATGCATTGCACTAGGCTCCGGTGCACATCCCTGCAGACACGCACACACACCCACGCACCAACCCACACACCCACCCGCTCACACACTTGCTGCCCAACCTATGCTCACCTAGAGGAAATCGGGTGTGCTACACGTGGGAATAATCTACCCTTGTGGAAGGACTGTTAGTCTGCAGTGTTCATGGGACGTGCTATTCACTTGGAACTTCTTACTACTGAGCTTTCAGGCGTGGCTCTCCACTGGCATGCTACTGGGGAGGGTGGGATTGATGACTGGGTCTAAGGACTGTCTCAGCACAATCCACGTCCACGGCACTGGAACAGTCCTTTGGGGATGGGGCGTCTGGTAGGTTTCCTTTGGTTTTAACCCTCCCCTCCCCACCCCCAACCCCTTCATTTGCTGCACTATTGGCTTCTTGTGAAGGACGCAGCCTGGAGGCTCCTCAGAAAGGCTCACGCCCACCCAGGTGAGGAGGAAACCTCCTGAGCCCTTCAGAGGGTCCATGACCCTCTCCTGCCTGCTGGGGTCTCCCCGTCCTGGTCCAGTCAACTGGGGATGACCCCAGCCTCCCAGGTCACCAGCCCCCACACCCCATCCCGCTGCGCATAGCTCAGCACAGCACAGACAAATACGAATATTCCCAAGACCTGGTGCAGGATTCCATGGGAGCCGGGCAAGCAGGCTCTAAGGGTGGCTGTCAATCGGAGGCCTTGTGCAAATGCCTGAAAGGAATGACCCGGCCACCCATTCATCACTTGCCCTGGAGACTTCACAAGGATACTTCTCCAAAGACACCTGGGGCTGGATTTCATTTGAAAGGGATATGTTGGAGACTCTCCAAATGCCAACCAGGAGAAATGATGCAAACCACCCACCCCCGCAGCAACACCAGCAACAACGCCAAAACCCCAACAGCAAGAGACAGACTCGGTACATCTTCTGACAGACCCGCACAGGTGAGAGTGGGATGTCAGGTACTATGGGGACCAGTGTGACAGAGGGGTCTCCACGGTGGGGAGGAGGATCCCTGTGGCAAGTGGGAGCTTGAACACGTCCTCAATTTTCCCTCTAAAGCTGACAGCGATTGCCACTGGTTCACTGATTGCAGGTGCCTGCGAGGACCACAGTGTCTTCTGGCCACAGCACAGCAAGCGCACGAGTGAGCCAGTGGAGCGAGTGAGGGGGTGAGTGCAGGAGCTGTCCCACGAAGGGCAGAGGTGGGGCTCTGTTTCCCTAGCCCTTGGGTCGAATCGTGGGAGGGCGAACCCAGAGGACCTGGGGGGATCGTCAAAGCCCAGGATCCTTCCCCAAGACCGAAGGAAGGAACATAGACATTGGTGAGGAAGGGTTAGGGGGAGGGGGAGTGGACTGTGACCTGGAGGTGCTGTCTCTCCACCTCTGCACCAGGTGCGTGGCCATCTCCAGGCAAGGAGAGGCAACCGGAGGAGAAGCCACCAAGAGATCCGTATCCTCTGCAGGTCCACATGGAGGAAGGGGCTCGTTCTACCCTTTGAGAGTCCCTGAGCGGCATAGAACGGGGCACCTCTGGGAACGTGGGCCAAAACAACTGCATCATGCCTGGGAAAGCCTGGGACAACCCCCTGGAGTGGGCCAGTGGCTCCAGGTGAAGGAAGGGCCATTCTTGGCCGAGTTCACAGCACGTCAGTGCTCCCGCTCCCCCTCCTCCCGCCCCTCCCCCTCCCCCTCATCCCTTTATCCCCTGAAGCAAACACTGACTAACACTGGGGCCCAATCAGATTCTCCCTCGTGGGGACACAGCCTTGAGGCACATCCACTTACCATGGTTTGTCTTGTAAGTGAGGAAAGCCAAGGTGGAATGCCGAGGACCCCAATCCCCAGGGCGACTCTGCGGGAGATGCCACAGGGCCCGTGTGGGGAGGAGGGGGTGGACAGAATCGGGGAGCCCTTGCTCAGGCCTGCCCAGTGCCTCATCCCCACCCCACACCCCACGCACCGTCCCTCCACGCCCAGCCATCTTCCAGGCCAGCCCCTGGCATGGTGTTCACTCCACTGGAGAATGGATGGTGGAGATCGTGGTTCCAAAGAGCTCCCTGCCTCTAGGATGCCTTTGAGCACGTGGAGTGGAGTGAGAAGCTCCCAGGGTAGCTCCGACCTGGGTTTCAGCCTCAGGGGACCTGGAAGGGGCTCTTGGACTGAGGGTGAAACCGCGAGGGGCAGGCCGTGTCTGACGGACCAGGCTTCCCTCAGACATCCTCAGGCACCTGCACCGTGGAAGGAGCCCTGTGGAGCCCCGCGAGACAGACACCCCGACACCACCTCTGCTAATGATGGGCGTGTCTGGGCCATGGGAAATGGATCAAACGAACCTGGCACGGGACAGGGTTTGGATGCAGTCTACTTGGTAATAAACTGAGTGAAATCATTGGCATGAGTGTTTAATTCGAGAAATGAAGACCTATGAAATTCATCGCGGGGTTGGGGGGGCAGGGCTGTGTATCTCTGGAGAGGTGCCCTGTCTTGTCTGGGCGGAAGTGCACTCCAGAAACCCGGAAGTGTCGTTCTTCAACACCAATGGAAAGCTGTGTTTCTAGAAGGGGTTTTCCTTTGACTCAAGCCACCAAGAGGGACGGTATTGCATGGGTGTTTTGGTGTGTAATCACCGCTGGTCCACGGGATAGGATGATTATTCTCAGTTTCATGTCTGAAGTTCATCCCCCTGGTACCGAGGGCAAACGAGGGTGCCTGTGGCTTCTGAGAAGGGCAGTCCCTTGGATGTCCAGGGCCCCACGCTCAGGAAAGAGGGTTCTGCCAGGTCGGATGGGCCCAGTGATGGGGACGCTGGTCCCCACACTTCCCTCCAGTAGCGCTAGGAGAAAGAGCAAGCAGAGCACAGCCTATGCCTTGGTGCCAGCCAGGCCCATCTCAACCCAGGACCGCTTGCTCCCAGGGGGGTGGCCGCTGCATCTCCGACAGATCCCACTGGGTGCTGAGCCTTCCCTCGCAAAGACAAGAAGGGAGAAGGCAGTGGGTTTGGAGCGAGGCAGTATCTGAGCACCGAAGAGCCTTCACTCCTTCCTAAAATGGGCACAGAGCATCTCCTGTGCTCTCTGAGGTGGGGTAGGGGGCACTGCATGCTGGCCACCATGCTGGGCACTGCAGTCCACGGAGCGCAGTGCATCCTCATGGAGACTTGAAGTGATCACAGTCGAGTCACACATGAGAGTGGAATGCGTACGGTTGTGGAGTTAGAGGATTTCTCAGCTGAGAATTCCTGATTCCCAGGGGGACAGCATTCCAGCAGCAGGGGAGAGAGCAGTTCATTGTATCTGGCGGCAGTTTGGTTCACTTCTCCTAAAGTGCCTGGACGTCCTGTGACATCAGACATTTGGCTTCTGTCTCCCATGTTCATCCTCAAAGGAGCATGCCACCTGAACCTTACAGAAGGTAACTCAACAACACTTCGAGCTCAGGCAAAGAAACCAAACGAACAAATGAAAAACTCTAACCTCCCCACGCCCACCCCCCCACCCCCAACACCAGAAACAACAAAGAAATCCAGAGCAGTGAAAAATGCAGTGAACAGAGCAAACCAAGTGCACAAAATGGATTTGAAAGATTCACAGAAAAGAATCCTGCAGACCTATTGGGAGACGTCTACAGAGAGGGGGAGGCACAAGTACAAACTCTTTGCAGTATGGTATTGGAAAAATGTAAGTTGTGTGTTTGGGTGGTGTTGGCATTGGCATCAGGGTGGTTGGGGGTTAGGGGGTGGGGGTAGGGGTGGCGTGGTGAGCCTCTGTAGGAAAGGGAGGCATTCATACTATAACGTTGTACAAAGAAACCTGCCGACTAGTATTCCAATGATGCCTAAGTAGGAATGTGAAACTCAACGTTCATTTATAAAATCAAAGGTCCTCCCTGCACTGACGGAAGACCCTTCCCTAACGTCGTTGGGGACAGCGAAACCACCTGACTTGCAGCTCTGCCCCTCCTATCTGTCAGTAGGTTCTCATCCAGGTGGTCCCAGGACAGACACACTCCACTGGACCACGTGCAGCTTCGAAGGGGGCTGGGCGGGCTTGGGGGCAGGGTCCGTGGGGGAACTCTCCTCTCCTAGCTGACTCTTCCACTGCCTCAAGATCACATGACCTCGAGGAGTCTCACCCAAGGAACCTTACGTATCACCTTTCTCCTTTCCCTCCCCACGCCCCCACCCCCTGCACCTAAGATTCGACCAGCACGTTGTGATTAAGCGTCCTCGTGCATTTCCCACTGAGCCGCACAGCTGTGTCTAGTCTATCTGGGAACAGAACCGAGAATCGTTTTTGACAGATGGCTATTTACATATGCCCCCACCAAGATCCCATAGAGAGGGAAAGAAAGACCAATGATTGCCCCCACGAACACAAACAATCATGCCCTGGATAAAGAAGAGGTGACGTGCCCCACGGGGCGGGCTGTGGAGCAGGGTCAGTCGGGGACCTTCCCTCTCCTAGCTGAATCTCTGACTGCCTCAAGGTCACATGACCTCAGGGAGTCTCACCCAAGGAACTTTATCTATCACTTTTTTTTTTCCACACCCTACATCAAAGGGTCAACCGGCACCTTTGCATCCTCAGGCATTTTTGACTGAGCCGGACAGCTGTGTCTAGTTTCTTCGGGGCGGGAAGCAAAGAATCATTTCTCACCAATGCCTATATACATATGCCCCCACCATCATCTCCACAGAGAGGGAAAGGAAGTATAAATATGTCCCCCACAAACACAAACAAGCATGCCCCGGATTAAGAAGATGTAAGACGCCCCCCACTCCACACACCACCTCAGCCACCCCCTCCCCCAACCGCCCGTTTCCAAAACAGACAGCGGAAGACTGCTCAGCCCACCACCCCTCCCCCAAGAAAGAGGAAGGGAATCATGCGTTTGGAGCAATGACGATGGACTTGGGGGGAGGGGGGCTGGGGGGCTGGGGGCGGGAGGGCGTGATGCTGTGAGAAAGACGTCTGACAGAAAGACAAATACCGCACGACAGCGCTTCTATGTAGAATGCAAACCATGACAGCGATGTAGTGGATATATTCGCAACACAGGACAAACTGCTGGGTTACCAGTGGGCAGACGGAAGGCGAGGGGCGTAAGAGGCACACACTTATCAGGTGTGAGATCAGCTAAAAGAATGTCCTGTATGACACCGGGACCTAGAGCCAATACTTTCTAGGAAGCATCAAGGAAATGTAAGCTTTGAGGAATTGTCAATCACTAGACTGTACACCTTCCATAATATTGTAGAGCAAGCATCGTTTCAATGAAAGAACAAAACCAAAGAGAACACAACAAAACACCAAAAACCAAAAGGTGGTGGTGGAGGGGGTGGGGGTGGGGAGGGGGGTGGGGAGAAAACAGAAGAGATGAATACAAAATCAAAGCTACAGGTGGGCTGGCTTTGGGACACGATCATCGACATGAAGGAAAAGGACATGTTTCCACACTCCTTGAATCCCTTGCTAGGACACTGAACGCAAGAAGTGGCTCTCCTAACCTATGGGAATTGAAGTGGGAAGCTCTCAAGAACATCTGTCAGGAAAGGAGTAGAGTGGAATTTTGCACCATTGGGAAAAGTGTGAAAGTGTTTGTTTAGCCCTTGGGCAGGAATCGTTTTGAGCAAGTGTGTTGCCAACTGGCTTGTGTTCCCCCCAGTACCTGTGCTCAGCTTCTAAACCCCCGCGTGCATCCCTTGGGGGCAGGCTAAGGCCAACGCATCCCCTTGGCCCGCAAGTCATTTCCATTCTGAGCACCTTTCTACGTGAGCCTCTCAGAGGTGTTTCTGGAGGTGTGTAAACAGACTTCCCGGAGAAAGGTGTGCATTGTTCCCACTGGGGATTGCGAGTGACCACGCCCTCAGGCCCTAAATCCGATCAGAAGCTTGCAGCGCATTGGTGGATTTCGTGCCCCCGGGGGTTGGGATGGGGGCGGAGTGGGTGGTGAGCCATCAAAGGGCTGGTGGGACTGGCCCAGGCTGTCACTTGCAGACCGGCCATGTCCGGGAAGGAGGCATCCCTGCTGCAGCTGGAGCTCCGAGATGGACACTCTCGACACTCTCGTGGGCCTCGTTTGCAGAGACATGGAGGCTGCTTCTCTCGACTCGGGAGGTGAGCCTCCAGCTCAGTTCCACGTCTTTCCCAAACTCCACTCTTCCCGGCCAAGTGCCGCTGCTGTGGATGCCCGCCGGGGACCCTCTCGGCAGGAGGAACCGTGCCCGCCGGCCCAGACCGTTGGGCGCTGCCAGCGTGGTGACTTGGCGCGTGTGTCAGCAGGGCTGGCTCCCGCCCAGACACGTCTCCTGAGTTGGAGGAGACCGTCTGTGGTCGGGGCTGGGCTTTGCAATATGGGGAACACCTGCTACTTGAATGCAGCCCTGCAGTGTCTGACCCACACACCACCCCTGGCCAGCTGGCTGCTGTCCCAGCAGCACTCGACGATCTGTCCAACCCAGACCTTCTGCATGCTGTGTGCTATGCAAGCCCACATCACACGAGCCCTCCTTCATCCTGGCGAGGTGATCCGGCCCCGCCAGGACCTGCTCACTAGCTTCCACAGGCACGAGCAGGAAGATTCCCACGAGTTTCTGATGTTCACGCTGGATGCCATGCAGCAAGCGTGCTTGCGTGCCTGTGAGCTGTTGGGCTGTCCCTCCAACAACACCACCCTCATCCGTCAGATCTTTGGTGGGTCCTGGCGATCTCAGGTCCAGTGTCTCCACTGCCTTGGGGTTTCAGACACGTTCGACCCTTATCTGGACATCACCCTGGATATCACGGCAGCTCAGAGTGTGGACCAAGCTTTGAAAGAGCTGGTGAAGCCCGAGAAGCTGGATGGTGAAAATGCCTATCGTTGCAGTGTTTGTCTCCAGAAGGTGCCTGCCACCAAGAGGTTGACTCTGCACAGCGCCTCCAAGGTCCTGATCCTTGTGCTGAAACGCTTCACACAGATCGCCGGCGACAAAATGGCTCAGAAAGTGCACTATCCCCAGTGCCTCGACTTGCAACCCTACATGTCCGAGCAGACGGCAGGCCCACTGGATTATGTGCTCTATGCAGTGCTGGTGCACTCCGGGTGGAGCTGTCACCGAGGACACTACTTTTGTTATGTCCAAGCTGGCAACGGCCAGTGGTATCACATGGACGATGCCAAGGTTACCGCCTGTGACGTGACGTCTGCCCTGAGCCAAAGCGCCTATGTCCTCTTTTATGCCCAGAAGAGTGCCTTGGAAGGAGACGGTGGGCCAGTGGCACCGGGAGGGGCACCGACGTCCCTGGGGGCTGACCCCACAGGCACTGTCGTGGCCCACAGGGGACTGGAAAGAGATGCCAGCATCAGAGCTCCTGGGTCGGAGGAGCCCCTGGAGGAAACAGGCGTTCAAGCAATCAGCTTAGAGCAGTGGAGACGCCTCCAAGAACACGACCGACCTCGGCCTGAATGCAACCTCAGGAAGGTCGAGTCTGCCCTGCCTGCCGGTGCGGTCGTGATTCACCGGTCGAAATACGCAGCTGGCATGAACCCACAACTGCCTGAACCGGGGAACTACCAGCTCAACCATCCAACCAGGGACAGCCCACCTCAGGGGCCCATCAACATCAGCAACGTCCCTTGTCTCAGCGGGAGGGCCAAAACTACCAAGAAAAAGAACAAGAAGAAGCAGGGGGCTCTGGATGCATTGCACTAGGCTCCGGTGCACATCCCTGCAGACACGCACACACACCCACGCACCAACCCACACACCCACCCGCTCACACACTTGCTGCCCAACCTACGCTCACCTAGAGGAAATCGGGTGTGCTACACGTGGGAATAATCTACCCTTGTGGAAGGACTGTTAGTCTGCAGTGTTCATGGGACGTGCTATTCACTTGGAACTTCTTACTACTGAGCTTTCAGGCGTGGCTCTCCACTGGCATGCTACTGGGGAGGGTGGGATTGATGACTGGGTCTAAGGACTGTCTCAGCACAATCCACGTCCACGGCACTGGAACAGTCCTTTGGGGATGGGGCGTCTGGTAGGTTTCCTTTGGTTTTAACCCTCCCCTCCCCACCCCCAACCCCTTCATTTGCTGCACTATTGGCTTCTTGTGAAGGACGCAGCCTGGAGGCTCCTCAGAAAGGCTCACGCCCACCCAGGTGAGGAGGAAACCTCCTGAGCCCTTCAGAGGGTCCATGACCCTCTCCTGCCTGCTGGGGTCTCCCCCTCCTGGTCCAGTCAACTGGGGATGACCCCAGCCTCCCAGGTCACCAGCCCCCACACCCCATCCCGCTGCGCATAGCTCAGCACAGCACAGACAAATACGAATATTCCCAAGACCTGGTGCAGGATTCCATGGGAGCCGGGCAAGCAGGCTCTAAGGGTGGCTGTCAATCGGAGGCCTTGTGCAAATGCCTGAAAGGAATGACCCGGCCACCCATTCATCACTTGCCCTGGAGACTTCACAAGGATACTTCTCCAAAGACACCTGGGGCTGGATTTCATTTGAAAGGGATATGTTGGAGACTCTCCAAATGCCAACCAGGAGAAATGATGCAAACCACCCACCCCCGCAGCAACACCAGCAACAACGCCAAAACCCCAACAGCAAGAGACAGACTCGGTACATCTTCTGACAGACCCGCACAGGTGAGAGTGGGATGTCAGGTACTATGGGGACCAGTGTGACAGAGGGGTCTCCACGGTGGGGAGGAGGATCCCTGCGGCAAGTGGGAGCTTGAACACGTCCTCAATTTTCCCTCTAAAGCTGACAGCGATTGCCACTGGTTCACTGATTGCAGGTGCCTGCGAGGACCACAGTGTCTTCTGGCCACAGCACAGCAAGCGCACGAGTGAGCCAGTGGAGCGAGTGAGGGGGTGAGTGCAGGAGCTGTCCCACGAAGGGCAGAGGTGGGGCTCTGTTTCCCTAGCCCTTGGGTCGAATCGTGGGAGGGCGAACCCAGAGGACCTGGGGGGATCGTCAAAGCCCAGGATCCTTCCCCAAGACCGAAGGAAGGAACATAGACATTGGTGAGGAAGGGTTAGGGGGAGGGGGAGTGGACTGTGACCTGGAGGTGCTGTCTCTCCACCTCTGCACCAGGTGCGTGGCCATCTCCAGGCAAGGAGAGGCAACCGGAGGAGAAGCCACCAAGAGATCCGTATCCTGTGCAGGTCCACATGGAGGAAGGGGCTCGTTCTACCCTTTGAGAGTCCCTGAGCGGCATAGAACGGGGCACCTCTGGGAACGTGGGCCAAAACAACTGCATCATGCCTGGGAAAGCCTGGGACAACCCCCTGGAGTGGGCCAGTGGCTCCAGGTGAAGGAAGGGGCATTCTTGGCCGAGTTCACAGCACGTCAGTGCTCCCGCTCCCCCTCCTCCCGCCCCTCCCCCTCCCCCTCATCCCTTTATCCCCTGAAGCAAACACTGACTAACACTGGGGCCCAATCAGATTCTCCCTCGTGGGGACACAGCCTTGAGGCACATCCACTTACCATGGTTTGTCTTGTAAGTGAGGAAAGCCAAGGTGGAATGCCGAGGACCCCAATCCCCAGGGCGACTCTGCGGGAGACGCCACAGGGCCCGTGTGGGGAGGAGGGGGTGGACAGAATCGGGGAGCCCTTGCTCAGGCCTGCCCAGTGCCTCATCCCCACCCCACACCCCACGCACCGTCCCTCCACGCCCAGCCATCTTCCAGGCCAGCCCCTGGCATGGTGTTCACTCCACTGGAGAATGGATGGTGGAGATCGTGGTTCCAAAGAGCTCCCTGCCTCTAGGATGCCTTTGAGCACGTGGAGTGGAGTGAGAAGCTCCCAGGGTAGCTCCGACCTGGGTTTCAGCCTCGGGGGACCTGGAAGGGGCTCTTGGACTGAGGGTGAAACCGCGAGGGGCAGGCCGTGTCTGACGGACCAGGCTTCCCTCAGACATCCTCAGGCACCTGCACCGTGGAAGGAGCCCTGTGGAGCCCCGCGAGACAGACACCCCGACACCACCTCTGCTAATGATGGGCGTGTCTGGGCCATGGGAAATGGATCAAACGAACCTGGCACGGGACAGGGTTTGGATGCAGTCTACTTGGTAATAAACTGAGTGAAATCATTGGCATGAGTGTTTAATTCGAGAAATGAAGACCTATGAAATTCATCGCGGGGTTGGGGGGGCAGGGCTGTGTATCTCTGGAGAGGTGCCCTGTCTTGTCTGGGCGGAAGTGCACTCCAGAAACCCGGAAGTGTCGTTCTTCAACACCAATGGAAAGCTGTGTTTCTAGAAGGGGTTTTCCTTTGACTCAAGCCACCAAGAGGGACGGTATTGCATGGGTGTTTTGGTGTGTAATCACCGCTGGTCCACGGGATAGGATGATTATTCTCAGTTTCATGTCTGAAGTTCATCCCCCTGGTACCGAGGGCAAACGAGGGTGCCTGTGGCTTCTGAGAAGGGCAGTCCCTTGGATGTCCAGGGCCCCACGCTCAGGAAAGAGGGTTCTGCCAGGTCGGATGGGCCCAGTGATGGGGACGCTGGTCCCCACACTTCCCTCCAGTAGCGCTAGGAGAAAGAGCAAGCAGAGCACAGCCTATGCCTTGGTGCCAGCCAGGCCCATCTCAACCCAGGACCGCTTGCTCCCAGGGGGGTGGCCGCTGCATCTCCGACAGATCCCACTGGGTGCTGAGCCTTCCCTCGCAAAGACAAGAAGGGAGAAGGCAGTGGGTTTAGAGCGAGGCAGTATCTGAGCACCGAAGAGCCTTCACTCCTTCCTAAAATGGGCACAGAGCATCTCCTGTGCTCTCTGAGGTGGGGTAGGGGGCACTGCATGCTGGCCACCATGCTGGGCACTGCAGTCCACGGAGCGCAGTGCATCCTCATGGAGACTTGAAGTGATCACAGTCGAGTCACACATGAGAGTGGAATGCGTACGGTTGTGGAGTTAGAGGATTTCTCAGCTGAGAATTCCTGATTCCCAGGGGGACAGCATTCCAGCAGCAGGGGAGAGAGCAGTTCATTGTATCTGGCGGCAGTTTGGTTCACTTCTCCTAAAGTGCCTGGACGTCCTGTGACATCAGACATTTGGCTTCTGTCTCCCATGTTCATCCTCAAAGGAGCATGCCACCTGAACCTTACAGAAGGTAACTCAACAACACTTCGAGCTCAGGCAAAGAAACCAAACGAACAAATGAAAAACTCTAACCTCCCCACGCCCACCCCCCCACCCCCAACACCAGAAACAACAAAGAAATCCAGAGCAGTGAAAAATGCAGTGAACAGAGCAAACCAAGTGCACAAAATGGATTTGAAAGATTCACAGAAAAGAATCCTGCAGACCTATTGGGAGACGTCTACAGAGAGGGGGAGGCACAAGTACAAACTCTTTGCAGTATGGTATTGGAAAAATGTAAGTTGTGTGTTTGGGTGGTGTTGGCATTGGCATCAGGGTGGTTGGGGGTTAGGGGGTGGGGGTAGGGGTGGCGTGGTGAGCCTCTGTAGGAAAGGGAGGCATTCATACTATAACGTTGTACAAAGAAACCTGCCGACTAGTATTCCAATGATGCCTAAGTAGGAATGTGAAACTCAACGTTCATTTATAAAATCAAAGGTCCTCCCTGCACTGACGGAAGACCCTTCCCTAACGTCGTTGGGGACAGCAAAACCACCTGACTTGCAGCTCTGCCCCTCCTATCTGTCAGTAGGTTCTCATCCAGGTGGTCCCAGGACAGACACACTCCACTGGACCACGTGCAGCTTCGAAGGGGGCTGGGCGGGCTTGGGGGCAGGGTCCGTGGGGGAACTCTCCTCTCCTAGCTGACTCTTCCACTGCCTCAAGATCACATGACCTCGAGGAGTCTCACCCAAGGAACCTTACGTATCACCTTTCTCCTTTCCCTCCCCACGCCCCCACCCCCTGCACCTAAGGTTCCACCAGCACGTTGTGATTGAGCGTCCTCGTGCATTTCCCACTGAGCCGCACAGCTGTGTCTAGTCTATCTGGGAACAGAACCGAGAATCGTTTTTGACAGATGGCTATTTACATATGCCCCCACCAAGATCCCATAGAGAGGGAAAGAAAGACCAATGATTGCCCCCACGAACACAAACAATCATGCCCTGGATAAAGAAGAGGTGACGTGCCCCACGGGGCGGGCTGTGGAGCAGGGTCAGTCGGGGACCTTCCCTCTCCTAGCTGAATCTCTGACTGCCTCAAGGTCACATGACCTCAGGGAGTCTCACCCAAGGAACTTTATCTATCACTTTTTTTTTTCCACACCCTACATCAAAGGGTCAACCGGCACCTTTGCATCCTCAGGCATTTTTGACTGAGCCGGACAGCTGTGTCTAGTTTCTTCGGGGCGGGAAGCAAAGAATCATTTCTCACCGATGCCTATATACATATGCCCCCACCATCATCTCCACAGAGAGGGAAAGGAAGTATAAATATGTCCCCCACAAACACAAACAAGCATGCCCCGGATTAAGAAGATGTAAGACGCCCCCCACTCCACACACCACCTCAGCCACCCCCTCCCCCAACCGCCCGTTTCCAAAACAGACAGCGGAAGACTGCTCAGCCCACCACCCCTCCCCCAAGAAAGAGGAAGGGAATCATGCGTTTGGAGCAATGACGATGGACTTGGGGGGAGGGGGGCTGGGGGGCTGGGGGCGGGAGGGCGTGATGCTGTGAGAAAGACGTCTGACAGAAAGACAAATACCGCACGACAGCGCTTCTATGTAGAATGCAAACCATGACAGCGATGTAGTGGATATATTCGCAACACAGGACAAACTGCTGGGTTACCAGTGGGCAGACGGAAGGCGAGGGGCGTAAGAGGCACACACTTATCAGGTGTGAGATCAGCTAAAAGAATGTCCTGTATGACACCGGGACCTAGAGCCAATACTTTCTAGGAAGCATCAAGGAAATGTAAGCTTTGAGGAATTGTCAATCACTAGACTGTACACCTTCCATAATATTGTAGAGCAAGCATCGTTTCAATGAAAGAACAAAACCAAAGAGAACACAACAAAACACCAAAAACCAAAAGGTGGTGGTGGAGGGGGTGGGGGTGGGGAGGGGGGTGGGGAGAAAACAGAAGAGATGAATACAAAATCAAAGCTACAGGTGGGCTGGCTTTGGGACACGATCATCGACATGAAGGAAAAGGACATGTTTCCACACTCCTTGAATCCCTTGCTAGGACACTGAACGCAAGAAGTGGCTCTCCTAACCTATGGGAATTGAAGTGGGAAGCTCTCAAGAACATCTGTCAGGAAAGGAGTAGAGTGGAATTTTGCACCATTGGGAAAAGTGTGAAAGTGTTTGTTTAGCCCTTGGGCAGGAATCGTTTTGAGCAAGTGTGTTGCCAACTGGCTTGTGTTCCCCCCAGTACCTGTGCTCAGCTTCTAAACCCCCGTGTGCATCCCTTGGGGGCAGGCTAAGGCCAACGCATCCCCTTGGCCGGCAAGTCATTTCCATTCTGAGCACCTTTCTACGTGAGCCTCTCAGAGGTGTTTCTGGAGGTGTGTAAACAGACTTCCCGGAGAAAGGTGTGCATTGTTCCCGCTGGGGATTGCGAGTGACCACGCCCTCAGGCCCTAAATCCGATCAGAAGCTTGCAGCGCATTGGTGGATTTCGTGCCCCCGGGGGTTGGGATGGGGGCGGAGTGGGTGGTGAGCCATCAAAGGGCTGGTGGGACTGGCCCAGGCTGTCACTTGCAGACCGGCCATGTCCGGGAAGGAGGCATCCCTGCTGCAGCTGGAGCTCCGAGATGGACACTCTCGACACTCTCGTGGGCCTCGTTTGCAGAGACATGGAGGCTGCTTCTCTCGACTCGGGAGGTGAGCCTCCAGCTCAGTTCCACGTCTTTCCCAAACTCCACTCTTCCCGGCCAAGTGCCGCTGCTGTGGATGCCCGCCGGGGACCCTCTCGGCAGGAGGAACCGTGCCCGCCGGCCCAGACCGTTGGGCGCTGCCAGCGTGGTGACTTGGCGCGTGTGTCAGCAGGGCTGGCTCCCGCCCAGACACGTCTCCTGAGTTGGAGGAGACCGTCTGTGGTCGGGGCTGGGCTTTGCAATATGGGGAACACCTGCTACTTGAATGCAGCCCTGCAGTGTCTGACCCACACACCACCCCTGGCCAGCTGGCTGCTGTCCCAGCAGCACTCGACGATCTGTCCAACCCAGACCTTCTGCATGCTGTGTGCTATGCAAGCCCACATCACGCGAGCCCTCCTTCATCCTGGCGAGGTGATCCGGCCCCGCCAGGACCTGCTCACTAGCTTCCACAGGCACGAGCAGGAAGATTCCCACGAGTTTCTGATGTTCACGCTGGATGCCATGCAGCAAGCGTGCTTGCGTGCCTGTGAGCTGTTGGGCTGTCCCTCCAACAACACCACCCTCATCCGTCAGATCTTTGGTGGGTCCTGGCGATCTCAGGTCCAGTGTCTCCACTGCCTTGGGGTTTCAGACACGTTCGACCCTTATCTGGACATCACCCTGGATATCACGGCAGCTCAGAGTGTGGACCAAGCTTTGAAAGAGCTGGTGAAGCCCGAGAAGCTGGATGGTGAAAATGCCTATCGTTGCAGTGTTTGTCTCCAGAAGGTGCCTGCCACCAAGAGGTTGACTCTGCACAGTGCCTCCAAGGTCCTGATCCTTGTGCTGAAACGCTTCACACAGATCGCCGGCGACAAAATGGCTCAGAAAGTGCACTATCCCCAGTGCCTCGACTTGCAACCCTACATGTCCGAGCAGACGGCAGGCCCACTGGATTATGTGCTCTATGCAGTGCTGGTGCACTCCGGGTGGAGCTGTCACCGAGGACACTACTTTTGTTATGTCCAAGCTGGCAACGGCCAGTGGTATCACATGGACGATGCCAAGGTTACCGCCTGTGACGTGACGTCTGCCCTGAGCCAAAGCGCCTATGTCCTCTTTTATGCCCAGAAGAGTGCCTTGGAAGGAGACGGTGGGCCAGTGGCACCGGGAGGGGCACCGACGTCCCTGGGGGCTGACCCCACAGGCACTGTCGTGGCCCACAGGGGACCGGAAAGAGATGCCAGCATCAGAGCTCCTGGGTCGGAGGAGCCCCTGGAGGAAACAGGCGTTCAAGCAATCAGCTTAGAGCAGTGGAGACGCCTCCAAGAACACGACCGACCTCGGCCTGAATTCAACCTCAGGAAGGTCGAGTCTGCCCTGCCTGCCGGTGCGGTCGTGATTCACCGGTCGAAATACGCAGCTGGCATGAACCCACAACTGCCTGAACCGGGGAACTACCAGCTCAACCATCCAACCAGGGACAGCCCACCTCAGGGGCCCATCAACATCAGCAACGTCCCTTGTCTCAGCGGGAGGGCCAAAACTACCAAGAAAAAGAACAAGAAGAAGCAGGGGGCTCTGGGTGCATTGCACTAGGCTCCGGTGCACATCCCTGCAGACACGCACACACACCCACGCACCAACCCACACACCCACCCGCTCACACACTTGCTGCCCAACCTACGCTCACCTAGAGGAAATCGGGTGTGCTACACGTGGGAATAATCTACCCTTGTGGAAGGACTGTTAGTCTGCAGTGTTCATGGGACGTGCTATTCACTTGGAACTTCTTACTACTGAGCTTTCAGGCGTGGCTCTCCACTGGCATGCTACTGGGGAGGGTGGGATTGATGACTGGGTCTAAGGACTGTCTCAGCACAATCCACGTCCACGGCACTGGAACAGTCCTTTGGGGATGGGGCGTCTGGTAGGTTTCCTTTGGTTTTAACCCTCCCCTCCCCACCCCCAACCCCTTCATTTGCTGCACTATTGGCTTCTTGTGAAGGACGCAGCCTGGAGGCTCCTCAGAAAGGCTCACGCCCACCCAGGTGAGGAGGAAACCTCCTGAGCCCTTCAGAGGGTCCATGACCCTCTCCTGCCTGCTGGGGTCTCCCCCTCCTGGTCCAGTCAACTGGGGATGACCCCAGCCTCCCAGGTCACCAGCCCCCACACCCCATCCCGCTGCGCATAGCTCAGCACAGCACAGACAAATACGAATATTCCCAAGACCTGGTGCAGGATTCCATGGGAGCCGGGCAAGCAGGCTCTAAGGGTGGCTGTCAATCGGAGGCCTTGTGCAAATGCCTGAAAGGAATGACCCGGCCACCCATTCATCACTTGCCCTGGAGACTTCACAAGGATACTTCTCCAAAGACACCTGGGGCTGGATTTCATTTGAAAGGGATATGTTGGAGACTCTCCAAATGCCAACCAGGAGAAATGATGCAAACCACCCACCCCCGCAGCAACACCAGCAACAACACCAAAACCCCAACAGCAAGAGACAGACTCGGTACATCTTCTGACAGACCCGCACAGGTGAGAGTGGGATGTCAGGTACTATGGGGACCAGTGTGACAGAGGGGTCTCCACGGTGGGGAGGAGGATCCCTGCGGCAAGTGGGAGCTTGAACACGTCCTCAATTTTCCCTCTAAAGCTGACAGCGATTGCCACTGGTTCACTGATTGCAGGTGCCTGCGAGGACCACAGTGTCTTCTGGCCACAGCACAGCAAGCGCACGAGTGAGCCAGTGGAGCGAGTGAGGGGGTGAGTGCAGGAGCTGTCCCACGAAGGGCAGAGGTGGGGCTCTGTTTCCCTAGCCCTTGGGTCGAATCGTGGGAGGGCGAACCCAGAGGACCTGGGGGGATCGTCAAAGCCCAGGATCCTTCCCCAAGACCGAAGGAAGGAACATAGACATTGGTGAGGAAGGGTTAGGGGGAGGGGGAGTGGACTGTGACCTGGAGGTGCTGTCTCTCCACCTCTGCACCAGGTGCGTGGCCATCTCCAGGCAAGGAGAGGCAACCGGAGGAGAAGCCACCAAGAGATCCGTATCCTCTGCAGGTCCACATGGAGGAAGGGGCTCGTTCTACCCTTTGAGAGTCCCTGAGCGGCATAGAACGGGGCACCTCTGGGAACGTGGGCCAAAACAACTGCATCATGCCTGGGAAAGCCTGGGACAACCCCCTGGAGTGGGCCAGTGGCTCCAGGTGAAGGAAGGGGCATTCTTGGCCGAGTTCACAGCACGTCAGTGCTCCCGCTCCCCCTCCTCCCGCCCCTCCCCCTCCCCCTCATCCCTTTATCCCCTGAAGCAAACACTGACTAACACTGGGGCCCAATCAGATTCTCCCTCGTGGGGACACAGCCTTGAGGCACATCCACTTACCATGGTTTGTCTTGTAAGTGAGGAAAGCCAAGGTGGAATGCCGAGGACCCCAATCCCCAGGGCGACTCTGCGGGAGACGCCACAGGGCCCGTGTGGGGAGGAGGGGGTGGACAGAATCGGGGAGCCCTTGCTCAGGCCTGCCCAGTGCCTCATCCCCACCCCACACCCCACGCACCGTCCCTCCACGCCCAGCCATCTTCCAGGCCAGCCCCTGGCATGGTGTTCACTCCACTGGAGAATGGATGGTGGAGATCGTGGTTCCAAAGAGCTCCCTGCCTCTAGGATGCCTTTGAGCACGTGGAGTGGAGTGAGAAGCTCCCAGGGTAGCTCCGACCTGGGTTTCAGCCTCGGGGGACCTGGAAGGGGCTCTTGGACTGAGGGTGAAACCGCGAGGGGCAGGCCGTGTCTGACGGACCAGGCTTCCCTCAGACATCCTCAGGCACCTGCACCGTGGAAGGAGCCCTGTGGAGCCCCGCGAGACAGACACCCCGACACCACCTCTGCTAATGATGGGCGTGTCTGGGCCATGGGAAATGGATCAAACGAACCTGGCACGGGACAGGGTTTGGATGCAGTCTACTTGGTAATAAACTGAGTGAAATCATTGGCATGAGTGTTTAATTCGAGAAATGAAGACCTATGAAATTCATCGCGGGGTTGGGGGGGCAGGGCTGTGTATCTCTGGAGAGGTGCCCTGTCTTGTCTGGGCGGAAGTGCACTCCAGAAACCCGGAAGTGTCGTTCTTCAACACCAATGGAAAGCTGTGTTTCTAGAAGGGGTTTTCCTTTGACTCAAGCCACCAAGAGGGACGGTATTGCATGGGTGTTTTGGTGTGTAATCACCGCTGGTCCACGGGATAGGATGATTATTCTCAGTTTCATGTCTGAAGTTCATCCCCCTGGTACCGAGGGCAAACGAGGGTGCCTGTGGCTTCTGAGAAGGGCAGTCCCTTGGATGTCCAGGGCCCCACGCTCAGGAAAGAGGGTTCTGCCAGGTCGGATGGGCCCAGTGATGGGGACGCTGGTCCCCACACTTCCCTCCAGTAGCGCTAGGAGAAAGAGCAAGCAGAGCACAGCCTATGCCTTGGTGCCAGCCAGGCCCATCTCAACCCAGGACCGCTTGCTCCCAGGGGGGTGGCCGCTGCATCTCCGACAGATCCCACTGGGTGCTGAGCCTTCCCTCGCAAAGACAAGAAGGGAGAAGGCAGTGGGTTTAGAGCGAGGCAGTATCTGAGCACCGAAGAGCCTTCACTCCTTCCTAAAATGGGCACAGAGCATCTCCTGTGCTCTCTGAGGTGGGGTAGGGGGCACTGCATGCTGGCCACCATGCTGGGCACTGCAGTCCACGGAGCGCAGTGCATCCTCATGGAGACTTGAAGTGATCACAGTCGAGTCACACATGAGAGTGGAATGCGTACGGTTGTGGAGTTAGAGGATTTCTCAGCTGAGAATTCCTGATTCCCAGGGGGACAGCATTCCAGCAGCAGGGGAGAGAGCAGTTCATTGTATCTGGCGGCAGTTTGGTTCACTTCTCCTAAAGTGCCTGGACGTCCTGTGACATCAGACATTTGGCTTCTGTCTCCCATGTTCATCCTCAAAGGAGCATGCCACCTGAACCTTACAGAAGGTAACTCAACAACACTTCGAGCTCAGGCAAAGAAACCAAACGAACAAATGAAAAACTCTAACCTCCCCACGCCCACCCCCCCACCCCCAACACCAGAAACAACAAAGAAATCCAGAGCAGTGAAAAATGCAGTGAACAGAGCAAACCAAGTGCACAAAATGGATTTGAAAGATTCACAGAAAAGAATCCTGCAGACCTATTGGGAGACGTCTACAGAGAGGGGGAGGCACAAGTACAAACTCTTTGCAGTATGGTATTGGAAAAATGTAAGTTGTGTGTTTGGGTGGTGTTGGCATTGGCATCAGGGTGGTTGGGGGTTAGGGGGTGGGGGTAGGGGTGGCGTGGTGAGCCTCTGTAGGAAAGGGAGGCATTCATACTATAACGTTGTACAAAGAAACCTGCCGACTAGTATTCCAATGATGCCTAAGTAGGAATGTGAAACTCAACGTTCATTTATAAAATCAAAGGTCCTCCCTGCACTGACGGAAGACCCTTCCCTAACGTCGTTGGGGACAGCAAAACCACCTGACTTGCAGCTCTGCCCCTCCTATCTGTCAGTAGGTTCTCATCCAGGTGGTCCCAGGACAGACACACTCCACTGGACCACGTGCAGCTTCGAAGGGGGCTGGGCGGGCTTGGGGGCAGGGTCCGTGGGGGAACTCTCCTCTCCTAGCTGACTCTTCCACTGCCTCAAGATCACATGACCTCGAGGAGTCTCACCCAAGGAACCTTACGTATCACCTTTCTCCTTTCCCTCCCCACGCCCCCACCCCCTGCACCTAAGGTTCCACCAGCACGTTGTGATTGAGCGTCCTCGTGCATTTCCCACTGAGCCGCACAGCTGTGTCTAGTCTATCTGGGAACAGAACCGAGAATCGTTTTTGACAGATGGCTATTTACATATGCCCCCACCAAGATCCCATAGAGAGGGAAAGAAAGACCAATGATTGCCCCCACGAACACAAACAATCATGCCCTGGATAAAGAAGAGGTGACGTGCCCCACGGGGCGGGCTGTGGAGCAGGGTCAGTCGGGGACCTTCCCTCTCCTAGCTGAATCTCTGACTGCCTCAAGGTCACATGACCTCAGGGAGTCTCACCCAAGGAACTTTATCTATCACTTTTTTTTTTCCACACCCTACATCAAAGGGTCAACCGGCACCTTTGCATCCTCAGGCATTTTTGACTGAGCCGGACAGCTGTGTCTAGTTTCTTCGGGGCGGGAAGCAAAGAATCATTTCTCACCGATGCCTATATACATATGCCCCCACCATCATCTCCACAGAGAGGGAAAGGAAGTATAAATATGTCCCCCACAAACACAAACAAGCATGCCCCGGATTAAGAAGATGTAAGACGCCCCCCACTCCACACACCACCTCAGCCACCCCCTCCCCCAACCGCCCGTTTCCAAAACAGACAGCGGAAGACTGCTCAGCCCACCACCCCTCCCCCAAGAAAGAGGAAGGGAATCATGCGTTTGGAGCAATGACGATGGACTTGGGGGGAGGGGGGCTGGGGGGCTGGGGGCGGGAGGGCGTGATGCTGTGAGAAAGACGTCTGACAGAAAGACAAATACCGCACGACAGCGCTTCTATGTAGAATGCAAACCATGACAGCGATGTAGTGGATATATTCGCAACACAGGACAAACTGCTGGGTTACCAGTGGGCAGACGGAAGGCGAGGGGCGTAAGAGGCACACACTTATCAGGTGTGAGATCAGCTAAAAGAATGTCCTGTATGACACCGGGACCTAGAGCCAATACTTTCTAGGAAGCATCAAGGAAATGTAAGCTTTGAGGAATTGTCAATCACTAGACTGTACACCTTCCATAATATTGTAGAGCAAGCATCGTTTCAATGAAAGAACAAAACCAAAGAGAACACAACAAAACACCAAAAACCAAAAGGTGGTGGTGGAGGGGGTGGGGGTGGGGAGGGGGGTGGGGAGAAAACAGAAGAGATGAATACAAAATCAAAGCTACAGGTGGGCTGGCTTTGGGACACGATCATCGACATGAAGGAAAAGGACATGTTTCCACACTCCTTGAATCCCTTGCTAGGACACTGAACGCAAGAAGTGGCTCTCCTAACCTATGGGAATTGAAGTGGGAAGCTCTCAAGAACATCTGTCAGGAAAGGAGTAGAGTGGAATTTTGCACCATTGGGAAAAGTGTGAAAGTGTTTGTTTAGCCCTTGGGCAGGAATCGTTTTGAGCAAGTGTGTTGCCAACTGGCTTGTGTTCCCCCCAGTACCTGTGCTCAGCTTCTAAACCCCCGTGTGCATCCCTTGGGGGCAGGCTAAGGCCAACGCATCCCCTTGGCCGGCAAGTCATTTCCATTCTGAGCACCTTTCTACGTGAGCCTCTCAGAGGTGTTTCTGGAGGTGTGTAAACAGACTTCCCGGAGAAAGGTGTGCATTGTTCCCGCTGGGGATTGCGAGTGACCACGCCCTCAGGCCCTAAATCCGATCAGAAGCTTGCAGCGCATTGGTGGATTTCGTGCCCCCGGGGGTTGGGATGGGGGCGGAGTGGGTGGTGAGCCATCAAAGGGCTGGTGGGACTGGCCCAGGCTGTCACTTGCAGACCGGCCATGTCCGGGAAGGAGGCATCCCTGCTGCAGCTGGAGCTCCGAGATGGACACTCTCGACACTCTCGTGGGCCTCGTTTGCAGAGACATGGAGGCTGCTTCTCTCGACTCGGGAGGTGAGCCTCCAGCTCAGTTCCACGTCTTTCCCAAACTCCACTCTTCCCGGCCAAGTGCCGCTGCTGTGGATGCCCGCCGGGGACCCTCTCGGCAGGAGGAACCGTGCCCGCCGGCCCAGACCGTTGGGCGCTGCCAGCGTGGTGACTTGGCGCGTGTGTCAGCAGGGCTGGCTCCCGCCCAGACACGTCTCCTGAGTTGGAGGAGACCGTCTGTGGTCGGGGCTGGGCTTTGCAATATGGGGAACACCTGCTACTTGAATGCAGCCCTGCAGTGTCTGACCCACACACCACCCCTGGCCAGCTGGCTGCTGTCCCAGCAGCACTCGACGATCTGTCCAACCCAGACCTTCTGCATGCTGTGTGCTATGCAAGCCCACATCACGCGAGCCCTCCTTCATCCTGGCGAGGTGATCCGGCCCCGCCAGGACCTGCTCACTAGCTTCCACAGGCACGAGCAGGAAGATTCCCACGAGTTTCTGATGTTCACGCTGGATGCCATGCAGCAAGCGTGCTTGCGTGCCTGTGAGCTGTTGGGCTGTCCCTCCAACAACACCACCCTCATCCGTCAGATCTTTGGTGGGTCCTGGCGATCTCAGGTCCAGTGTCTCCACTGCCTTGGGGTTTCAGACACGTTCGACCCTTATCTGGACATCACCCTGGATATCACGGCAGCTCAGAGTGTGGACCAAGCTTTGAAAGAGCTGGTGAAGCCCGAGAAGCTGGATGGTGAAAATGCCTATCGTTGCAGTGTTTGTCTCCAGAAGGTGCCTGCCACCAAGAGGTTGACTCTGCACAGTGCCTCCAAGGTCCTGATCCTTGTGCTGAAACGCTTCACACAGATCGCCGGCGACAAAATGGCTCAGAAAGTGCACTATCCCCAGTGCCTCGACTTGCAACCCTACATGTCCGAGCAGACGGCAGGCCCACTGGATTATGTGCTCTATGCAGTGCTGGTGCACTCCGGGTGGAGCTGTCACCGAGGACACTACTTTTGTTATGTCCAAGCTGGCAACGGCCAGTGGTATCACATGGACGATGCCAAGGTTACCGCCTGTGACGTGACGTCTGCCCTGAGCCAAAGCGCCTATGTCCTCTTTTATGCCCAGAAGAGTGCCTTGGAAGGAGACGGTGGGCCAGTGGCACCGGGAGGGGCACCGACGTCCCTGGGGGCTGACCCCACAGGCACTGTCGTGGCCCACAGGGGACCGGAAAGAGATGCCAGCATCAGAGCTCCTGGGTCGGAGGAGCCCCTGGAGGAAACAGGCGTTCAAGCAATCAGCTTAGAGCAGTGGAGACGCCTCCAAGAACACGACCGACCTCGGCCTGAATTCAACCTCAGGAAGGTCGAGTCTGCCCTGCCTGCCGGTGCGGTCGTGATTCACCGGTCGAAATACGCAGCTGGCATGAACCCACAACTGCCTGAACCGGGGAACTACCAGCTCAACCATCCAACCAGGGACAGCCCACCTCAGGGGCCCATCAACATCAGCAACGTCCCTTGTCTCAGCGGGAGGGCCAAAACTACCAAGAAAAAGAACAAGAAGAAGCAGGGGGCTCTGGGTGCATTGCACTAGGCTCCGGTGCACATCCCTGCAGACACGCACACACACCCACGCACCAACCCACACACCCACCCGCTCACACACTTGCTGCCCAACCTACGCTCACCTAGAGGAAATCGGGTGTGCTACACGTGGGAATAATCTACCCTTGTGGAAGGACTGTTAGTCTGCAGTGTTCATGGGACGTGCTATTCACTTGGAACTTCTTACTACTGAGCTTTCAGGCGTGGCTCTCCACTGGCATGCTACTGGGGAGGGTGGGATTGATGACTGGGTCTAAGGACTGTCTCAGCACAATCCACGTCCACGGCACTGGAACAGTCCTTTGGGGATGGGGCGTCTGGTAGGTTTCCTTTGGTTTTAACCCTCCCCTCCCCACCCCCAACCCCTTCATTTGCTGCACTATTGGCTTCTTGTGAAGGACGCAGCCTGGAGGCTCCTCAGAAAGGCTCACGCCCACCCAGGTGAGGAGGAAACCTCCTGAGCCCTTCAGAGGGTCCATGACCCTCTCCTGCCTGCTGGGGTCTCCCCCTCCTGGTCCAGTCAACTGGGGATGACCCCAGCCTCCCAGGTCACCAGCCCCCACACCCCATCCCGCTGCGCATAGCTCAGCACAGCACAGACAAATACGAATATTCCCAAGACCTGGTGCAGGATTCCATGGGAGCCGGGCAAGCAGGCTCTAAGGGTGGCTGTCAATCGGAGGCCTTGTGCAAATGCCTGAAAGGAATGACCCGGCCACCCATTCATCACTTGCCCTGGAGACTTCACAAGGATACTTCTCCAAAGACACCTGGGGCTGGATTTCATTTGAAAGGGATATGTTGGAGACTCTCCAAATGCCAACCAGGAGAAATGATGCAAACCACCCACCCCCGCAGCAACACCAGCAACAACACCAAAACCCCAACAGCAAGAGACAGACTCGGTACATCTTCTGACAGACCCGCACAGGTGAGAGTGGGATGTCAGGTACTATGGGGACCAGTGTGACAGAGGGGTCTCCACGGTGGGGAGGAGGATCCCTGCGGCAAGTGGGAGCTTGAACACGTCCTCAATTTTCCCTCTAAAGCTGACAGCGATTGCCACTGGTTCACTGATTGCAGGTGCCTGCGAGGACCACAGTGTCTTCTGGCCACAGCACAGCAAGCGCACGAGTGAGCCAGTGGAGCGAGTGAGGGGGTGAGTGCAGGAGCTGTCCCACGAAGGGCAGAGGTGGGGCTCTGTTTCCCTAGCCCTTGGGTCGAATCGTGGGAGGGCGAACCCAGAGGACCTGGGGGGATCGTCAAAGCCCAGGATCCTTCCCCAAGACCGAAGGAAGGAACATAGACATTGGTGAGGAAGGGTTAGGGGGAGGGGGAGTGGACTGTGACCTGGAGGTGCTGTCTCTCCACCTCTGCACCAGGTGCGTGGCCATCTCCAGGCAAGGAGAGGCAACCGGAGGAGAAGCCACCAAGAGATCCGTATCCTCTGCAGGTCCACATGGAGGAAGGGGCTCGTTCTACCCTTTGAGAGTCCCTGAGCGGCATAGAACGGGGCACCTCTGGGAACGTGGGCCAAAACAACTGCATCATGCCTGGGAAAGCCTGGGACAACCCCCTGGAGTGGGCCAGTGGCTCCAGGTGAAGGAAGGGGCATTCTTGGCCGAGTTCACAGCACGTCAGTGCTCCCGCTCCCCCTCCTCCCGCCCCTCCCCCTCCCCCTCATCCCTTTATCCCCTGAAGCAAACACTGACTAACACTGGGGCCCAATCAGATTCTCCCTCGTGGGGACACAGCCTTGAGGCACATCCACTTACCATGGTTTGTCTTGTAAGTGAGGAAAGCCAAGGTGGAATGCCGAGGACCCCAATCCCCAGGGCGACTCTGCGGGAGACGCCACAGGGCCCGTGTGGGGAGGAGGGGGTGGACAGAATCGGGGAGCCCTTGCTCAGGCCTGCCCAGTGCCTCATCCCCACCCCACACCCCACGCACCGTCCCTCCACGCCCAGCCATCTTCCAGGCCAGCCCCTGGCATGGTGTTCACTCCACTGGAGAATGGATGGTGGAGATCGTGGTTCCAAAGAGCTCCCTGCCTCTAGGATGCCTTTGAGCACGTGGAGTGGAGTGAGAAGCTCCCAGGGTAGCTCCGACCTGGGTTTCAGCCTCGGGGGACCTGGAAGGGGCTCTTGGACTGAGGGTGAAACCGCGAGGGGCAGGCCGTGTCTGACGGACCAGGCTTCCCTCAGACATCCTCAGGCACCTGCACCGTGGAAGGAGCCCTGTGGAGCCCCGCGAGACAGACACCCCGACACCACCTCTGCTAATGATGGGCGTGTCTGGGCCATGGGAAATGGATCAAACGAACCTGGCACGGGACAGGGTTTGGATGCAGTCTACTTGGTAATAAACTGAGTGAAATCATTGGCATGAGTGTTTAATTCGAGAAATGAAGACCTATGAAATTCATCGCGGGGTTGGGGGGGCAGGGCTGTGTATCTCTGGAGAGGTGCCCTGTCTTGTCTGGGCGGAAGTGCACTCCAGAAACCCGGAAGTGTCGTTCTTCAACACCAATGGAAAGCTGTGTTTCTAGAAGGGGTTTTCCTTTGACTCAAGCCACCAAGAGGGACGGTATTGCATGGGTGTTTTGGTGTGTAATCACCGCTGGTCCACGGGATAGGATGATTATTCTCAGTTTCATGTCTGAAGTTCATCCCCCTGGTACCGAGGGCAAACGAGGGTGCCTGTGGCTTCTGAGAAGGGCAGTCCCTTGGATGTCCAGGGCCCCACGCTCAGGAAAGAGGGTTCTGCCAGGTCGGATGGGCCCAGTGATGGGGACGCTGGTCCCCACACTTCCCTCCAGTAGCGCTAGGAGAAAGAGCAAGCAGAGCACAGCCTATGCCTTGGTGCCAGCCAGGCCCATCTCAACCCAGGACCGCTTGCTCCCAGGGGGGTGGCCGCTGCATCTCCGACAGATCCCACTGGGTGCTGAGCCTTCCCTCGCAAAGACAAGAAGGGAGAAGGCAGTGGGTTTAGAGCGAGGCAGTATCTGAGCACCGAAGAGCCTTCACTCCTTCCTAAAATGGGCACAGAGCATCTCCTGTGCTCTCTGAGGTGGGGTAGGGGGCACTGCATGCTGGCCACCATGCTGGGCACTGCAGTCCACGGAGCGCAGTGCATCCTCATGGAGACTTGAAGTGATCACAGTCGAGTCACACATGAGAGTGGAATGCGTACGGTTGTGGAGTTAGAGGATTTCTCAGCTGAGAATTCCTGATTCCCAGGGGGACAGCATTCCAGCAGCAGGGGAGAGAGCAGTTCATTGTATCTGGCGGCAGTTTGGTTCACTTCTCCTAAAGTGCCTGGACGTCCTGTGACATCAGACATTTGGCTTCTGTCTCCCATGTTCATCCTCAAAGGAGCATGCCACCTGAACCTTACAGAAGGTAACTCAACAACACTTCGAGCTCAGGCAAAGAAACCAAACGAACAAATGAAAAACTCTAACCTCCCCACGCCCACCCCCCCACCCCCAACACCAGAAACAACAAAGAAATCCAGAGCAGTGAAAAATGCAGTGAACAGAGCAAACCAAGTGCACAAAATGGATTTGAAAGATTCACAGAAAAGAATCCTGCAGACCTAT
Organism: Hippopotamus amphibius kiboko; assembly: GCF_030028045.1. Lineage (NCBI taxonomy): Eukaryota > Metazoa > Chordata > Mammalia > Artiodactyla > Hippopotamidae > Hippopotamus > Hippopotamus amphibius. The sequence continues at coordinate 33,887,984 of NC_080193.1, forward strand.
TGGGAGACGTCTACAGAGAGGGGGAGGCACAAGTACAAACTCTTTGCAGTATGGTATTGGAAAAATGTAAGTTGTGTGTTTGGGTGGTGTTGGCATTGGCATCAGGGTGGTTGGGGGTTAGGGGGTGGGGGTAGGGGTGGCGTGGTGAGCCTCTGTAGGAAAGGGAGGCATTCATACTATAACGTTGTACAAAGAAACCTGCCGACTAGTATTCCAATGATGCCTAAGTAGGAATGTGAAACTCAACGTTCATTTATAAAATCAAAGGTCCTCCCTGCACTGACGGAAGACCCTTCCCTAACGTCGTTGGGGACAGCAAAACCACCTGACTTGCAGCTCTGCCCCTCCTATCTGTCAGTAGGTTCTCATCCAGGTGGTCCCAGGACAGACACACTCCACTGGACCACGTGCAGCTTCGAAGGGGGCTGGGCGGGCTTGGGGGCAGGGTCCGTGGGGGAACTCTCCTCTCCTAGCTGACTCTTCCACTGCCTCAAGATCACATGACCTCGAGGAGTCTCACCCAAGGAACCTTACGTATCACCTTTCTCCTTTCCCTCCCCACGCCCCCACCCCCTGCACCTAAGGTTCCACCAGCACGTTGTGATTGAGCGTCCTCGTGCATTTCCCACTGAGCCGCACAGCTGTGTCTAGTCTATCTGGGAACAGAACCGAGAATCGTTTTTGACAGATGGCTATTTACATATGCCCCCACCAAGATCCCATAGAGAGGGAAAGAAAGACCAATGATTGCCCCCACGAACACAAACAATCATGCCCTGGATAAAGAAGAGGTGACGTGCCCCACGGGGCGGGCTGTGGAGCAGGGTCAGTCGGGGACCTTCCCTCTCCTAGCTGAATCTCTGACTGCCTCAAGGTCACATGACCTCAGGGAGTCTCACCCAAGGAACTTTATCTATCACTTTTTTTTTTCCACACCCTACATCAAAGGGTCAACCGGCACCTTTGCATCCTCAGGCATTTTTGACTGAGCCGGACAGCTGTGTCTAGTTTCTTCGGGGCGGGAAGCAAAGAATCATTTCTCACCGATGCCTATATACATATGCCCCCACCATCATCTCCACAGAGAGGGAAAGGAAGTATAAATATGTCCCCCACAAACACAAACAAGCATGCCCCGGATTAAGAAGATGTAAGACGCCCCCCACTCCACACACCACCTCAGCCACCCCCTCCCCCAACCGCCCGTTTCCAAAACAGACAGCGGAAGACTGCTCAGCCCACCACCCCTCCCCCAAGAAAGAGGAAGGGAATCATGCATTTGGAGCAATGACGATGGACTTGGGGGGAGGGGGGCTGGGGGGCTGGGGGCGGGAGGGCGTGATGCTGTGAGAAAGACGTCTGACAGAAAGACAAATACCGCACGACAGCGCTTCTATGTAGAATGCAAACCATGACAGCGATGTAGTGGATATATTCGCAACACAGGACAAACTGCTGGGTTACCAGTGGGCAGACGGAAGGCGAGGGGCGTAAGAGGCACACACTTATCAGGTGTGAGATCAGCTAAAAGAATGTCCTGTATGACACCGGGACCTAGAGCCAATACTTTCTAGGAAGCATCAAGGAAATGTAAGCTTTGAGGAATTGTCAATCACTAGACTGTACACCTTCCATAATATTGTAGAGCAAGCATCGTTTCAATGAAAGAACAAAACCAAAGAGAACACAACAAAACACCAAAAACCAAAAGGTGGTGGTGGAGGGGGTGGGGGTGGGGAGGGGGGTGGGGAGAAAACAGAAGAGATGAATACAAAATCAAAGCTACAGGTGGGCTGGCTTTGGGACACGATCATCGACATGAAGGAAAAGGACATGTTTCCACACTCCTTGAATCCCTTGCTAGGACACTGAACGCAAGAAGTGGCTCTCCTAACCTATGGGAATTGAAGTGGGAAGCTCTCAAGAACATCTGTCAGGAAAGGAGTAGAGTGGAATTTTGCACCATTGGGAAAAGTGTGAAAGTGTTTGTTTAGCCCTTGGGCAGGAATCGTTTTGAGCAAGTGTGTTGCCAACTGGCTTGTGTTCCCCCCAGTACCTGTGCTCAGCTTCTAAACCCCCGTGTGCATCCCTTGGGGGCAGGCTAAGGCCAACGCATCCCCTTGGCCGGCAAGTCATTTCCATTCTGAGCACCTTTCTACGTGAGCCTCTCAGAGGTGTTTCTGGAGGTGTGTAAACAGACTTCCCGGAGAAAGGTGTGCATTGTTCCCGCTGGGGATTGCGAGTGACCACGCCCTCAGGCCCTAAATCCGATCAGAAGCTTGCAGCGCATTGGTGGATTTCGTGCCCCCGGGGGTTGGGATGGGGGCGGAGTGGGTGGTGAGCCATCAAAGGGCTGGTGGGACTGGCCCAGGCTGTCACTTGCAGACCGGCCATGTCCGGGAAGGAGGCATCCCTGCTGCAGCTGGAGCTCTGAGATGGACACTCTCGACACTCTCGTGGGCCTCGTTTGCAGAGACATGGAGGCTGCTTCTCTCGACTCGGGAGGTGAGCCTCCAGCTCAGTTCCACGTCTTTCCCAAACTCCACTCTTCCCGGCCAAGTGCCGCTGCTGTGGATGCCCGCCGGGGACCCTCTCGGCAGGAGGAACCGTGCCCGCCGGCCCAGACCGTTGGGCGCTGCCAGCGTGGTGACTTGGCGCGTGTGTCAGCAGGGCTGGCTCCCGCCCAGACACGTCTCCTGAGTTGGAGGAGACCGTCTGTGGTCGGGGCTGGGCTTTGCAATATGGGGAACACCTGCTACTTGAATGCAGCCCTGCAGTGTCTGACCCACACACCACCCCTGGCCAGCTGGCTGCTGTCCCAGCAGCACTCGACGATCTGTCCAACCCAGACCTTCTGCATGCTGTGTGCTATGCAAGCCCACATCACGCGAGCCCTCCTTCATCCTGGCGAGGTGATCCGGCCCCGCCAGGACCTGCTCACTAGCTTCCACAGGCACGAGCAGGAAGATTCCCACGAGTTTCTGATGTTCACGCTGGATGCCATGCAGCAAGCGTGCTTGCGTGCCTGTGAGCTGTTGGGCTGTCCCTCCAACAACACCACCCTCATCCGTCAGATCTTTGGTGGGTCCTGGCGATCTCAGGTCCAGTGTCTCCACTGCCTTGGGGTTTCAGACACGTTCGACCCTTATCTGGACATCACCCTGGATATCACGGCAGCTCAGAGTGTGGACCAAGCTTTGAAAGAGCTGGTGAAGCCCGAGAAGCTGGATGGTGAAAATGCCTATCGTTGCAGTGTTTGTCTCCAGAAGGTGCCTGCCACCAAGAGGTTGACTCTGCACAGCGCCTCCAAGGTCCTGATCCTTGTGCTGAAACGCTTCACACAGATCGCCGGCGACAAAATGGCTCAGAAAGTGCACTATCCCCAGTGCCTCGACTTGCAACCCTACATGTCCGAGCAGACGGCAGGCCCACTGGATTATGTGCTCTATGCAGTGCTGGTGCACTCCGGGTGGAGCTGTCACCGAGGACACTACTTTTGTTATGTCCAAGCTGGCAACGGCCAGTGGTATCACATGGACGATGCCAAGGTTACCGCCTGTGACGTGACGTCTGCCCTGAGCCAAAGCGCCTATGTCCTCTTTTATGCCCAGAAGAGTGCCTTGGAAGGAGACGGTGGGCCAGTGGCACCGGGAGGGGCACCGACGTCCCTGGGGGCTGACCCCACAGGCACTGTCGTGGCCCACAGGGGACCGGAAAGAGATGCCAGCATCAGAGCTCCTGGGTCGGAGGAGCCCCTGGAGGAAACAGGCGTTCAAGCAATCAGCTTAGAGCAGTGGAGACGCCTCCAAGAACACGACCGACCTCGGCCTGAATTCAACCTCAGGAAGGTCGAGTCTGCCCTGCCTGCCGGTGCGGTCGTGATTCACCGGTCGAAATACGCAGCTGGCATGAACCCACAACTGCCTGAACCGGGGAACTACCAGCTCAACCATCCAACCAGGGACAGCCCACCTCAGGGGCCCATCAACATCAGCAACGTCCCTTGTCTCAGCGGGAGGGCCAAAACTACCAAGAAAAAGAACAAGAAGAAGCAGGGGGCTCTGGGTGCATTGCACTAGGCTCCGGTGCACATCCCTGCAGACACGCACACACACCCACGCACCAACCCACACACCCACCCGCTCACACACTTGCTGCCCAACCTACGCTCACCTAGAGGAAATCGGGTGTGCTACACGTGGGAATAATCTACCCTTGTGGAAGGACTGTTAGTCTGCAGTGTTCATGGGACGTGCTATTCACTTGGAACTTCTTACTACTGAGCTTTCAGGCGTGGCTCTCCACTGGCATGCTACTGGGGAGGGTGGGATTGATGACTGGGTCTAAGGACTGTCTCAGCACAATCCACGTCCACGGCACTGGAACAGTCCTTTGGGGATGGGGCGTCTGGTAGGTTTCCTTTGGTTTTAACCCTCCCCTCCCCACCCCCAACCCCTTCATTTGCTGCACTATTGGCTTCTTGTGAAGGACGCAGCCTGGAGGCTCCTCAGAAAGCCTCACGCCCACCCAGGTGAGGAGGAAACCTCCTGAGCCCTTCAGAGGGTCCATGACCCTCTCCTGCCTGCTGGGGTCTCCCCCTCCTGGTCCAGTCAACTGGGGATGACCCCAGCCTCCCAGGTCACCAGCCCCCACACCCCATCCCGCTGCACATAGCTCAGCACAGCACAGACAAATACGAATATTCCCAAGACCTGGTGCAGGATTCCATGGGAGCCGGGCAAGCAGGCTCTAAGGGTGGCTGTCAATCGGAGGCCTTGTGCAAATGCCTGAAAGGAATGACCCGGCCACCCATTCATCACTTGCCCTGGAGACTTCACAAGGATACTTCTCCAAAGACACCTGGGGCTGGATTTCATTTGAAAGGGATATGTTGGAGACTCTCCAAATGCCAACCAGGAGAAACGATGCAAACCACCCACCCCCGCAGCAACACCAGCAACAACGCCAAAACCCCAACAGCAAGAGACAGACTCGGTACATCTTCTGACAGACCCGCACAGGTGAGAGTGGGATGTCAGGTACTATGGGGACCAGTGTGACAGAGGGGTCTCCACGGTGGGGAGGAGGATCCCTGCGGCAAGTGGGAGCTTGAACACGTCCTCAATTTTCCCTCTAAAGCTGACAGCGATTGCCACTGGTTCACTGATTGCAGGTGCCTGCGAGGACCACAGTGTCTTCTGGCCACAGCACAGCAAGCGCACGAGTGAGCCAGTGGAGCGAGTGAGGGGGTGAGTGCAGGAGCTGTCCCACGAAGGGCAGAGGTGGGGCTCTGTTTCCCTAGCCCTTGGGTCGAATCGTGGGAGGGCGAACCCAGAGGACCTGGGGGGATCGTCAAAGCCCAGGATCCTTCCCCAAGACCGAAGGAAGGAACATAGACATTGGTGAGGAAGGGTTAGGGGGAGGGGGAGTGGACTGTGACCTGGAGGTGCTGTCTCTCCACCTCTGCACCAGGTGCGTGGCCATCTCCAGGCAAGGAGAGGCAACCGGAGGAGAAGCCACCAAGAGATCCGTATCCTCTGCAGGTCCACATGGAGGAAGGGGCTCGTTCTACCCTTTGAGAGTCCCTGAGCGGCATAGAACGGGGCACCTCTGGGAACGTGGGCCAAAACAACTGCATCATGCCTGGGAAAGCCTGGGACAACCCCCTGGAGTGGGCCAGTGGCTCCAGGTGAAGGAAGGGGCATTCTTGGCCGAGTTCACAGCACGTCAGTGCTCCCGCTCCCCCTCCTCCCACCCCTCCCCCTCCCCCTCATCCCTTTATCCCCTGAAGCAAACACTGACTAACACTGGGGCCCAATCAGATTCTCCCTCGTGGGGACACAGCCTTGAGGCACATCCACTTACCATGGTTTGTCTTGTAAGTGAGGAAAGCCAAGGTGGAATGCCGAGGACCCCAATCCCCAGGGCGACTCTGCGGGAGACGCCACAGGGCCCGTGTGGGGAGGAGGGGGTGGACAGAATCGGGGAGCCCTTGCTCAGGCCTGCCCAGTGCCTCATCCCCACCCCACACCCCACGCACCGTCCCTCCACGCCCAGCCATCTTCCAGGCCAGCCCCTGGCATGGTGTTCACTCCACTGGAGAATGGATGGTGGAGATCGTGGTTCCAAAGAGCTCCCTGCCTCTAGGATGCCTTTGAGCACGTGGAGTGGAGTGAGAAGCTCCCAGGGTAGCTCCGACCTGGGTTTCAGCCTCGGGGGACCTGGAAGGGGCTCTTGGACTGAGGGTGAAACCGCGAGGGGCAGGCCGTGTCTGACGGACCAGGCTTCCCTCAGACATCCTCAGGCACCTGCACCGTGGAAGGAGCCCTGTGGAGCCCCGCGAGACAGACACCCCGACACCACCTCTGCTAATGATGGGCGTGTCTGGGCCATGGGAAATGGATCAAACGAACCTGGCACGGGACAGGGTTTGGATGCAGTCTACTTGGTAATAAACTGAGTGAAATCATTGGCATGAGTGTTTAATTCGAGAAATGAAGACCTATGAAATTCATCGCGGGGTTGGGGGGGCAGGGCTGTGTATCTCTGGAGAGGTGCCCTGTCTTGTCTGGGCGGAAGTGCACTCCAGAAACCCGGAAGTGTCGTTCTTCAACACCAATGGAAAGCTGTGTTTCTAGAAGGGGTTTTCCTTTGACTCAAGCCACCAAGAGGGACGGTATTGCATGGGTGTTTTGGTGTGTAATCACCGCTGGTCCACGGGATAGGATGATTATTCTCAGTTTCATGTCTGAAGTTCATCCCCCTGGTACCGAGGGCAAACGAGGGTGCCTGTGGCTTCTGAGAAGGGCAGTCCCTTGGATGTCCAGGGCCCCACGCTCAGGAAAGAGGGTTCTGCCAGGTCGGATGGGCCCAGTGATGGGGACGCTGGTCCCCACACTTCCCTCCAGTAGCGCTAGGAGAAAGAGCAAGCAGAGCACAGCCTATGCCTTGGTGCCAGCCAGGCCCATCTCAACCCAGGACCGCTTGCTCCCAGGGGGGTGGCCGCTGCATCTCCGACAGATCCCACTGGGTGCTGAGCCTTCCCTCGCAAAGACAAGAAGGGAGAAGGCAGTGGGTTTAGAGCGAGGCAGTATCTGAGCACCGAAGAGCCTTCACTCCTTCCTAAAATGGGCACAGAGCATCTCCTGTGCTCTCTGAGGTGGGGTAGGGGGCACTGCATGCTGGCCACCATGCTGGGCACTGCAGTCCACGGAGCGCAGTGCATCCTCATGGAGACTTGAAGTGATCACAGTCGAGTCACACATGAGAGTGGAATGCGTACGGTTGTGGAGTTAGAGGATTTCTCAGCTGAGAATTCCTGATTCCCAGGGGGACAGCATTCCAGCAGCAGGGGAGAGAGCAGTTCATTGTATCTGGCGGCAGTTTGGTTCACTTCTCCTAAAGTGCCTGGACGTCCTGTGACATCAGACATTTGGCTTCTGTCTCCCATGTTCATCCTCAAAGGAGCATGCCACCTGAACCTTACAGAAGGTAACTCAACAACACTTCGAGCTCAGGCAAAGAAACCAAACGAACAAATGAAAAACTCTAACCTCCCCACGCCCACCCCCCCACCCCCAACACCAGAAACAACAAAGAAATCCAGAGCAGTGAAAAATGCAGTGAACAGAGCAAACCAAGTGCACAAAATGGATTTGAAAGATTCACAGAAAAGAATCCTGCAGACCTATTGGGAGACGTCTACAGAGAGGGGGAGGCACAAGTACAAACTCTTTGCAGTATGGTATTGGAAAAATGTAAGTTGTGTGTTTGGGTGGTGTTGGCATTGGCATCAGGGTGGTTGGGGGTTAGGGGGTGGGGGTAGGGGTGGCGTGGTGAGCCTCTGTAGGAAAGGGAGGCATTCATACTATAACGTTGTACAAAGAAACCTGCCGACTAGTATTCCAATGATGCCTAAGTAGGAATGTGAAACTCAACGTTCATTTATAAAATCAAAGGTCCTCCCTGCACTGACGGAAGACCCTTCCCTAACGTCGTTGGGGACAGCAAAACCACCTGACTTGCAGCTCTGCCCCTCCTATCTGTCAGTAGGTTCTCATCCAGGTGGTCCCAGGACAGACACACTCCACTGGACCACGTGCAGCTTCAAAGGGGGCTGGGCGGGCTTGGGGGCAGGGTCCGTGGGGGAACTCTCCTCTCCTAGCTGACTCTTCCACTGCCTCAAGATCACATGACCTCGAGGAGTCTCACCCAAGGAACCTTACGTATCACCTTTCTCCTTTCCCTCCCCACGCCCCCACCCCCTGCACCTAAGGTTCCACCAGCACGTTGTGATTGAGCGTCCTCGTGCATTTCCCACTGAGCCGCACAGCTGTGTCTAGTCTATCTGGGAACAGAACCGAGAATCGTTTTTGACAGATGGCTATTTACATATGCCCCCACCAAGATCCCATAGAGAGGGAAAGAAAGACCAATGATTGCCCCCACGAACACAAACAATCATGCCCTGGATAAAGAAGAGGTGACGTGCCCCACGGGGCGGGCTGTGGAGCAGGGTCAGTCGGGGACCTTCCCTCTCCTAGCTGAATCTCTGACTGCCTCAAGGTCACATGACCTCAGGGAGTCTCACCCAAGGAACTTTATCTATCACTTTTTTTTTTCCACACCCTACATCAAAGGGTCAACCGGCACCTTTGCATCCTCAGGCATTTTTGACTGAGCCGGACAGCTGTGTCTAGTTTCTTCGGGGCGGGAAGCAAAGAATCATTTCTCACCGATGCCTATATACATATGCCCCCACCATCATCTCCACAGAGAGGGAAAGGAAGTATAAATATGTCCCCCACAAACACAAACAAGCATGCCCCGGATTAAGAAGATGTAAGACGCCCCCCACTCCACACACCACCTCAGCCACCCCCTCCCCCAACCGCCCGTTTCCAAAACAGACAGCGGAAGACTGCTCAGCCCACCACCCCTCCCCCAAGAAAGAGGAAGGGAATCATGCGTTTGGAGCAATGACGATGGACTTGGGGGGAGGGGGGCTGGGGGGCTGGGGGCGGGAGGGCGTGATGCTGTGAGAAAGACGTCTGACAGAAAGACAAATACCGCACGACAGCGCTTCTATGTAGAATGCAAACCATGACAGCGATGTAGTGGATATATTCGCAACACAGGACAAACTGCTGGGTTACCAGTGGGCAGACGGAAGGCGAGGGGCGTAAGAGGCACACACTTATCAGGTGTGAGATCAGCTAAAAGAATGTCCTGTATGACACCGGGACCTAGAGCCAATACTTTCTAGGAAGCATCAAGGAAATGTAAGCTTTGAGGAATTGTCAATCACTAGACTGTACACCTTCCATAATATTGTAGAGCAAGCATCGTTTCAATGAAAGAACAAAACCAAAGAGAACACAACAAAACACCAAAAACCAAAAGGTGGTGGTGGAGGGGGTGGGGGTGGGGAGGGGGGTGGGGAGAAAACAGAAGAGATGAATACAAAATCAAAGCTACAGGTGGGCTGGCTTTGGGACACGATCATCGACATGAAGGAAAAGGACATGTTTCCACACTCCTTGAATCCCTTGCTAGGACACTGAACGCAAGAAGTGGCTCTCCTAACCTATGGGAATTGAAGTGGGAAGCTCTCAAGAACATCTGTCAGGAAAGGAGTAGAGTGGAATTTTGCACCATTGGGAAAAGTGTGAAAGTGTTTGTTTAGCCCTTGGGCAGGAATCGTTTTGAGCAAGTGTGTTGCCAACTGGCTTGTGTTCCCCCCAGTACCTGTGCTCAGCTTCTAAACCCCCGCGTGCATCCCTTGGGGGCAGGCTAAGGCCAACGCATCCCCTTGGCCCGCAAGTCATTTCCATTCTGAGCACCTTTCTACGTGAGCCTCTCAGAGGTGTTTCTGGAGGTGTGTAAACAGACTTCCCGGAGAAAGGTGTGCATTGTTCCCGCTGGGGATTGCGAGTGACCACGCCCTCAGGCCCTAAATCCGATCAGAAGCTTGCAGCGCATTGGTGGATTTCGTGCCCCCGGGGGTTGGGATGGGGGCGGAGTGGGTGGTGAGCCATCAAAGGGCTGGTGGGACTGGCCCAGGCTGTCACTTGCAGACCGGCCATGTCCGGGAAGGAGGCATCCCTGCTGCAGCTGGAGCTCTGAGATGGACACTCTCGACACTCTCGTGGGCCTCGTTTGCAGAGACATGGAGGCTGCTTCTCTCGACTCGGGAGGTGAGCCTCCAGCTCAGTTCCACGTCTTTCCCAAACTCCACTCTTCCCGGCCAAGTGCCGCTGCTGTGGATGCCCGCCGGGGACCCTCTCGGCAGGAGGAACCGTGCCCGCCGGCCCAGACCGTTGGGCGCTGCCAGCGTGGTGACTTGGCGCGTGTGTCAGCAGGGCTGGCTCCCGCCCAGACACGTCTCCTGAGTTGGAGGAGACCGTCTGTGGTCGGGGCTGGGCTTTGCAATATGGGGAACACCTGCTACTTGAATGCAGCCCTGCAGTGTCTGACCCACACACCACCCCTGGCCAGCTGGCTGCTGTCCCAGCAGCACTCGACGATCTGTCCAACCCAGACCTTCTGCATGCTGTGTGCTATGCAAGCCCACATCACGCGAGCCCTCCTTCATCCTGGCGAGGTGATCCGGCCCCGCCAGGACCTGCTCACTAGCTTCCACAGGCACGAGCAGGAAGATTCCCACGAGTTTCTGATGTTCACGCTGGATGCCATGCAGCAAGCGTGCTTGCGTGCCTGTGAGCTGTTGGGCTGTCCCTCCAACAACACCACCCTCATCCGTCAGATCTTTGGTGGGTCCTGGCGATCTCAGGTCCAGTGTCTCCACTGCCTTGGGGTTTCAGACACGTTCGACCCTTATCTGGACATCACCCTGGATATCACGGCAGCTCAGAGTGTGGACCAAGCTTTGAAAGAGCTGGTGAAGCCCGAGAAGCTGGATGGTGAAAATGCCTATCGTTGCAGTGTTTGTCTCCAGAAGGTGCCTGCCACCAAGAGGTTGACTCTGCACAGCGCCTCCAAGGTCCTGATCCTTGTGCTGAAACGCTTCACACAGATCGCCGGCGACAAAATGGCTCAGAAAGTGCACTATCCCCAGTGCCTCGACTTGCAACCCTACATGTCCGAGCAGACGGCAGGCCCACTGGATTATGTGCTCTATGCAGTGCTGGTGCACTCCGGGTGGAGCTGTCACCGAGGACACTACTTTTGTTATGTCCAAGCTGGCAACGGCCAGTGGTATCACATGGACGATGCCAAGGTTACCGCCTGTGACGTGACGTCTGCCCTGAGCCAAAGCGCCTATGTCCTCTTTTATGCCCAGAAGAGTGCCTTGGAAGGAGACGGTGGGCCAGTGGCACCGGGAGGGGCACCGACGTCCCTGGGGGCTGACCCCACAGGCACTGTCGTGGCCCACAGGGGACCGGAAAGAGATGCCAGCATCAGAGCTCCTGGGTCGGAGGAGCCCCTGGAGGAAACAGGCGTTCAAGCAATCAGCTTAGAGCAGTGGAGACGCCTCCAAGAACACGACCGACCTCGGCCTGAATTCAACCTCAGGAAGGTCGAGTCTGCCCTGCCTGCCGGTGCGGTCGTGATTCACCGGTCGAAATACGCAGCTGGCATGAACCCACAACTGCCTGAACCGGGGAACTACCAGCTCAACCATCCAACCAGGGACAGCCCACCTCAGGGGCCCATCAACATCAGCAACGTCCCTTGTCTCAGCGGGAGGGCCAAAACTACCAAGAAAAAGAACAAGAAGAAGCAGGGGGCTCTGGGTGCATTGCACTAGGCTCCGGTGCACATCCCTGCAGACACGCACACACACCCACGCACCAACCCACACACCCACCCGCTCACACACTTGCTGCCCAACCTACGCTCACCTAGAGGAAATCGGGTGTGCTACACGTGGGAATAATCTACCCTTGTGGAAGGACTGTTAGTCTGCAGTGTTCATGGGACGTGCTATTCACTTGGAACTTCTTACTACTGAGCTTTCAGGCGTGGCTCTCCACTGGCATGCTACTGGGGAGGGTGGGATTGATGACTGGGTCTAAGGACTGTCTCAGCACAATCCACGTCCACGGCACTGGAACAGTCCTTTGGGGATGGGGCGTCTGGTAGGTTTCCTTTGGTTTTAACCCTCCCCTCCCCACCCCCAACCCCTTCATTTGCTGCACTATTGGCTTCTTGTGAAGGACGCAGCCTGGAGGCTCCTCAGAAAGCCTCACGCCCACCCAGGTGAGGAGGAAACCTCCTGAGCCCTTCAGAGGGTCCATGACCCTCTCCTGCCTGCTGGGGTCTCCCCGTCCTGGTCCAGTCAACTGGGGATGACCCCAGCCTCCCAGGTCACCAGCCCCCACACCCCATCCCGCTGCACATAGCTCAGCACAGCACAGACAAATACGAATATTCCCAAGACCTGGTGCAGGATTCCATGGGAGCCGGGCAAGCAGGCTCTAAGGGTGGCTGTCAATCGGAGGCCTTGTGCAAATGCCTGAAAGGAATGACCCGGCCACCCATTCATCACTTGCCCTGGAGACTTCACAAGGATACTTCTCCAAAGACACCTGGGGCTGGATTTCATTTGAAAGGGATATGTTGGAGACTCTCCAAATGCCAACCAGGAGAAACGATGCAAACCACCCACCCCCGCAGCAACACCAGCAACAACGCCAAAACCCCAACAGCAAGAGACAGACTCGGTACATCTTCTGACAGACCCGCACAGGTGAGAGTGGGATGTCAGGTACTATGGGGACCAGTGTGACAGAGGGGTCTCCACGGTGGGGAGGAGGATCCCTGCGGCAAGTGGGAGCTTGAACACGTCCTCAATTTTCCCTCTAAAGCTGACAGCGATTGCCACTGGTTCACTGATTGCAGGTGCCTGCGAGGACCACAGTGTCTTCTGGCCACAGCACAGCAAGCGCACGAGTGAGCCAGTGGAGCGAGTGAGGGGGTGAGTGCAGGAGCTGTCCCACGAAGGGCAGAGGTGGGGCTCTGTTTCCCTAGCCCTTGGGTCGAATCGTGGGAGGGCGAACCCAGAGGACCTGGGGGGATCGTCAAAGCCCAGGATCCTTCCCCAAGACCGAAGGAAGGAACATAGACATTGGTGAGGAAGGGTTAGGGGGAGGGGGAGTGGACTGTGACCTGGAGGTGCTGTCTCTCCACCTCTGCACCAGGTGCGTGGCCATCTCCAGGCAAGGAGAGGCAACCGGAGGAGAAGCCACCAAGAGATCCGTATCCTCTGCAGGTCCACATGGAGGAAGGGGCTCGTTCTACCCTTTGAGAGTCCCTGAGCGGCATAGAACGGGGCACCTCTGGGAACGTGGGCCAAAACAACTGCATCATGCCTGGGAAAGCCTGGGACAACCCCCTGGAGTGGGCCAGTGGCTCCAGGTGAAGGAAGGGGCATTCTTGGCCGAGTTCACAGCACGTCAGTGCTCCCGCTCCCCCTCCTCCCACCCCTCCCCCTCCCCCTCATCCCTTTATCCCCTGAAGCAAACACTGACTAACACTGGGGCCCAATCAGATTCTCCCTCGTGGGGACACAGCCTTGAGGCACATCCACTTACCATGGTTTGTCTTGTAAGTGAGGAAAGCCAAGGTGGAATGCCGAGGACCCCAATCCCCAGGGCGACTCTGCGGGAGACGCCACAGGGCCCGTGTGGGGAGGAGGGGGTGGACAGAATCGGGGAGCCCTTGCTCAGGCCTGCCCAGTGCCTCATCCCCACCCCACACCCCACGCACCGTCCCTCCACGCCCAGCCATCTTCCAGGCCAGCCCCTAGCATGGTGTTCACTCCACTGGAGAATGGATGGTGGAGATCGTGGTTCCGAAGAGCTCCCTGCCTCTAGGATGCCTTTGAGCACGTGGAGTGGAGTGAGAAGCTCCCAGGGTAGCTCCGACCTGGGTTTCAGCCTCGGGGGACCTGGAAGGGGCTCTTGGACTGAGGGTGAAACCGCGAGGGGCAGGCCGTGTCTGACGGACCAGGCTTCCCTCAGACATCCTCAGGCACCTGCACCGTGGAAGGAGCCCTGTGGAGCCCCGCGAGACAGACACCCCGACACCACCTCTGCTAATGATGGGCGTGTCTGGGCCATGGGAAATGGATCAAACGAACCTGGCACGGGACAGGGTTTGGATGCAGTCTACTTGGTAATAAACTGAGTGAAATCATTGGCATGAGTGTTTAATTCGAGAAATGAAGACCTATGAAATTCATCGCGGGGTTGGGGGGGCAGGGCTGTGTATCTCTGGAGAGGTGCCCTGTCTTGTCTGGGCGGAAGTGCACTCCAGAAACCCGGAAGTGTCGTTCTTCAACACCAATGGAAAGCTGTGTTTCTAGAAGGGGTTTTCCTTTGACTCAAGCCACCAAGAGGGACGGTATTGCATGGGTGTTTTGGTGTGTAATCACCGCTGGTCCACGGGATAGGATGATTATTCTCAGTTTCATGTCTGAAGTTCATCCCCCTGGTACCGAGGGCAAACGAGGGTGCCTGTGGCTTCTGAGAAGGGCAGTCCCTTGGATGTCCAGGGCCCCACGCTCAGGAAAGAGGGTTCTGCCAGGTCGGATGGGCCCAGTGATGGGGACGCTGGTCCCCACACTTCCCTCCAGTAGCGCTAGGAGAAAGAGCAAGCAGAGCACAGCCTATGCCTTGGTGCCAGCCAGGCCCATCTCAACCCAGGACCGCTTGCTCCCAGGGGGGTGGCCGCTGCATCTCCGACAGATCCCACTGGGTGCTGAGCCTTCCCTCGCAAAGACAAGAAGGGAGAAGGCAGTGGGTTTGGAGCGAGGCAGTATCTGAGCACCGAAGAGCCTTCACTCCTTCCTAAAATGGGCACAGAGCATCTCCTGTGCTCTCTGAGGTGGGGTAGGGGGCACTGCATGCTGGCCACCATGCTGGGCACTGCAGTCCACGGAGCGCAGTGCATCCTCATGGAGACTTGAAGTGATCACAGTCGAGTCACACATGAGAGTGGAATGCGTACGGTTGTGGAGTTAGAGGATTTCTCAGCTGAGAATTCCTGATTCCCAGGGGGACAGCATTCCAGCAGCAGGGGAGAGAGCAGTTCATTGTATCTGGCGGCAGTTTGGTTCACTTCTCCTAAAGTGCCTGGACGTCCTGTGACATCAGACATTTGGCTTCTGTCTCCCATGTTCATCCTCAAAGGAGCATGCCACCTGAACCTTACAGAAGGTAACTCAACAACACTTCGAGCTCAGGCAAAGAAACCAAACGAACAAATGAAAAACCCTAACCTCCCCACGCCCACCCCCCCACCCCCAACACCAGAAACAACAAAGAAATCCAGAGCAGTGAAAAATGCAGTGAACAGAGCAAACCAAGTGCACAAAATGGATTTGAAAGATTCACAGAAAAGAATCCTGCAGACCTATTGGGAGACGTCTACGGAGAGGGGGAGGCACAAGTACAAACTCTTTGCAGTATGGTATTGGAAAAATGTAAGTTGTGTGTTTGGGTGGTGTTGGCATTGGCATCAGGGTGGTTGGGGGTTAGGGGGTGGGGGTAGGGGTGGCGTGGTGAGCCTCTGTAGGAAAGGGAGGCATTCATACTATAACGTTGTACAAAGAAACCTGCCGACTAGTATTCCAATGATGCCTAAGTAGGAATGTGAAACTCAACGTTCATTTATAAAATCAAAGGTCCTCCCTGCACTGACGGAAGACCCTTCCCTAACGTCGTTGGGGACAGCGAAACCACCTGACTTGCAGCTCTGCCCCTCCTATCTGTCAGTAGGTTCTCATCCAGGTGGTCCCAGGACAGACACACTCCACTGGACCACGTGCAGCTTCGAAGGGGGCTGGGCGGGCTTGGGGGCAGGGTCCGTGGGGGAACTCTCCTCTCCTAGCTGACTCTTCCACTGCCTCAAGATCACATGACCTCGAGGAGTCTCACCCAAGGAACCTTACGTATCACCTTTCTCCTTTCCCTCCCCACGCCCCCACCCCCTGCACCTAAGGTTCGACCAGCACGTTGTGATTGAGCGTCCTCGTGCATTTCCCACTGAGCCGCACAGCTGTGTCTAGTCTATCTGGGGACAGAACCGAGAATCGTTTTTGACAGATGGCTATTTACATATGCCCCCACCAAGATCCCATAGAGAGGGAAAGAAAGACCAATGATTGCCCCCACGAACACAAACAATCATGCCCTGGATAAAGAAGAGGTGACGTGCCCCACGGGGCGGGCTGTGGAGCAGGGTCAGTCGGGGACCTTCCCTCTCCTAGCTGAATCTCTGACTGCCTCAAGGTCACATGACCTCAGGGAGTCTCACCCAAGGAACTTTATTTATCACTTTTTTTTTTCCACACCCTACATCAAAGGGTCAACCGGCACCTTTGCATCCTCAGGCATTTTTGACTGAGCCGGACAGCTGTGTCTAGTTTCTTCGGGGCGGGAAGCAAAGAATCATTTCTCACCGATGCCTATATACATATGCCCCCACCATCATCTCCACAGAGAGGGAAAGGAAGTATAAATATGTCCCCCACAAACACAAACAAGCATGCCCCGGATTAAGAAGATGTAAGACGCCCCCCACTCCACACACCACCTCAGCCACCCCCTCCCCCAACCGCCCGTTTCCAAAACAGACAGCGGAAGACTGCTCAGCCCACCACCCCTCCCCCAAGAAAGAGGAAGGGAATCATGCGTTTGGAGCAATGACGATGGACTTGGGGGGAGGGGGGCTGGGGGGCTGGGGGCGGGAGGGCGTGATGCTGTGAGAAAGACGTCTGACAGAAAGACAAATACCGCACGACAGCGCTTCTATGTAGAATGCAAACCATGACAGCGATGTAGTGGATATATTCGCAACACAGGACAAACTGCTGGGTTACCAGTGGGCAGACGGAAGGCGAGGGGCGTAAGAGGCACACACTTATCAGGTGTGAGATCAGCTAAAAGAATGTCCTGTATGACACCGGGACCTAGAGCCAATACTTTCTAGGAAGCATCAAGGAAATGTAAGCTTTGAGGAATTGTCAATCACTAGACTGTACACCTTCCATAATATTGTAGAGCAAGCATCGTTTCAATGAAAGAACAAAACCAAAGAGAACACAACAAAACACCAAAAACCAAAAGGTGGTGGTGGAGGGGGTGGGGGTGGGGAGGGGGGTGGGGAGAAAACAGAAGAGATGAATACAAAATCAAAGCTACAGGTGGGCTGGCTTTGGGACACGATCATCGACATGAAGGAAAAGGACATGTTTCCACACTCCTTGAATCCCTTGCTAGGACACTGAACGCAAGAAGTGGCTCTCCTAACCTATGGGAATTGAAGTGGGAAGCTCTCAAGAACATCTGTCAGGAAAGGAGTAGAGTGGAATTTTGCACCATTGGGAAAAGTGTGAAAGTGTTTGTTTAGCCCTTGGGCAGGAATCGTTTTGAGCAAGTGTGTTGCCAACTGGCTTGTGTTCCCCCCAGTACCTGTGCTCAGCTTCTAAACCCCCGCGTGCATCCCTTGGGGGCAGGCTAAGGCCAACGCATCCCCTTGGCCGGCAAGTCATTTCCATTCTGAGCACCTTTCTACGTGAGCCTCTCAGAGGTGTTTCTGGAGGTGTGTAAACAGACTTCCCGGAGAAAGGTGTGCATTGTTCCCGCTGGGGATTGCGAGTGACCACGCCCTCAGGCCCTAAATCCGATCAGAAGCTTGCAGCGCATTGGTGGATTTCGTGCCCCCGGGGGTTGGGATGGGGGCGGAGTGGGTGGTGAGCCATCAAAGGGCTGGTGGGACTGGCCCAGGCTGTCACTTGCAGACCAGCCGTCTCTGGGAAGGAGGCATCCCTGCTGCAGCTGGAGCTCCGAGATGGACACTCTCGACACTCTCGTGGGCCTCGTTTGCAGAGACATGGAGGCTGCTTCTCTCGACTCGGGAGGTGAGCCTCCAGCTCAGTTCCACGTCTTTCCCAAACTCCACTCTTCCCGGCCAAGTGCCGCTGCTGTGGATGCCCGCCGGGGACCCTCTCGGCAGGAGGAACCGTGCCCGCCGGCCCAGACCGTTGGGCGCTGGCAGCGTGGTGACTTGGCGCGTGTGTCAGCAGGGCTGGCTCCCGCCCAGACACGTCTCCTGAGTTGGAGGAGACCGTCTGTGGTCGGGGCTGGGCTTTGCAATATGGGGAACACCTGCTACTTGAATGCAGCCCTGCAGTGTCTGACCCACACACCACCCCTGGCCAGCTGGCTGCTGTCCCAGCAGCACTCGACGATCTGTCCAACCCAGACCTTCTGCATGCTGTGTGCTATGCAAGCCCACATCACGCGAGCCCTCCTTCATCCTGGCGAGGTGATCCGGCCCCGCCAGGACCTGCTCACTAGCTTCCACAGGCACGAGCAGGAAGATTCCCACGAGTTTCTGATGTTCACGCTGGACGCCATGCAGCAAGCGTGCTTGCGTGCCTGTGAGCTGTTGGGCTGTCCCTCCAACGACACCACCCTCATCCGTCAGATCTTTGGTGGGTCCTGGCGATCTCAGGTCCAGTGGAGACACTGCCTTGGGGTTTCAGACACGTTCGACCCTTATCTGGACATCACCCTGGATATCACGGCAGCTCAGAGTGTGGACCAAGCTTTGAAAGAGCTGGTGAAGCCCGAGAAGCTGGACGGTGAAAATGCCTATCGTTGCAGTGTTTGTCTCCAGAAGGTGCCTGCCACCAAGAGGTTGACTCTGCACAGCGCCTCCAAGGTCCTGATCCTTGTGCTGAAACGCTTCACACAGATCGCCGGCGACAAAATGGCTCAGAAAGTGCACTATCCCCAGTGCCTCGACTTGCAACCCTACATGTCCGAGCAGACGGCAGGCCCACTGGATTATGTGCTCTATGCAGTGCTGGTGCACTCCGGGTGGAGCTGTCACCGAGGACACTACTTTTGTTATGTCCAAGCTGGCAACGGCCAGTGGTATCACATGGACGATGCCAAGGTTACCGCCTGTGACGTGACGTCTGCCCTGAGCCAAAGCGCCTATGTCCTCTTTTATGCCCAGAAGAGTGCCTTGGAAGGAGACGGTGGGCCAGTGGCACCGGGAGGGGCACCGACGTCCCTGGGGGCTGACCCCACAGGCACTGTCGTGGCCCACAGGGGACCGGAAAGAGATGCCAGCATCAGAGCTCCTGGGTCGGAGGAGCCCCTGGAGGAAACAGGCGTTCAAGCAATCAGCTTAGAGCAGTGGAGACGCCTCCAAGAACACGACCGACCTCGGCCTGAATTCAACCTCAGGAAGGTCGAGTCTGCCCTGCCTGCCGGTGCGGTCGTGATTCACCGGTCGAAATACGCAGCTGGCATGAACCCACAACTGCCTGAACCGGGGAACTACCAGCTCAACCATCCAACCAGGGACAGCCCACCTCAGGGGCCCATCAACATCAGCAACGTCCCTTGTCTCAGCGGGAGGGCCAAAACTACCAAGAAAAAGAACAAGAAGAAGCAGGGGGCTCTGGGTGCATTGCACTAGGCTCCGGTGCACATCCCTGCAGACACGCACACACACCCACGCACCAACCCACACACCCACCCGCTCACACACTTGCTGCCCAACCTACGCTCACCTAGAGGAAATCGGGTGTGCTACACGTGGGAATAATCTACCCTTGTGGAAGGACTGTTAGTCTGCAGTGTTCATGGGACGTGCTATTCACTTGGAACTTCTTACTACTGAGCTTTCAGGCGTGGCTCTCCACTGGCATGCTACTGGGGAGGGTGGGATTGATGACTGGGTCTAAGGACTGTCTCAGCACAATCCACGTCCACGGCACTGGAACAGTCCTTTGGGGATGGGGCGTCTGGTAGGTTTCCTTTGGTTTTAACCCTCCCCTCCCCACCCCCAACCCCTTCATTTGCTGCACTATTGGCTTCTTGTGAAGGACGCAGCCTGGAGGCTCCTCAGAAAGCCTCACGCCCACCCAGGTGAGGAGGAAACCTCCTGAGCCCTTCAGAGGGTCCATGACCCTCTCCTGCCTGCTGGGGTCTCCCCGTCCTGGTCCAGTCAACTGGGGATGACCCCAGCCTCCCAGGTCACCAGCCCCCACACCCCATCCCGCTGCACATAGCTCAGCACAGCACAGACAAATACGAATATTCCCAAGACCTGGTGCAGGATTCCATGGGAGCCGGGCAAGCAGGCTCTAAGGGTGGCTGTCAATCGGAGGCCTTGTGCAAATGCCTGAAAGGAATGACCCGGCCACCCATTCATCACTTGCCCTGGAGACTTCACAAGGATACTTCTCCAAAGACACCTGGGGCTGGATTTCATTTGAAAGGGATATGTTGGAGACTCTCCAAATGCCAACCAGGAGAAACGATGCAAACCACCCACCCCCGCAGCAACACCAGCAACAACGCCAAAACCCCAACAGCAAGAGACAGACTCGGTACATCTTCTGACAGACCCGCACAGGTGAGAGTGGGATGTCAGGTACTATGGGGACCAGTGTGACAGAGGGGTCTCCACGGTGGGGAGGAGGATCCCTGCGGCAAGTGGGAGCTTGAACACGTCCTCAATTTTCCCTCTAAAGCTGACAGCGATTGCCACTGGTTCACTGATTGCAGGTGCCTGCGAGGACCACAGTGTCTTCTGGCCACAGCACAGCAAGCGCACGAGTGAGCCAGTGGAGCGAGTGAGGGGGTGAGTGCAGGAGCTGTCCCACGAAGGGCAGAGGTGGGGCTCTGTTTCCCTAGCCCTTGGGTCGAATCGTGGGAGGGCGAACCCAGAGGACCTGGGGGGATCGTCAAAGCCCAGGATCCTTCCCCAAGACCGAAGGAAGGAACATAGACATTGGTGAGGAAGGGTTAGGGGGAGGGGGAGTGGACTGTGACCTGGAGGTGCTGTCTCTCCACCTCTGCACCAGGTGCGTGGCCATCTCCAGGCAAGGAGAGGCAACCGGAGGAGAAGCCACCAAGAGATCCGTATCCTCTGCAGGTCCACATGGAGGAAGGGGCTCGTTCTACCCTTTGAGAGTCCCTGAGCGGCATAGAACGGGGCACCTCTGGGAACGTGGGCCAAAACAACTGCATCATGCCTGGGAAAGCCTGGGACAACCCCCTGGAGTGGGCCAGTGGCTCCAGGTGAAGGAAGGGGCATTCTTGGCCGAGTTCACAGCACGTCAGTGCTCCCGCTCCCCCTCCTCCCACCCCTCCCCCTCCCCCTCATCCCTTTATCCCCTGAAGCAAACACTGACTAACACTGGGGCCCAATCAGATTCTCCCTCGTGGGGACACAGCCTTGAGGCACATCCACTTACCATGGTTTGTCTTGTAAGTGAGGAAAGCCAAGGTGGAATGCCGAGGACCCCAATCCCCAGGGCGACTCTGCGGGAGACGCCACAGGGCCCGTGTGGGGAGGAGGGGGTGGACAGAATCGGGGAGCCCTTGCTCAGGCCTGCCCAGTGCCTCATCCCCACCCCACACCCCACGCACCGTCCCTCCACGCCCAGCCATCTTCCAGGCCAGCCCCTAGCATGGTGTTCACTCCACTGGAGAATGGATGGTGGAGATCGTGGTTCCGAAGAGCTCCCTGCCTCTAGGATGCCTTTGAGCACGTGGAGTGGAGTGAGAAGCTCCCAGGGTAGCTCCGACCTGGGTTTCAGCCTCGGGGGACCTGGAAGGGGCTCTTGGACTGAGGGTGAAACCGCGAGGGGCAGGCCGTGTCTGACGGACCAGGCTTCCCTCAGACATCCTCAGGCACCTGCACCGTGGAAGGAGCCCTGTGGAGCCCCGCGAGACAGACACCCCGACACCACCTCTGCTAATGATGGGCGTGTCTGGGCCATGGGAAATGGATCAAACGAACCTGGCACGGGACAGGGTTTGGATGCAGTCTACTTGGTAATAAACTGAGTGAAATCATTGGCATGAGTGTTTAATTCGAGAAATGAAGACCTATGAAATTCATCGCGGGGTTGGGGGGGCAGGGCTGTGTATCTCTGGAGAGGTGCCCTGTCTTGTCTGGGCGGAAGTGCACTCCAGAAACCCGGAAGTGTCGTTCTTCAACACCAATGGAAAGCTGTGTTTCTAGAAGGGGTTTTCCTTTGACTCAAGCCACCAAGAGGGACGGTATTGCATGGGTGTTTTGGTGTGTAATCACCGCTGGTCCACGGGATAGGATGATTATTCTCAGTTTCATGTCTGAAGTTCATCCCCCTGGTACCGAGGGCAAACGAGGGTGCCTGTGGCTTCTGAGAAGGGCAGTCCCTTGGATGTCCAGGGCCCCACGCTCAGGAAAGAGGGTTCTGCCAGGTCGGATGGGCCCAGTGATGGGGACGCTGGTCCCCACACTTCCCTCCAGTAGCGCTAGGAGAAAGAGCAAGCAGAGCACAGCCTATGCCTTGGTGCCAGCCAGGCCCATCTCAACCCAGGACCGCTTGCTCCCAGGGGGGTGGCCGCTGCATCTCCGACAGATCCCACTGGGTGCTGAGCCTTCCCTCGCAAAGACAAGAAGGGAGAAGGCAGTGGGTTTGGAGCGAGGCAGTATCTGAGCACCGAAGAGCCTTCACTCCTTCCTAAAATGGGCACAGAGCATCTCCTGTGCTCTCTGAGGTGGGGTAGGGGGCACTGCATGCTGGCCACCATGCTGGGCACTGCAGTCCACGGAGCGCAGTGCATCCTCATGGAGACTTGAAGTGATCACAGTCGAGTCACACATGAGAGTGGAATGCGTACGGTTGTGGAGTTAGAGGATTTCTCAGCTGAGAATTCCTGATTCCCAGGGGGACAGCATTCCAGCAGCAGGGGAGAGAGCAGTTCATTGTATCTGGCGGCAGTTTGGTTCACTTCTCCTAAAGTGCCTGGACGTCCTGTGACATCAGACATTTGGCTTCTGTCTCCCATGTTCATCCTCAAAGGAGCATGCCACCTGAACCTTACAGAAGGTAACTCAACAACACTTCGAGCTCAGGCAAAGAAACCAAACGAACAAATGAAAAACCCTAACCTCCCCACGCCCACCCCCCCACCCCCAACACCAGAAACAACAAAGAAATCCAGAGCAGTGAAAAATGCAGTGAACAGAGCAAACCAAGTGCACAAAATGGATTTGAAAGATTCACAGAAAAGAATCCTGCAGACCTATTGGGAGACGTCTACGGAGAGGGGGAGGCACAAGTACAAACTCTTTGCAGTATGGTATTGGAAAAATGTAAGTTGTGTGTTTGGGTGGTGTTGGCATTGGCATCAGGGTGGTTGGGGGTTAGGGGGTGGGGGTAGGGGTGGCGTGGTGAGCCTCTGTAGGAAAGGGAGGCATTCATACTATAACGTTGTACAAAGAAACCTGCCGACTAGTATTCCAATGATGCCTAAGTAGGAATGTGAAACTCAACGTTCATTTATAAAATCAAAGGTCCTCCCTGCACTGACGGAAGACCCTTCCCTAACGTCGTTGGGGACAGCGAAACCACCTGACTTGCAGCTCTGCCCCTCCTATCTGTCAGTAGGTTCTCATCCAGGTGGTCCCAGGACAGACACACTCCACTGGACCACGTGCAGCTTCGAAGGGGGCTGGGCGGGCTTGGGGGCAGGGTCCGTGGGGGAACTCTCCTCTCCTAGCTGACTCTTCCACTGCCTCAAGATCACATGACCTCGAGGAGTCTCACCCAAGGAACCTTACGTATCACCTTTCTCCTTTCCCTCCCCACGCCCCCACCCCCTGCACCTAAGGTTCCACCAGCACGTTGTGATTGAGCGTCCTCGTGCATTTCCCACTGAGCCGCACAGCTGTGTCTAGTCTATCTGGGGACAGAACCGAGAATCGTTTTTGACAGATGGCTATTTACATATGCCCCCACCAAGATCCCATAGAGAGGGAAAGAAAGACCAATGATTGCCCCCACGAACACAAACAATCATGCCCTGGATAAAGAAGAGGTGACGTGCCCCACGGGGCGGGCTGTGGAGCAGGGTCAGTCGGGGACCTTCCCTCTCCTAGCTGAATCTCTGACTGCCTCAAGGTCACATGACCTCAGGGAGTCTCACCCAAGGAACTTTATTTATCACTTTTTTTTTTCCACACCCTACATCAAAGGGTCAACCGGCACCTTTGCATCCTCAGGCATTTTTGACTGAGCCGGACAGCTGTGTCTAGTTTCTTCGGGGCGGGAAGCAAAGAATCATTTCTCACCGATGCCTATATACATATGCCCCCACCATCATCTCCACAGAGAGGGAAAGGAAGTATAAATATGTCCCCCACAAACACAAACAAGCATGCCCCGGATTAAGAAGATGTAAGACGCCCCCCACTCCACACACCACCTCAGCCACCCCCTCCCCCAACCGCCCGTTTCCAAAACAGACAGCGGAAGACTGCTCAGCCCACCACCCCTCCCCCAAGAAAGAGGAAGGGAATCATGCGTTTGGAGCAATGACGATGGACTTGGGGGGAGGGGGGCTGGGGGGCTGGGGGCGGGAGGGCGTGATGCTGTGAGAAAGACGTCTGACAGAAAGACAAATACCGCACGACAGCGCTTCTATGTAGAATGCAAACCATGACAGCGATGTAGTGGATATATTCGCAACACAGGACAAACTGCTGGGTTACCAGTGGGCAGACGGAAGGCGAGGGGCGTAAGAGGCACACACTTATCAGGTGTGAGATCAGCTAAAAGAATGTCCTGTATGACACCGGGACCTAGAGCCAATACTTTCTAGGAAGCATCAAGGAAATGTAAGCTTTGAGGAATTGTCAATCACTAGACTGTACACCTTCCATAATATTGTAGAGCAAGCATCGTTTCAATGAAAGAACAAAACCAAAGAGAACACAACAAAACACCAAAAACCAAAAGGTGGTGGTGGAGGGGGTGGGGGTGGGGAGGGGGGTGGGGAGAAAACAGAAGAGATGAATACAAAATCAAAGCTACAGGTGGGCTGGCTTTGGGACACGATCATCGACATGAAGGAAAAGGACATGTTTCCACACTCCTTGAATCCCTTGCTAGGACACTGAACGCAAGAAGTGGCTCTCCTAACCTATGGGAATTGAAGTGGGAAGCTCTCAAGAACATCTGTCAGGAAAGGAGTAGAGTGGAATTTTGCACCATTGGGAAAAGTGTGAAAGTGTTTGTTTAGCCCTTGGGCAGGAATCGTTTTGAGCAAGTGTGTTGCCAACTGGCTTGTGTTCCCCCCAGTACCTGTGCTCAGCTTCTAAACCCCCGTGTGCATCCCTTGGGGGCAGGCTAAGGCCAACGCATCCCCTTGGCCGGCAAGTCATTTCCATTCTGAGCACCTTTCTACGTGAGCCTCTCAGAGGTGTTTCTGGAGGTGTGTAAACAGACTTCCCGGAGAAAGGTGTGCATTGTTCCCGCTGGGGATTGCGAGTGACCACGCCCTCAGGCCCTAAATCCGATCAGAAGCTTGCAGCGCATTGGTGGATTTCGTGCCCCCGGGGGTTGGGATGGGGGCGGAGTGGGTGGTGAGCCATCAAAGGGCTGGTGGGACTGGCCCAGGCTGTCACTTGCAGACCGGCCATGTCCGGGAAGGAGGCATCCCTGCTGCAGCTGGAGCTCTGAGATGGACACTCTCGACACTCTCGTGGGCCTCGTTTGCAGAGACATGGAGGCTGCTTCTCTCGACTCGGGAGGTGAGCCTCCAGCTCAGTTCCACGTCTTTCCCAAACTCCACTCTTCCCGGCCAAGTGCCGCTGCTGTGGATGCCCGCCGGGGACCCTCTCGGCAGGAGGAACCGTGCCCGCCGGCCCAGACCGTTGGGCGCTGCCAGCGTGGTGACTTGGCGCGTGTGTCAGCAGGGCTGGCTCCCGCCCAGACACGTCTCCTGAGTTGGAGGAGACCGTCTGTGGTCGGGGCTGGGCTTTGCAATATGGGGAACACCTGCTACTTGAATGCAGCCCTGCAGTGTCTGACCCACACACCACCCCTGGCCAGCTGGCTGCTGTCCCAGCAGCACTCGACGATCTGTCCAACCCAGACCTTCTGCATGCTGTGTGCTATGCAAGCCCACATCACGCGAGCCCTCCTTCATCCTGGCGAGGTGATCCGGCCCCGCCAGGACCTGCTCACTAGCTTCCACAGGCACGAGCAGGAAGATTCCCACGAGTTTCTGATGTTCACGCTGGATGCCATGCAGCAAGCGTGCTTGCGTGCCTGTGAGCTGTTGGGCTGTCCCTCCAACAACACCACCCTCATCCGTCAGATCTTTGGTGGGTCCTGGCGATCTCAGGTCCAGTGTCTCCACTGCCTTGGGGTTTCAGACACGTTCGACCCTTATCTGGACATCACCCTGGATATCACGGCAGCTCAGAGTGTGGACCAAGCTTTGAAAGAGCTGGTGAAGCCCGAGAAGCTGGATGGTGAAAATGCCTATCGTTGCAGTGTTTGTCTCCAGAAGGTGCCTGCCACCAAGAGGTTGACTCTGCACAGCGCCTCCAAGGTCCTGATCCTTGTGCTGAAACGCTTCACACAGATCGCCGGCGACAAAATGGCTCAGAAAGTGCACTATCCCCAGTGCCTCGACTTGCAACCCTACATGTCCGAGCAGACGGCAGGCCCACTGGATTATGTGCTCTATGCAGTGCTGGTGCACTCCGGGTGGAGCTGTCACCGAGGACACTACTTTTGTTATGTCCAAGCTGGCAACGGCCAGTGGTATCACATGGACGATGCCAAGGTTACCGCCTGTGACGTGACGTCTGCCCTGAGCCAAAGCGCCTATGTCCTCTTTTATGCCCAGAAGAGTGCCTTGGAAGGAGACGGTGGGCCAGTGGCACCGGGAGGGGCACCGACGTCCCTGGGGGCTGACCCCACAGGCACTGTCGTGGCCCACAGGGGACCGGAAAGAGATGCCAGCATCAGAGCTCCTGGGTCGGAGGAGCCCCTGGAGGAAACAGGCGTTCAAGCAATCAGCTTAGAGCAGTGGAGACGCCTCCAAGAACACGACCGACCTCGGCCTGAATTCAACCTCAGGAAGGTCGAGTCTGCCCTGCCTGCCGGTGCGGTCGTGATTCACCGGTCGAAATACGCAGCTGGCATGAACCCACAACTGCCTGAACCGGGGAACTACCAGCTCAACCATCCAACCAGGGACAGCCCACCTCAGGGGCCCATCAACATCAGCAACGTCCCTTGTCTCAGCGGGAGGGCCAAAACTACCAAGAAAAAGAACAAGAAGAAGCAGGGGGCTCTGGGTGCATTGCACTAGGCTCCGGTGCACATCCCTGCAGACACGCACACACACCCACGCACCAACCCACACACCCACCCGCTCACACACTTGCTGCCCAACCTACGCTCACCTAGAGGAAATCGGGTGTGCTACACGTGGGAATAATCTACCCTTGTGGAAGGACTGTTAGTCTGCAGTGTTCATGGGACGTGCTATTCACTTGGAACTTCTTACTACTGAGCTTTCAGGCGTGGCTCTCCACTGGCATGCTACTGGGGAGGGTGGGATTGATGACTGGGTCTAAGGACTGTCTCAGCACAATCCACGTCCACGGCACTGGAACAGTCCTTTGGGGATGGGGCGTCTGGTAGGTTTCCTTTGGTTTTAACCCTCCCCTCCCCACCCCCAACCCCTTCATTTGCTGCACTATTGGCTTCTTGTGAAGGACGCAGCCTGGAGGCTCCTCAGAAAGCCTCACGCCCACCCAGGTGAGGAGGAAACCTCCTGAGCCCTTCAGAGGGTCCATGACCCTCTCCTGCCTGCTGGGGTCTCCCCCTCCTGGTCCAGTCAACTGGGGATGACCCCAGCCTCCCAGGTCACCAGCCCCCACACCCCATCCCGCTGCACATAGCTCAGCACAGCACAGACAAATACGAATATTCCCAAGACCTGGTGCAGGATTCCATGGGAGCCGGGCAAGCAGGCTCTAAGGGTGGCTGTCAATCGGAGGCCTTGTGCAAATGCCTGAAAGGAATGACCCGGCCACCCATTCATCACTTGCCCTGGAGACTTCACAAGGATACTTCTCCAAAGACACCTGGGGCTGGATTTCATTTGAAAGGGATATGTTGGAGACTCTCCAAATGCCAACCAGGAGAAACGATGCAAACCACCCACCCCCGCAGCAACACCAGCAACAACGCCAAAACCCCAACAGCAAGAGACAGACTCGGTACATCTTCTGACAGACCCGCACAGGTGAGAGTGGGATGTCAGGTACTATGGGGACCAGTGTGACAGAGGGGTCTCCACGGTGGGGAGGAGGATCCCTGCGGCAAGTGGGAGCTTGAACACGTCCTCAATTTTCCCTCTAAAGCTGACAGCGATTGCCACTGGTTCACTGATTGCAGGTGCCTGCGAGGACCACAGTGTCTTCTGGCCACAGCACAGCAAGCGCACGAGTGAGCCAGTGGAGCGAGTGAGGGGGTGAGTGCAGGAGCTGTCCCACGAAGGGCAGAGGTGGGGCTCTGTTTCCCTAGCCCTTGGGTCGAATCGTGGGAGGGCGAACCCAGAGGACCTGGGGGGATCGTCAAAGCCCAGGATCCTTCCCCAAGACCGAAGGAAGGAACATAGACATTGGTGAGGAAGGGTTAGGGGGAGGGGGAGTGGACTGTGACCTGGAGGTGCTGTCTCTCCACCTCTGCACCAGGTGCGTGGCCATCTCCAGGCAAGGAGAGGCAACCGGAGGAGAAGCCACCAAGAGATCCGTATCCTCTGCAGGTCCACATGGAGGAAGGGGCTCGTTCTACCCTTTGAGAGTCCCTGAGCGGCATAGAACGGGGCACCTCTGGGAACGTGGGCCAAAACAACTGCATCATGCCTGGGAAAGCCTGGGACAACCCCCTGGAGTGGGCCAGTGGCTCCAGGTGAAGGAAGGGGCATTCTTGGCCGAGTTCACAGCACGTCAGTGCTCCCGCTCCCCCTCCTCCCACCCCTCCCCCTCCCCCTCATCCCTTTATCCCCTGAAGCAAACACTGACTAACACTGGGGCCCAATCAGATTCTCCCTCGTGGGGACACAGCCTTGAGGCACATCCACTTACCATGGTTTGTCTTGTAAGTGAGGAAAGCCAAGGTGGAATGCCGAGGACCCCAATCCCCAGGGCGACTCTGCGGGAGACGCCACAGGGCCCGTGTGGGGAGGAGGGGGTGGACAGAATCGGGGAGCCCTTGCTCAGGCCTGCCCAGTGCCTCATCCCCACCCCACACCCCACGCACCGTCCCTCCACGCCCAGCCATCTTCCAGGCCAGCCCCTGGCATGGTGTTCACTCCACTGGAGAATGGATGGTGGAGATCGTGGTTCCAAAGAGCTCCCTGCCTCTAGGATGCCTTTGAGCACGTGGAGTGGAGTGAGAAGCTCCCAGGGTAGCTCCGACCTGGGTTTCAGCCTCGGGGGACCTGGAAGGGGCTCTTGGACTGAGGGTGAAACCGCGAGGGGCAGGCCGTGTCTGACGGACCAGGCTTCCCTCAGACATCCTCAGGCACCTGCACCGTGGAAGGAGCCCTGTGGAGCCCCGCGAGACAGACACCCCGACACCACCTCTGCTAATGATGGGCGTGTCTGGGCCATGGGAAATGGATCAAACGAACCTGGCACGGGACAGGGTTTGGATGCAGTCTACTTGGTAATAAACTGAGTGAAATCATTGGCATGAGTGTTTAATTCGAGAAATGAAGACCTATGAAATTCATCGCGGGGTTGGGGGGGCAGGGCTGTGTATCTCTGGAGAGGTGCCCTGTCTTGTCTGGGCGGAAGTGCACTCCAGAAACCCGGAAGTGTCGTTCTTCAACACCAATGGAAAGCTGTGTTTCTAGAAGGGGTTTTCCTTTGACTCAAGCCACCAAGAGGGACGGTATTGCATGGGTGTTTTGGTGTGTAATCACCGCTGGTCCACGGGATAGGATGATTATTCTCAGTTTCATGTCTGAAGTTCATCCCCCTGGTACCGAGGGCAAACGAGGGTGCCTGTGGCTTCTGAGAAGGGCAGTCCCTTGGATGTCCAGGGCCCCACGCTCAGGAAAGAGGGTTCTGCCAGGTCGGATGGGCCCAGTGATGGGGACGCTGGTCCCCACACTTCCCTCCAGTAGCGCTAGGAGAAAGAGCAAGCAGAGCACAGCCTATGCCTTGGTGCCAGCCAGGCCCATCTCAACCCAGGACCGCTTGCTCCCAGGGGGGTGGCCGCTGCATCTCCGACAGATCCCACTGGGTGCTGAGCCTTCCCTCGCAAAGACAAGAAGGGAGAAGGCAGTGGGTTTAGAGCGAGGCAGTATCTGAGCACCGAAGAGCCTTCACTCCTTCCTAAAATGGGCACAGAGCATCTCCTGTGCTCTCTGAGGTGGGGTAGGGGGCACTGCATGCTGGCCACCATGCTGGGCACTGCAGTCCACGGAGCGCAGTGCATCCTCATGGAGACTTGAAGTGATCACAGTCGAGTCACACATGAGAGTGGAATGCGTACGGTTGTGGAGTTAGAGGATTTCTCAGCTGAGAATTCCTGATTCCCAGGGGGACAGCATTCCAGCAGCAGGGGAGAGAGCAGTTCATTGTATCTGGCGGCAGTTTGGTTCACTTCTCCTAAAGTGCCTGGACGTCCTGTGACATCAGACATTTGGCTTCTGTCTCCCATGTTCATCCTCAAAGGAGCATGCCACCTGAACCTTACAGAAGGTAACTCAACAACACTTCGAGCTCAGGCAAAGAAACCAAACGAACAAATGAAAAACTCTAACCTCCCCACGCCCACCCCCCCACCCCCAACACCAGAAACAACAAAGAAATCCAGAGCAGTGAAAAATGCAGTGAACAGAGCAAACCAAGTGCACAAAATGGATTTGAAAGATTCACAGAAAAGAATCCTGCAGACCTATTGGGAGACGTCTACAGAGAGGGGGAGGCACAAGTACAAACTCTTTGCAGTATGGTATTGGAAAAATGTAAGTTGTGTGTTTGGGTGGTGTTGGCATTGGCATCAGGGTGGTTGGGGGTTAGGGGGTGGGGGTAGGGGTGGCGTGGTGAGCCTCTGTAGGAAAGGGAGGCATTCATACTATAACGTTGTACAAAGAAACCTGCCGACTAGTATTCCAATGATGCCTAAGTAGGAATGTGAAACTCAACGTTCATTTATAAAATCAAAGGTCCTCCCTGCACTGACGGAAGACCCTTCCCTAACGTCGTTGGGGACAGCAAAACCACCTGACTTGCAGCTCTGCCCCTCCTATCTGTCAGTAGGTTCTCATCCAGGTGGTCCCAGGACAGACACACTCCACTGGACCACGTGCAGCTTCAAAGGGGGCTGGGCGGGCTTGGGGGCAGGGTCCGTGGGGGAACTCTCCTCTCCTAGCTGACTCTTCCACTGCCTCAAGATCACATGACCTCGAGGAGTCTCACCCAAGGAACCTTACGTATCACCTTTCTCCTTTCCCTCCCCACGCCCCCACCCCCTGCACCTAAGGTTCCACCAGCACGTTGTGATTGAGCGTCCTCGTGCATTTCCCACTGAGCCGCACAGCTGTGTCTAGTCTATCTGGGAACAGAACCGAGAATCGTTTTTGACAGATGGCTATTTACATATGCCCCCACCAAGATCCCATAGAGAGGGAAAGAAAGACCAATGATTGCCCCCACGAACACAAACAATCATGCCCTGGATAAAGAAGAGGTGACGTGCCCCACGGGGCGGGCTGTGGAGCAGGGTCAGTCGGGGACCTTCCCTCTCCTAGCTGAATCTCTGACTGCCTCAAGGTCACATGACCTCAGGGAGTCTCACCCAAGGAACTTTATCTATCACTTTTTTTTTTCCACACCCTACATCAAAGGGTCAACCGGCACCTTTGCATCCTCAGGCATTTTTGACTGAGCCGGACAGCTGTGTCTAGTTTCTTCGGGGCGGGAAGCAAAGAATCATTTCTCACCGATGCCTATATACATATGCCCCCACCATCATCTCCACAGAGAGGGAAAGGAAGTATAAATATGTCCCCCACAAACACAAACAAGCATGCCCCGGATTAAGAAGATGTAAGACGCCCCCCACTCCACACACCACCTCAGCCACCCCCTCCCCCAACCGCCCGTTTCCAAAACAGACAGCGGAAGACTGCTCAGCCCACCACCCCTCCCCCAAGAAAGAGGAAGGGAATCATGCGTTTGGAGCAATGACGATGGACTTGGGGGGAGGGGGGCTGGGGGGCTGGGGGCGGGAGGGCGTGATGCTGTGAGAAAGACGTCTGACAGAAAGACAAATACCGCACGACAGCGCTTCTATGTAGAATGCAAACCATGACAGCGATGTAGTGGATATATTCGCAACACAGGACAAACTGCTGGGTTACCAGTGGGCAGACGGAAGGCGAGGGGCGTAAGAGGCACACACTTATCAGGTGTGAGATCAGCTAAAAGAATGTCCTGTATGACACCGGGACCTAGAGCCAATACTTTCTAGGAAGCATCAAGGAAATGTAAGCTTTGAGGAATTGTCAATCACTAGACTGTACACCTTCCATAATATTGTAGAGCAAGCATCGTTTCAATGAAAGAACAAAACCAAAGAGAACACAACAAAACACCAAAAACCAAAAGGTGGTGGTGGAGGGGGTGGGGGTGGGGAGGGGGGTGGGGAGAAAACAGAAGAGATGAATACAAAATCAAAGCTACAGGTGGGCTGGCTTTGGGACACGATCATCGACATGAAGGAAAAGGACATGTTTCCACACTCCTTGAATCCCTTGCTAGGACACTGAACGCAAGAAGTGGCTCTCCTAACCTATGGGAATTGAAGTGGGAAGCTCTCAAGAACATCTGTCAGGAAAGGAGTAGAGTGGAATTTTGCACCATTGGGAAAAGTGTGAAAGTGTTTGTTTAGCCCTTGGGCAGGAATCGTTTTGAGCAAGTGTGTTGCCAACTGGCTTGTGTTCCCCCCAGTACCTGTGCTCAGCTTCTAAACCCCCGCGTGCATCCCTTGGGGGCAGGCTAAGGCCAACGCATCCCCTTGGCCCGCAAGTCATTTCCATTCTGAGCACCTTTCTACGTGAGCCTCTCAGAGGTGTTTCTGGAGGTGTGTAAACAGACTTCCCGGAGAAAGGTGTGCATTGTTCCCGCTGGGGATTGCGAGTGACCACGCCCTCAGGCCCTAAATCCGATCAGAAGCTTGCAGCGCATTGGTGGATTTCGTGCCCCCGGGGGTTGGGATGGGGGCGGAGTGGGTGGTGAGCCATCAAAGGGCTGGTGGGACTGGCCCAGGCTGTCACTTGCAGACCGGCCATGTCCGGGAAGGAGGCATCCCTGCTGCAGCTGGAGCTCTGAGATGGACACTCTCGACACTCTCGTGGGCCTCG
The DNA here is from genome assembly GCF_030028045.1 of Hippopotamus amphibius kiboko. NCBI lineage: Eukaryota > Metazoa > Chordata > Mammalia > Artiodactyla > Hippopotamidae > Hippopotamus > Hippopotamus amphibius. The sequence continues at coordinate 33,921,214 of NC_080193.1, forward strand.
TTTGCAGAGACATGGAGGCTGCTTCTCTCGACTCGGGAGGTGAGCCTCCAGCTCAGTTCCACGTCTTTCCCAAACTCCACTCTTCCCGGCCAAGTGCCGCTGCTGTGGATGCCCGCCGGGGACCCTCTCGGCAGGAGGAACCGTGCCCGCCGGCCCAGACCGTTGGGCGCTGCCAGCGTGGTGACTTGGCGCGTGTGTCAGCAGGGCTGGCTCCCGCCCAGACACGTCTCCTGAGTTGGAGGAGACCGTCTGTGGTCGGGGCTGGGCTTTGCAATATGGGGAACACCTGCTACTTGAATGCAGCCCTGCAGTGTCTGACCCACACACCACCCCTGGCCAGCTGGCTGCTGTCCCAGCAGCACTCGACGATCTGTCCAACCCAGACCTTCTGCATGCTGTGTGCTATGCAAGCCCACATCACGCGAGCCCTCCTTCATCCTGGCGAGGTGATCCGGCCCCGCCAGGACCTGCTCACTAGCTTCCACAGGCACGAGCAGGAAGATTCCCACGAGTTTCTGATGTTCACGCTGGATGCCATGCAGCAAGCGTGCTTGCGTGCCTGTGAGCTGTTGGGCTGTCCCTCCAACAACACCACCCTCATCCGTCAGATCTTTGGTGGGTCCTGGCGATCTCAGGTCCAGTGTCTCCACTGCCTTGGGGTTTCAGACACGTTCGACCCTTATCTGGACATCACCCTGGATATCACGGCAGCTCAGAGTGTGGACCAAGCTTTGAAAGAGCTGGTGAAGCCCGAGAAGCTGGATGGTGAAAATGCCTATCGTTGCAGTGTTTGTCTCCAGAAGGTGCCTGCCACCAAGAGGTTGACTCTGCACAGCGCCTCCAAGGTCCTGATCCTTGTGCTGAAACGCTTCACACAGATCGCCGGCGACAAAATGGCTCAGAAAGTGCACTATCCCCAGTGCCTCGACTTGCAACCCTACATGTCCGAGCAGACGGCAGGCCCACTGGATTATGTGCTCTATGCAGTGCTGGTGCACTCCGGGTGGAGCTGTCACCGAGGACACTACTTTTGTTATGTCCAAGCTGGCAACGGCCAGTGGTATCACATGGACGATGCCAAGGTTACCGCCTGTGACGTGACGTCTGCCCTGAGCCAAAGCGCCTATGTCCTCTTTTATGCCCAGAAGAGTGCCTTGGAAGGAGACGGTGGGCCAGTGGCACCGGGAGGGGCACCGACGTCCCTGGGGGCTGACCCCACAGGCACTGTCGTGGCCCACAGGGGACCGGAAAGAGATGCCAGCATCAGAGCTCCTGGGTCGGAGGAGCCCCTGGAGGAAACAGGCGTTCAAGCAATCAGCTTAGAGCAGTGGAGACGCCTCCAAGAACACGACCGACCTCGGCCTGAATTCAACCTCAGGAAGGTCGAGTCTGCCCTGCCTGCCGGTGCGGTCGTGATTCACCGGTCGAAATACGCAGCTGGCATGAACCCACAACTGCCTGAACCGGGGAACTACCAGCTCAACCATCCAACCAGGGACAGCCCACCTCAGGGGCCCATCAACATCAGCAACGTCCCTTGTCTCAGCGGGAGGGCCAAAACTACCAAGAAAAAGAACAAGAAGAAGCAGGGGGCTCTGGGTGCATTGCACTAGGCTCCGGTGCACATCCCTGCAGACACGCACACACACCCACGCACCAACCCACACACCCACCCGCTCACACACTTGCTGCCCAACCTACGCTCACCTAGAGGAAATCGGGTGTGCTACACGTGGGAATAATCTACCCTTGTGGAAGGACTGTTAGTCTGCAGTGTTCATGGGACGTGCTATTCACTTGGAACTTCTTACTACTGAGCTTTCAGGCGTGGCTCTCCACTGGCATGCTACTGGGGAGGGTGGGATTGATGACTGGGTCTAAGGACTGTCTCAGCACAATCCACGTCCACGGCACTGGAACAGTCCTTTGGGGATGGGGCGTCTGGTAGGTTTCCTTTGGTTTTAACCCTCCCCTCCCCACCCCCAACCCCTTCATTTGCTGCACTATTGGCTTCTTGTGAAGGACGCAGCCTGGAGGCTCCTCAGAAAGCCTCACGCCCACCCAGGTGAGGAGGAAACCTCCTGAGCCCTTCAGAGGGTCCATGACCCTCTCCTGCCTGCTGGGGTCTCCCCGTCCTGGTCCAGTCAACTGGGGATGACCCCAGCCTCCCAGGTCACCAGCCCCCACACCCCATCCCGCTGCACATAGCTCAGCACAGCACAGACAAATACGAATATTCCCAAGACCTGGTGCAGGATTCCATGGGAGCCGGGCAAGCAGGCTCTAAGGGTGGCTGTCAATCGGAGGCCTTGTGCAAATGCCTGAAAGGAATGACCCGGCCACCCATTCATCACTTGCCCTGGAGACTTCACAAGGATACTTCTCCAAAGACACCTGGGGCTGGATTTCATTTGAAAGGGATATGTTGGAGACTCTCCAAATGCCAACCAGGAGAAACGATGCAAACCACCCACCCCCGCAGCAACACCAGCAACAACGCCAAAACCCCAACAGCAAGAGACAGACTCGGTACATCTTCTGACAGACCCGCACAGGTGAGAGTGGGATGTCAGGTACTATGGGGACCAGTGTGACAGAGGGGTCTCCACGGTGGGGAGGAGGATCCCTGCGGCAAGTGGGAGCTTGAACACGTCCTCAATTTTCCCTCTAAAGCTGACAGCGATTGCCACTGGTTCACTGATTGCAGGTGCCTGCGAGGACCACAGTGTCTTCTGGCCACAGCACAGCAAGCGCACGAGTGAGCCAGCGGAGCGAGTGAGGGGGTGAGTGCAGGAGCTGTCCCACGAAGGGCAGAGGTGGGGCTCTGTTTCCCTAGCCCTTGGGTCGAATCGTGGGAGGGCGAACCCAGAGGACCTGGGGGGATCGTCAAAGCCCAGGATCCTTCCCCAAGACCGAAGGAAGGAACATAGACATTGGTGAGGAAGGGTTAGGGGGAGGGGGAGTGGACTGTGACCTGGAGGTGCTGTCTCTCCACCTCTGCACCAGGTGCGTGGCCATCTCCAGGCAAGGAGAGGCAACCGGAGGAGAAGCCACCAAGAGATCCGTATCCTCTGCAGGTCCACATGGAGGAAGGGGCTCGTTCTACCCTTTGAGAGTCCCTGAGCGGCATAGAACGGGGCACCTCTGGGAACGTGGGCCAAAACAACTGCATCATGCCTGGGAAAGCCTGGGACAACCCCCTGGAGTGGGCCAGTGGCTCCAGGTGAAGGAAGGGGCATTCTTGGCCGAGTTCACAGCACGTCAGTGCTCCCGCTCCCCCTCCTCCCACCCCTCCCCCTCCCCCTCATCCCTTTATCCCCTGAAGCAAACACTGACTAACACTGGGGCCCAATCAGATTCTCCCTCGTGGGGACACAGCCTTGAGGCACATCCACTTACCATGGTTTGTCTTGTAAGTGAGGAAAGCCAAGGTGGAATGCCGAGGACCCCAATCCCCAGGGCGACTCTGCGGGAGACGCCACAGGGCCCGTGTGGGGAGGAGGGGGTGGACAGAATCGGGGAGCCCTTGCTCAGGCCTGCCCAGTGCCTCATCCCCACCCCACACCCCACGCACCGTCCCTCCACGCCCAGCCATCTTCCAGGCCAGCCCCTAGCATGGTGTTCACTCCACTGGAGAATGGATGGTGGAGATCGTGGTTCCGAAGAGCTCCCTGCCTCTAGGATGCCTTTGAGCACGTGGAGTGGAGTGAGAAGCTCCCAGGGTAGCTCCGACCTGGGTTTCAGCCTCGGGGGACCTGGAAGGGGCTCTTGGACTGAGGGTGAAACCGCGAGGGGCAGGCCGTGTCTGACGGACCAGGCTTCCCTCAGACATCCTCAGGCACCTGCACCGTGGAAGGAGCCCTGTGGAGCCCCGCGAGACAGACACCCCGACACCACCTCTGCTAATGATGGGCGTGTCTGGGCCATGGGAAATGGATCAAACGAACCTGGCACGGGACAGGGTTTGGATGCAGTCTACTTGGTAATAAACTGAGTGAAATCATTGGCATGAGTGTTTAATTCGAGAAATGAAGACCTATGAAATTCATCGCGGGGTTGGGGGGGCAGGGCTGTGTATCTCTGGAGAGGTGCCCTGTCTTGTCTGGGCGGAAGTGCACTCCAGAAACCCGGAAGTGTCGTTCTTCAACACCAATGGAAAGCTGTGTTTCTAGAAGGGGTTTTCCTTTGACTCAAGCCACCAAGAGGGACGGTATTGCATGGGTGTTTTGGTGTGTAATCACCGCTGGTCCACGGGATAGGATGATTATTCTCAGTTTCATGTCTGAAGTTCATCCCCCTGGTACCGAGGGCAAACGAGGGTGCCTGTGGCTTCTGAGAAGGGCAGTCCCTTGGATGTCCAGGGCCCCACGCTCAGGAAAGAGGGTTCTGCCAGGTCGGATGGGCCCAGTGATGGGGACGCTGGTCCCCACACTTCCCTCCAGTAGCGCTAGGAGAAAGAGCAAGCAGAGCACAGCCTATGCCTTGGTGCCAGCCAGGCCCATCTCAACCCAGGACCGCTTGCTCCCAGGGGGGTGGCCGCTGCATCTCCGACAGATCCCACTGGGTGCTGAGCCTTCCCTCGCAAAGACAAGAAGGGAGAAGGCAGTGGGTTTGGAGCGAGGCAGTATCTGAGCACCGAAGAGCCTTCACTCCTTCCTAAAATGGGCACAGAGCATCTCCTGTGCTCTCTGAGGTGGGGTAGGGGGCACTGCATGCTGGCCACCATGCTGGGCACTGCAGTCCACGGAGCGCAGTGCATCCTCATGGAGACTTGAAGTGATCACAGTCGAGTCACACATGAGAGTGGAATGCGTACGGTTGTGGAGTTAGAGGATTTCTCAGCTGAGAATTCCTGATTCCCAGGGGGACAGCATTCCAGCAGCAGGGGAGAGAGCAGTTCATTGTATCTGGCGGCAGTTTGGTTCACTTCTCCTAAAGTGCCTGGACGTCCTGTGACATCAGACATTTGGCTTCTGTCTCCCATGTTCATCCTCAAAGGAGCATGCCACCTGAACCTTACAGAAGGTAACTCAACAACACTTCGAGCTCAGGCAAAGAAACCAAACGAACAAATGAAAAACCCTAACCTCCCCACGCCCACCCCCCCACCCCCAACACCAGAAACAACAAAGAAATCCAGAGCAGTGAAAAATGCAGTGAACAGAGCAAACCAAGTGCACAAAATGGATTTGAAAGATTCACAGAAAAGAATCCTGCAGACCTATTGGGAGACGTCTACGGAGAGGGGGAGGCACAAGTACAAACTCTTTGCAGTATGGTATTGGAAAAATGTAAGTTGTGTGTTTGGGTGGTGTTGGCATTGGCATCAGGGTGGTTGGGGGTTAGGGGGTGGGGGTAGGGGTGGCGTGGTGAGCCTCTGTAGGAAAGGGAGGCATTCATACTATAACGTTGTACAAAGAAACCTGCCGACTAGTATTCCAATGATGCCTAAGTAGGAATGTGAAACTCAACGTTCATTTATAAAATCAAAGGTCCTCCCTGCACTGACGGAAGACCCTTCCCTAACGTCGTTGGGGACAGCGAAACCACCTGACTTGCAGCTCTGCCCCTCCTATCTGTCAGTAGGTTCTCATCCAGGTGGTCCCAGGACAGACACACTCCACTGGACCACGTGCAGCTTCGAAGGGGGCTGGGCGGGCTTGGGGGCAGGGTCCGTGGGGGAACTCTCCTCTCCTAGCTGACTCTTCCACTGCCTCAAGATCACATGACCTCGAGGAGTCTCACCCAAGGAACCTTACGTATCACCTTTCTCCTTTCCCTCCCCACGCCCCCACCCCCTGCACCTAAGGTTCCACCAGCACGTTGTGATTGAGCGTCCTCGTGCATTTCCCACTGAGCCGCACAGCTGTGTCTAGTCTATCTGGGGACAGAACCGAGAATCGTTTTTGACAGATGGCTATTTACATATGCCCCCACCAAGATCCCATAGAGAGGGAAAGAAAGACCAATGATTGCCCCCACGAACACAAACAATCATGCCCTGGATAAAGAAGAGGTGACGTGCCCCACGGGGCGGGCTGTGGAGCAGGGTCAGTCGGGGACCTTCCCTCTCCTAGCTGAATCTCTGACTGCCTCAAGGTCACATGACCTCAGGGAGTCTCACCCAAGGAACTTTATCTATCACTTTTTTTTTTCCACACCCTACATCAAAGGGTCAACCGGCACCTTTGCATCCTCAGGCATTTTTGACTGAGCCGGACAGCTGTGTCTAGTTTCTTCGGGGCGGGAAGCAAAGAATCATTTCTCACCGATGCCTATATACATATGCCCCCACCATCATCTCCACAGAGAGGGAAAGGAAGTATAAATATGTCCCCCACAAACACAAACAAGCATGCCCCGGATTAAGAAGATGTAAGACACCCCCCACTCCACACACCACCTCAGCCACCCCCTCCCCCAACCGCCCGTTTCCAAAACAGACAGCGGAAGACTGCTCAGCCCACCACCCCTCCCCCAAGAAAGAGGAAGGGAATCATGCGTTTGGAGCAATGACGATGGACTTGGGGGGAGGGGGGCTGGGGGGCTGGGGGCGGGAGGGCGTGATGCTGTGAGAAAGACGTCTGACAGAAAGACAAATACCGCACGACAGCGCTTCTATGTAGAATGCAAACCATGACAGCGATGTAGTGGATATATTCGCAACACAGGACAAACTGCTGGGTTACCAGTGGGCAGACGGAAGGCGAGGGGCGTAAGAGGCACACACTTATCAGGTGTGAGATCAGCTAAAAGAATGTCCTGTATGACACCGGGACCTAGAGCCAATACTTTCTAGGAAGCATCAAGGAAATGTAAGCTTTGAGGAATTGTCAATCACTAGACTGTACACCTTCCATAATATTGTAGAGCAAGCATCGTTTCAATGAAAGAACAAAACCAAAGAGAACACAACAAAACACCAAAAACCAAAAGGTGGTGGTGGAGGGGGTGGGGGTGGGGAGGGGGGTGGGGAGAAAACAGAAGAGATGAATACAAAATCAAAGCTACAGGTGGGCTGGCTTTGGGACACGATCATCGACATGAAGGAAAAGGACATGTTTCCACACTCCTTGAATCCCTTGCTAGGACACTGAACGCAAGAAGTGGCTCTCCTAACCTATGGGAATTGAAGTGGGAAGCTCTCAAGAACATCTGTCAGGAAAGGAGTAGAGTGGAATTTTGCACCATTGGGAAAAGTGTGAAAGTGTTTGTTTAGCCCTTGGGCAGGAATCGTTTTGAGCAAGTGTGTTGCCAACTGGCTTGTGTTCCCCCCAGTACCTGTGCTCAGCTTCTAAACCCCCGCGTGCATCCCTTGGGGGCAGGCTAAGGCCAACGCATCCCCTTGGCCCGCAAGTCATTTCCATTCTGAGCACCTTTCTACGTGAGCCTCTCAGAGGTGTTTCTGGAGGTGTGTAAACAGACTTCCCGGAGAAAGGTGTGCATTGTTCCCACTGGGGATTGCGAGTGACCACGCCCTCAGGCCCTAAATCCGATCAGAAGCTTGCAGCGCATTGGTGGATTTCGTGCCCCCGGGGGTTGGGATGGGGGCGGAGTGGGTGGTGAGCCATCAAAGGGCTGGTGGGACTGGCCCAGGCTGTCACTTGCAGACCGGCCATGTCCGGGAAGGAGGCATCCCTGCTGCAGCTGGAGCTCCGAGATGGACACTCTCGACACTCTCGTGGGCCTCGTTTGCAGAGACATGGAGGCTGCTTCTCTCGACTCGGGAGGTGAGCCTCCAGCTCAGTTCCACGTCTTTCCCAAACTCCACTCTTCCCGGCCAAGTGCCGCTGCTGTGGATGCCCGCTGGGGACCCTCTCGGCAGGAGGAACCGTGCCCGCCGGCCCAGACCGTTGGGCGCTGCCAGCGTGGTGACTTGGCGCGTGTGTCAGCAGGGCTGGCTCCCGCCCAGACACGTCTCCTGAGTTGGAGGAGACCGTCTGTGGTCGGGGCTGGGCTTTGCAATATGGGGAACACCTGCTACTTGAATGCAGCCCTGCAGTGTCTGACCCACACACCACCCCTGGCCAGCTGGCTGCTGTCCCAGCAGCACTCGACGATCTGTCCAACCCAGACCTTCTGCATGCTGTGTGCTATGCAAGCCCACATCACGCGAGCCCTCCTTCATCCTGGCGAGGTGATCCGGCCCCGCCAGGACCTGCTCACTAGCTTCCACAGGCACGAGCAGGAAGATTCCCACGAGTTTCTGATGTTCACGCTGGATGCCATGCAGCAAGCGTGCTTGCGTGCCTGTGAGCTGTTGGGCTGTCCCTCCAACAACACCACCCTCATCCGTCAGATCTTTGGTGGGTCCTGGCGATCTCAGGTCCAGTGTCTCCACTGCCTTGGGGTTTCAGACACGTTCGACCCTTATCTGGACATCACCCTGGATATCACGGCAGCTCAGAGTGTGGACCAAGCTTTGAAAGAGCTGGTGAAGCCCGAGAAGCTGGATGGTGAAAATGCCTATCGTTGCAGTGTTTGTCTCCAGAAGGTGCCTGCCACCAAGAGGTTGACTCTGCACAGTGCCTCCAAGGTCCTGATCCTTGTGCTGAAACGCTTCACACAGATCGCCGGCGACAAAATGGCTCAGAAAGTGCACTATCCCCAGTGCCTCGACTTGCAACCCTACATGTCCGAGCAGACGGCAGGCCCACTGGATTATGTGCTCTATGCAGTGCTGGTGCACTCCGGGTGGAGCTGTCACCGAGGACACTACTTTTGTTATGTCCAAGCTGGCAACGGCCAGTGGTATCACATGGACGATGCCAAGGTTACCGCCTGTGACGTGACGTCTGCCCTGAGCCAAAGCGCCTATGTCCTCTTTTATGCCCAGAAGAGTGCCTTGGAAGGAGACGGTGGGCCAGTGGCACCGGGAGGGGCACCGACGTCCCTGGGGGCTGACCCCACAGGCACTGTCGTGGCCCACAGGGGACCGGAAAGAGATGCCAGCATCAGAGCTCCTGGGTCGGAGGAGCCCCTGGAGGAAACAGGCGTTCAAGCAATCAGCTTAGAGCAGTGGAGACGCCTCCAAGAACACGACCGACCTCGGCCTGAATTCAACCTCAGGAAGGTCGAGTCTGCCCTGCCTGCCGGTGCGGTCGTGATTCACCGGTCGAAATACGCAGCTGGCATGAACCCACAACTGCCTGAACCGGGGAACTACCAGCTCAACCATCCAACCAGGGACAGCCCACCTCAGGGGCCCATCAACATCAGCAACGTCCCTTGTCTCAGCGGGAGGGCCAAAACTACCAAGAAAAAGAACAAGAAGAAGCAGGGGGCTCTGGGTGCATTGCCCTAGGCTCCGGTGCACATCCCTGCAGACACGCACACACACCCACGCACCAACCCACACACCCACCCGCTCACACACTTGCTGCCCAACCTACGCTCACCTAGAGGAAATCGGGTGTGCTACATGTGGGAATAATCTACCCTTGTGGAAGGACTGTTAGTCTGCAGTGTTCATGGGACGTGCTATTCACTTGGAACTTCTTACTACTGAGCTTTCAGGCGTGGCTCTCCACTGGCATGCTACTGGGGAGGGTGGGATTGATGACTGGGTCTAAGGACTGTCTCAGCACAATCCACGTCCACGGCACTGGAACAGTCCTTTGGGGATGGGGCGTCTGGTAGGTTTCCTTTGGTTTTAACCCTCCCCTCCCCACCCCCAACCCCTTCATTTGCTGCACTATTGGCTTCTTGTGAAGGACGCAGCCTGGAGGCTCCTCAGAAAGCCTCACGCCCACCCAGGTGAGGAGGAAACCTCCTGAGCCCTTCAGAGGGTCCATGACCCTCTCCTGCCTGCTGGGGTCTCCCCCTCCTGGTCCAGTCAACTGGGGATGACCCCAGCCTCCCAGGTCACCAGCCCCCACACCCCATCCCGCTGCGCATAGCTCAGCACAGCACAGACAAATACGAATATTCCCAAGACCTGGTGCAGGATTCCATGGGAGCCGGGCAAGCAGGCTCTAAGGGTGGCTGTCAATCGGAGGCCTTGTGCAAATGCCTGAAAGGAATGACCCGGCCACCCATTCATCACTTGCCCTGGAGACTTCACAAGGATACTTCTCCAAAGACACCTGGGGCTGGATTTCATTTGAAAGGGATATGTTGGAGACTCTCCAAATGCCAACCAGGAGAAATGATGCAAACCACCCACCCCCGCAGCAACACCAGCAACAACGCCAAAACCCCAACAGCAAGAGACAGACTCGGTACATCTTCTGACAGACCCGCACAGGTGAGAGTGGGATGTCAGGTACTATGGGGACCAGTGTGACAGAGGGGTCTCCACGGTGGGGAGGAGGATCCCTGCGGCAAGTGGGAGCTTGAACACGTCCTCAATTTTCCCTCTAAAGCTGACAGCGATTGCCACTGGTTCACTGATTGCAGGTGCCTGCGAGGACCACAGTGTCTTCTGGCCACAGCACAGCAAGCGCACGAGTGAGCCAGTGGAGCGAGTGAGGGGGTGAGTGCAGGAGCTGTCCCACGAAGGGCAGAGGTGGGGCTCTGTTTCCCTAGCCCTTGGGTCGAATCGTGGGAGGGCGAACCCAGAGGACCTGGGGGGATCGTCAAAGCCCAGGATCCTTCCCCAAGACCGAAGGAAGGAACATAGACATTGGTGAGGAAGGGTTAGGGGGAGGGGGAGTGGACTGTGACCTGGAGGTGCTGTCTCTCCACCTCTGCACCAGGTGCGTGGCCATCTCCAGGCAAGGAGAGGCAACCGGAGGAGAAGCCACCAAGAGATCCGTATCCTCTGCAGGTCCACATGGAGGAAGGGGCTCGTTCTACCCTTTGAGAGTCCCTGAGCGGCATAGAACGGGGCACCTCTGGGAACGTGGGCCAAAACAACTGCATCATGCCTGGGAAAGCCTGGGACAACCCCCTGGAGTGGGCCAGTGGCTCCAGGTGAAGGAAGGGGCATTCTTGGCCGAGTTCACAGCACGTCAGTGCTCCCGCTCCCCCTCCTCCCGCCCCTCCCCCTCCCCCTCATCCCTTTATCCCCTGAAGCAAACACTGACTAACACTGGGGCCCAATCAGATTCTCCCTCGTGGGGACACAGCCTTGAGGCACATCCACTTACCATGGTTTGTCTTGTAAGTGAGGAAAGCCAAGGTGGAATGCCGAGGACCCCAATCCCCAGGGCGACTCTGCGGGAGACGCCACAGGGCCCGTGTGGGGAGGAGGGGGTGGACAGAATCGGGGAGCCCTTGCTCAGGCCTGCCCAGTGCCTCATCCCCACCCCACACCCCACGCACCGTCCCTCCACGCCCAGCCATCTTCCAGGCCAGCCCCTAGCATGGTGTTCACTCCACTGGAGAATGGATGGTGGAGATCGTGGTTCCAAAGAGCTCCCTGCCTCTAGGATGCCTTTGAGCACGTGGAGTGGAGTGAGAAGCTCCCAGGGTAGCTCCGACCTGGGTTTCAGCCTCGGGGGACCTGGAAGGGGCTCTTGGACTGAGGGTGAAACTGCGAGGGGCAGGCCGTGTCTGACGGACCAGGCTTCCCTCAGACATCCTCAGGCACCTGCACCGTGGAAGGAGCCCTGTGGAGCCCCGCGAGACAGACACCCCGACACCACCTCTGCTAATGATGGGCGTGTCTGGGCCATGGGAAATGGATCAAACGAACCTGGCACGGGACAGGGTTTGGATGCAGTCTACTTGGTAATAAACTGAGTGAAATCATTGGCATGAGTGTTTAATTCGAGAAATGAAGACCTATGAAATTCATCGCGGGGTTGGGGGGGCAGGGCTGTGTATCTCTGGAGAGGTGCCCTGTCTTGTCTGGGCGGAAGTGCACTCCAGAAACCCGGAAGTGTCGTTCTTCAACACCAATGGAAAGCTGTGTTTCTAGAAGGGGTTTTCCTTTGACTCAAGCCACCAAGAGGGACGGTATTGCATGGGTGTTTTGGTGTGTAATCACCGCTGGTCCACGGGATAGGATGATTATTGTCAGTTTCATGTCTGAAGTTCATCCCCCTGGTACCGAGGGCAAACGAGGGTGCCTGTGGCTTCTGAGAAGGGCAGTCCCTTGGATGTCCAGGGCCCCATGCTCAGGAAAGAGGGTTCTGCCAGGTCGGATGGGCCCAGTGATGGGGACGCTGGTCCCCACACTTCCCTCCAGTAGCGCTAGGAGAAAGAGCAAGCAGAGCACAGCCTATGCCTTGGTGCCAGCCAGGCCCATCTCAACCCAGGACCGCTTGCTCCCAGGGGGGTGGCCGCTGCATCTCTGACAGATCCCACTGGGTGCTGAGCCTTCCCTCGCAAAGACAAGAAGGGAGAAGGCAGTGGGTTTGGAGCGAGGCAGTATCTGAGCACCGAAGAGCCTTCACTCCTTCCTAAAATGGGCACAGAGCATCTCCTGTGCTCTCTGAGGTGGGGTAGGGGGCACTGCATGCTGGCCACCATGCTGGGCACTGCAGTCCACGGAGCGCAGTGCATCCTCATGGAGACTTGAAGTGATCACAGTCGAGTCACACATGAGAGTGGAATGCGTACGGTTGTGGAGTTAGAGGATTTCTCAGCTGAGAATTCCTGATTCCCAGGGGGACAGCATTCCAGCAGCAGGGGAGAGAGCAGTTCATTGTATCTGGCGGCAGTTTGGTTCACTTCTCCTAAAGTGCCTGGACGTCCTGTGACATCAGACATTTGGCTTCTGTCTCCCATGTTCATCCTCAAAGGAGCATGCCACCTGAACCTTACAGAAGGTAACTCAACAACACTTCGAGCTCAGGCAAAGAAACCAAACGAACAAATGAAAAACCCTAACCTCCCCACGCCCACCCCCCCACCCCCAACACCAGAAACAACAAAGAAATCCAGAGCAGTGAAAAATGCAGTGAACAGAGCAAACCAAGTGCACAAAATGGATTTGAAAGATTCACAGAAAAGAATCCTGCAGACCTATTGGGAGACGTCTACGGAGAGGGGGAGGCACAAGTACAAACTCTTTGCAGTATGGTATTGGAAAAATGTAAGTTGTGTGTTTGGGTGGTGTTGGCATTGGCATCAGGGTGGTTGGGGGTTAGGGGTGGGGGTAGGGGTGGCGTGGTGAGCCTCTGTAGGAAAGGGAGGCATTCATACTATAACGTTGTACAAAGAAACCTGCCGACTAGTATTCCAATGATGCCTAAGTAGGAATGTGAAACTCAACGTTCATTTATAAAATCAAAGGTCCTCCCTGCACTGACGGAAGACCCTTCCCTAACGTCGTTGGGGACAGCGAAACCACCTGACTTGCAGCTCTGCCCCTCCTATCTGTCAGTAGGTTCTCATCCAGGTGGTCCCAGGACAGACACACTCCACTGGACCACGTGCAGCTTCGAAGGGGGCTGGGCGGGCTTGGGGGCAGGGTCCGTGGGGGAACTCTCCTCTCCTAGCTGACTCTTCCACTGCCTCAAGATCACATGACCTCGAGGAGTCTCACCCAAGGAACCTTACGTATCACCTTTCTCCTTTCCCTCCCCACGCCCCCACCCCCTGCACCTAAGGTTCCACCAGCACGTTGTGATTGAGCGTCCTCGTGCATTTCCCACTGAGCCGCACAGCTGTGTCTAGTCTATCTGGGAACAGAACCGAGAATCGTTTTTGACAGATGGCTATTTACATATGCCCCCACCAAGATCCCATAGAGAGGGAAAGAAAGACCAATGATTGCCCCCACGAACACAAACAATCATGCCCTGGATAAAGAAGAGGTGACGTGCCCCACGGGGCGGGCTGTGGAGCAGGGTCAGTCGGGGACCTTCCCTCTCCTAGCTGAATCTCTGACTGCCTCAAGGTCACATGACCTCAGGGAGTCTCACCCAAGGAACTTTATCTATCACTTTTTTTTTTCCACACCCTACATCAAAGGGTCAACCGGCACCTTTGCATCCTCAGGCATTTTTGACTGAGCCGGACAGCTGTGTCTAGTTTCTTCGGGGCGGGAAGCAAAGAATCATTTCTCACCGATGCCTATATACATATGCCCCCACCATCATCTCCACAGAGAGGGAAAGGAAGTATAAATATGTCCCCCACAAACACAAACAAGCATGCCCCGGATTAAGAAGATGTAAGACGCCCCCCACTCCACACACCACCTCAGCCACCCCCTCCCCCAACCGCCCGTTTCCAAAACAGACAGCGGAAGACTGCTCAGCCCACCACCCCTCCCCCAAGAAAGAGGAAGGGAATCATGCGTTTGGAGCAATGACGATGGACTTGGGGGGAGGGGGGCTGGGGGGCTGGGGGCGGGAGGGCGTGATGCTGTGAGAAAGACGTCTGACAGAAAGACAAATACCGCACGACAGCGCTTCTATGTAGAATGCAAACCATGACAGCGATGTAGTGGATATATTCGCAACACAGGACAAACTGCTGGGTTACCAGTGGGCAGACGGAAGGCGAGGGGCGTAAGAGGCACACACTTATCAGGTGTGAGATCAGCTAAAAGAATGTCCTGTATGACACCGGGACCTAGAGCCAATACTTTCTAGGAAGCATCAAGGAAATGTAAGCTTTGAGGAATTGTCAATCACTAGACTGTACACCTTCCATAATATTGTAGAGCAAGCATCGTTTCAATGAAAGAACAAAACCAAAGAGAACACAACAAAACACCAAAAACCAAAAGGTGGTGGTGGAGGGGGTGGGGGTGGGGAGGGGGGTGGGGAGAAAACAGAAGAGATGAATACAAAATCAAAGCTACAGGTGGGCTGGCTTTGGGACACGATCATCGACATGAAGGAAAAGGACATGTTTCCACACTCCTTGAATCCCTTGCTAGGACACTGAACGCAAGAAGTGGCTCTCCTAACCTATGGGAATTGAAGTGGGAAGCTCTCAAGAACATCTGTCAGGAAAGGAGTAGAGTGGAATTTTGCACCATTGGGAAAAGTGTGAAAGTGTTTGTTTAGCCCTTGGGCAGGAATCGTTTTGAGCAAGTGTGTTGCCAACTGGCTTGTGTTCCCCCCAGTACCTGTGCTCAGCTTCTAAACCCCCGCGTGCATCCCTTGGGGGCAGGCTAAGGCCAACGCATCCCCTTGGCCCGCAAGTCATTTCCATTCTGAGCAACTTTCTACGTGAGCCTCTCAGAGGTGTTTCTGGAGGTGTGTAAACAGACTTCCCGGAGAAAGGTGTGCATTGTTCCCACTGGGGATTGCGAGTGACCACGCCCTCAGGCCCTAAATCCGATCAGAAGCTTGCAGCGCATTGGTGGATTTCGTGCCCCCGGGGGTTGGGATGGGGGCGGAGTGGGTGGTGAGCCATCAAAGGGCTGGTGGGACTGGCCCAGGCTGTCACTTGCAGACCGGCCATGTCCGGGAAGGAGGCATCCCTGCTGCAGCTGGAGCTCCGAGATGGACACTCTCGACACTCTCGTGGGCCTCGTTTGCAGAGACATGGAGGCTGCTTCTCTCGACTCGGGAGGTGAGCCTCCAGCTCAGTTCCACGTCTTTCCCAAACTCCACTCTTCCCGGCCAAGTGCCGCTGCTGTGGATGCCCGCCGGGGACCCTCTCGGCAGGAGGAACCGTGCCCGCCGGCCCAGACCGTTGGGCGCTGCCAGCGTGGTGACTTGGCGCGTGTGTCAGCAGGGCTGGCTCCCGCCCAGACACGTCTCCTGAGTTGGAGGAGACCGTCTGTGGTCGGGGCTGGGCTTTGCAATATGGGGAACACCTGCTACTTGAATGCAGCCCTGCAGTGTCTGACCCACACACCACCCCTGGCCAGCTGGCTGCTGTCCCAGCAGCACTCGACGATCTGTCCAACCCAGACCTTCTGCATGCTGTGTGCTATGCAAGCCCACATCACGCGAGCCCTCCTTCATCCTGGCGAGGTGATCCGGCCCCGCCAGGACCTGCTCACTAGCTTCCACAGGCACGAGCAGGAAGATTCCCACGAGTTTCTGATGTTCACGCTGGATGCCATGCAGCAAGCGTGCTTGCGTGCCTGTGAGCTGTTGGGCTGTCCCTCCAACAACACCACCCTCATCCGTCAGATCTTTGGTGGGTCCTGGCGATCTCAGGTCCAGTGTCTCCACTGCCTTGGGGTTTCAGACACGTTCGACCCTTATCTGGACATCACCCTGGATATCACGGCAGCTCAGAGTGTGGACCAAGCTTTGAAAGAGCTGGTGAAGCCCGAGAAGCTGGATGGTGAAAATGCCTATCGTTGCAGTGTTTGTCTCCAGAAGGTGCCTGCCACCAAGAGGTTGACTCTGCACAGCGCCTCCAAGGTCCTGATCCTTGTGCTGAAACGCTTCACACAGATCGCCGGCGACAAAATGGCTCAGAAAGTGCACTATCCCCAGTGCCTCGACTTGCAACCCTACATGTCCGAGCAGACGGCAGGCCCACTGGATTATGTGCTCTATGCAGTGCTGGTGCACTCCGGGTGGAGCTGTCACCGAGGACACTACTTTTGTTATGTCCAAGCTGGCAACGGCCAGTGGTATCACATGGACGATGCCAAGGTTACCGCCTGTGACGTGACGTCTGCCCTGAGCCAAAGCGCCTATGTCCTCTTTTATGCCCAGAAGAGTGCCTTGGAAGGAGACGGTGGGCCAGTGGCACCGGGAGGGGCACCGACGTCCCTGGGGGCTGACCCCACAGGCACTGTCGTGGCCCACAGGGGACCGGAAAGAGATGCCAGCATCAGAGCTCCTGGGTCGGAGGAGCCCCTGGAGGAAACAGGCGTTCAAGCAATCAGCTTAGAGCAGTGGAGACGCCTCCAAGAACACGACCGACCTCGGCCTGAATTCAACCTCAGGAAGGTCGAGTCTGCCCTGCCTGCCGGTGCGGTCGTGATTCACCGGTCGAAATACGCAGCTGGCATGAACCCACAACTGCCTGAACCGGGGAACTACCAGCTCAACCATCCAACCAGGGACAGCCCACCTCAGCGGCCCATCAACATCAGCAACGTCCCTTGTCTCAGCGGGAGGGCCAAAACTACCAAGAAAAAGAACAAGAAGAAGCAGGGGGCTCTGGGTGCATTGCACTAGGCTCCGGTGCACATCCCTGCAGACACGCACACACACCCACGCACCAACCCACACACCCACCCGCTCACACACTTGCTGCCCAACCTACGCTCACCTAGAGGAAATCGGGTGTGCTACACGTGGGAATAATCTACCCTTGTGGAAGGACTGTTAGTCTGCAGTGTTCATGGGACGTGCTATTCACTTGGAACTTCTTACTACTGAGCTTTCAGGCGTGGCTCTCCACTGGCATGCTACTGGGGAGGGTGGGATTGATGACTGGGTCTAAGGACTGTCTCAGCACAATCCTCGTCCACGGCACTGGAACAGTCCTTTGGGGATGGGGCGTCTGGTAGGTTTCCTTTGGTTTTAACCCTCCCCTCCCCACCCCCAACCCCTTCATTTGCTGCACTATTGGCTTCTTGTGAAGGACGCAGCCTGGAGGCTCCTCAGAAAGGCTCACGCCCACCCAGGTGAGGAGGAAACCTCCTGAGCCCTTCAGAGGGTCCATGACCCTCTCCTGCCTGCTGGGGTCTCCCCCTCCTGGTCCAGTCAACTGGGGATGACCCCAGCCTCCCAGGTCACCAGCCCCCACACCCCCTCCCGCTGCGCATAGCTCAGCACAGCACAGACAAATACGAATATTCCCAAGACCTGGTG
Organism: Hippopotamus amphibius kiboko; assembly: GCF_030028045.1. Taxonomy (NCBI): domain Eukaryota; kingdom Metazoa; phylum Chordata; class Mammalia; order Artiodactyla; family Hippopotamidae; genus Hippopotamus; species Hippopotamus amphibius. The sequence goes on from NC_080193.1 coordinate 33,938,847, forward strand.
CAGGATTCCATGGGAGCCGGGCAAGCAGGCTCTAAGGGTGGCTGTCAATCGGAGGCCTTGTGCAAATGCCTGAAAGGAATGACCCGGCCACCCATTCATCACTTGCCCTGGAGACTTCACAAGGATACTTCTCCAAAGACACCTGGGGCTGGATTTCATTTGAAAGGGATATGTTGGAGACTCTCCAAATGCCAACCAGGAGAAACGATGCAAACCACCCACCCCCGCAGCAACACCAGCAACAACGCCAAAACCCCAACAGCAAGAGACAGACTCGGTACATCTTCTGACAGACCCGCACAGGTGAGAGTGGGATGTCAGGTACTATGGGGACCAGTGTGACAGAGGGGTCTCCACGGTGGGGAGGAGGATCCCTGCGGCAAGTGGGAGCTTGAACACGTCCTCAATTTTCCCTCTAAAGCTGACAGCGATTGCCACTGGTTCACTGATTGCAGGTGCCTGCGAGGACCACAGTGTCTTCTGGCCACAGCACAGCAAGCGCACGAGTGAGCCAGCGGAGCGAGTGAGGGGGTGAGTGCAGGAGCTGTCCCACGAAGGGCAGAGGTGGGGCTCTGTTTCCCTAGCCCTTGGGTCGAATCGTGGGAGGGCGAACCCAGAGGACCTGGGGGGATCGTCAAAGCCCAGGATCCTTCCCCAAGACCGAAGGAAGGAACATAGACATTGGTGAGGAAGGGTTAGGGGGAGGGGGAGTGGACTGTGACCTGGAGGTGCTGTCTCTCCACCTCTGCACCAGGTGCGTGGCCATCTCCAGGCAAGGAGAGGCAACCGTAGGAGAAGCCACCAAGAGATCCGTATCCTCTGCAGGTCCACATGGAGGAAGGGGCTCGTTCTACCCTTTGAGAGTCCCTGAGCGGCATAGAACGGGGCACCTCTGGGAACGTGGGCCAAAACAACTGCATCATGCCTGGGAAAGCCTGGGACAACCCCCTGGAGTGGGCCAGTGGCTCCAGGTGAAGGAAGGGGCATTCTTGGCCGAGTTCACAGCACGTCAGTGCTCCCGCTCCCCCTCCTCCCGCCCCTCCCCCTCCCCCTCATCCCTTTATCCCCTGAAGCAAACACTGACTAACACTGGGGCCCAATCAGATTCTCCCTCGTGGGGACACAGCCTTGAGGCACATCCACTTACCATGGTTTGTCTTGTAAGTGAGGAAAGCCAAGGTGGAATGCCGAGGACCCCAATCCCCAGGGCGACTCTGCGGGAGACGCCACAGGGCCCGTGTGGGGAGGAGGGGGTGGACAGAATCGGGGAGCCCTTGCTCAGGCCTGCCCAGTGCCTCATCCCCACCCCACACCCCACGCACCGTCCCTCCACGCCCAGCCATCTTCCAGGCCAGCCCCTGGCATGGTGTTCACTCCACTGGAGAATGGATGGTGGAGATCGTGGTTCCAAAGAGCTCCCTGCCTCTAGGATGCCTTTGAGCACGTGGAGTGGAGTGAGAAGCTCCCAGGGTAGCTCCGACCTGGGTTTCAGCCTCGGGGGACCTGGAAGGGGCTCTTGGACTGAGGGTGAAACCGCGAGGGGCAGGCCGTGTCTGACGGACCAGGCTTCCCTCAGACATCCTCAGGCACCTGCACCGTGGAAGGAGCCCTGTGGAGCCCCGCGAGACAGACACCCCGACACCACCTCTGCTAATGATGAGCGTGTCTGGGCCATGGGAAATGGATCAAACGAACCTGGCACGGGACAGGGTTTGGATGCAGTCTACTTGGTAATAAACTGAGTGAAATCATTGGCATGAGTGTTTAATTCGAGAAATGAAGACCTATGAAATTCATCGCGGGGTTGGGGGGGCAGGGCTGTGTATCTCTGGAGAGGTGCCCTGTCTTGTCTGGGCGGAAGTGCACTCCAGAAACCCGGAAGTGTCGTTCTTCAACACCAATGGAAAGCTGTGTTTCTAGAAGGGGTTTTCCTTTGACTCAAGCCACCAAGAGGGACGGTATTGCATGGGTGTTTTGGTGTGTAATCACCGCTGGTCCACGGGATAGGATGATTATTCTCAGTTTCATGTCTGAAGTTCATCCCCCTGGTACCGAGGGCAAACGAGGGTGCCTGTGGCTTCTGAGAAGGGCAGTCCCTTGGATGTCCAGGGCCCCACGCTCAGGAAAGAGGGTTCTGCCAGGTCGGATGGGCCCAGTGATGGGGACGCTGGTCCCCACACTTCCCTCCAGTAGCGCTAGGAGAAAGAGCAAGCAGAGCACAGCCTATGCCTTGGTGCCAGCCAGGCCCATCTCAACCCAGGACCACTTGCTCCCAGGGGGGTGGCCGCTGCATCTCCGACAGATCCCACTGGGTGCTGAGCCTTCCCTCGCAAAGACAAGAAGGGAGAAGGCAGTGGGTTTGGAGCGAGGCAGTATCTGAGCACCCAAGAGCCTTCACTCCTTCCTAAAATGGGCACAGAGCATCTCCTGTGCTCTCTGAGATGGGGTAGGGGGCACTGCATGCTGGCCACCATGCTGGGCACTGCAGTCCACGGAGCGCAGTGCATCCTCATGGAGACTTGAAGTGATCACAGTCGAGTCACACATGAGAGTGGAATGCGTACGGTTGTGGAGTTAGAGGATTTCTCAGCTGAGAATTCCTGATTCCCAGGGGGACAGCATTCCAGCAGCAGGGGAGAGAGCAGTTCATTGTATCTGGCGGCAGTTTGGTTCACTTCTCCTAAAGTGCCTGGACGTCCTGTGACATCAGACATTTGGCTTCTGTCTCCCATGTTCATCCTCAAAGGAGCATGCCACCTGAACCTTACAGAAGGTAACTCAACAACACTTCGAGCTCAGGCAAAGAAACCAAACGAACAAATGAAAAACCCTAACCTCCCCACGCCCACCCCCCCACCCCCAACACCAGAAACAACAAAGAAATCCAGAGCAGTGAAAAATGCAGTGAACAGAGCAAACCAAGTGCACAAAATGGATTTGAAAGATTCACAGAAAAGAATCCTGCAGACCTATTGGGAGACGTCTACGGAGAGGGGGAGGCACAAGTACAAACTCTTTGCAGTATGGTATTGGAAAAATGTAAGTTGTGTGTTTGGGTGGTGTTGGCATTGGCATCAGGGTGGTTGGGGGTTAGGGGGTTGGGGTAGGGGTGGCGTGGTGAGCCTCTGTAGGAAAGGGAGGCATTCATACTATAACGTTGTACAAAGAAACCTGCCGACTAGTATTCCAATGATGCCTAAGTAGGAATGTGAAACTCAACGTTCATTTATAAAATCAAAGGTCCTCCCTGCACTGACGGAAGACCCTTCCCTAACGTCGTTGGGGACAGCGAAACCACCTGACTTGCAGCTCTGCCCCTCCTATCTGTCAGTAGGTTCTCATCCAGGTGGTCCCAGGACAGACACACTCCACTGGACCACGTGCAGCTTCGAAGGGGGCTGGGCGGGCTTGGGGGCAGGGTCCGTGGGGGAACTCTCCTCTCCTAGCTGACTCTTCCACTGCCTCAAGATCACATGACCTCGAGGAGTCTCACCCAAGGAACCTTACGTATCACCTTTCTCCTTTCCCTCCCCACGCCCCCACCCCCTGCACCTAAGGTTCGACCAGCACGTTGTGATTGAGCGTCCTCGTGCATTTCCCACTGAGCCGCACAGCTGTGTCTAGTCTATCTGGGAACAGAACCGAGAATCGTTTTTGACAGATGGCTATTTACATATGCCCCCACCAAGATCCCATAGAGAGGGAAAGAAAGACCAATGATTGCCCCCACGAACACAAACAATCATGCCCTGGATAAAGAAGAGGTGACGTGCCCCACGGGGCGGGCTGTGGAGCAGGGTCAGTCGGGGACCTTCCCTCTCCTAGCTGAATCTCTGACTGCCTCAAGGTCACATGACCTCAGGGAGTCTCACCCAAGGAACTTTATCTATCACTTTTTTTTTTCCACACCCTACATCAAAGGGTCAACCGGCACCTTTGCATCCTCAGGCATTTTTGACTGAGCCGGACAGCTGTGTCTAGTTTCTTCGGGGCGGGAAGCAAAGAATCATTTCTCACCGATGCCTATATACATATGCCCCCACCATCATCTCCACAGAGAGGGAAAGGAAGTATAAATATGTCCCCCACAAACACAAACAAGCATGCCCCGGATTAAGAAGATGTAAGACGCCCCCCACTCCACACACCACCTCAGCCACCCCCTCCCCCAACCGCCCGTTTCCAAAACAGACAGCGGAAGACTGCTCAGCCCACCACCCCTCCCCCAAGAAAGAGGAAGGGAATCATGCATTTGGAGCAATGACGATGGACTTGGGGGGAGGGGGGCTGGGGGGCTGGGGGCGGGAGGGCGTGATGCTGTGAGAAAGACGTCTGACAGAAAGACAAATACCGCACGACAGCGCTTCTATGTAGAATGCAAACCATGACAGCGATGTAGTGGATATATTCGCAACACAGGACAAACTGCTGGGTTACCAGTGGGCAGACGGAAGGCGAGGGGCGTAAGAGGCACACACTTATCAGGTGTGAGATCAGCTAAAAGAATGTCCTGTATGACACCGGGACCTAGAGCCAATACTTTCTAGGAAGCATCAAGGAAATGTAAGCTTTGAGGAATTGTCAATCACTAGACTGTACACCTTCCATAATATTGTAGAGCAAGCATCATTTCAATGAAAGAACAAAACCAAAGAGAACACAGCAAAACACCAAAAACCAAAAGGTGGTGGTGGAGGGGGTGGGGGTGGGGAGGGGGGTGGGGAGAAAACAGAAGAGATGAATACAAAATCAAAGCTACAGGTGGGCTGGCTTTGGGACACGATCATCGACATGAAGGAAAAGGACATGTTTCCACACTCCTTGAATCCCTTGCTAGGACACTGAACGCAAGAAGTGGCTCTCCTAACCTATGGGAATTGAAGTGGGAAGCTCTCAAGAACATCTGTCAGGAAAGGAGTAGAGTGGAATTTTGCACCATTGGGAAAAGTGTGAAAGTGTTTGTTTAGCCCTTGGGCAGGAATCGTTTTGAGCAAGTGTGTTGCCAACTGGCTTGTGTTCCCCCCAGTACCTGTGCTCAGCTTCTAAACCCCCGCGTGCATCCCTTGGGGGCAGGCTAAGGCCAACGCATCCCCTTGGCCCGCAAGTCATTTCCATTCTGAGCACCTTTCTACGTGAGCCTCTCAGAGGTGTTTCTGGAGGTGTGTAAACAGACTTCCCGGAGAAAGGTGTGCATTGTTCCCACTGGGGATTGCGAGTGACCACGCCCTCAGGCCCTAAATCCGATCAGAAGCTTGCAGCGCATTGGTGGATTTCGTGCCCCCGGGGGTTGGGATGGGGGCGGAGTGGGTGGTGAGCCATCAAAGGGCTGGTGGGACTGGCCCAGGCTGTCACTTGCAGACCGGCCATGTCCGGGAAGGAGGCATCCCTGCTGCAGCTGGAGCTCCGAGATGGACACTCTCGACACTCTCGTGGGCCTCGTTTGCAGAGACATGGAGGCTGCTTCTCTCGACTCGGGAGGTGAGCCTCCAGCTCAGTTCCACGTCTTTCCCAAACTCCACTCTTCCCGGCCAAGTGCCGCTGCTGTGGATGCCCGCTGGGGACCCTCTCGGCAGGAGGAACCGTGCCCGCCGGCCCAGACCGTTGGGCGCTGCCAGCGTGGTGACTTGGCGCGTGTGTCAGCAGGGCTGGCTCCCGCCCAGACACGTCTCCTGAGTTGGAGGAGACCGTCTGTGGTCGGGGCTGGGCTTTGCAATATGGGGAACACCTGCTACTTGAATGCAGCCCTGCAGTGTCTGACCCACACACCACCCCTGGCCAGCTGGCTGCTGTCCCAGCAGCACTCGACGATCTGTCCAACCCAGACCTTCTGCATGCTGTGTGCTATGCAAGCCCACATCACGCGAGCCCTCCTTCATCCTGGCGAGGTGATCCGGCCCCGCCAGGACCTGCTCACTAGCTTCCACAGGCACGAGCAGGAAGATTCCCACGAGTTTCTGATGTTCACGCTGGATGCCATGCAGCAAGCGTGCTTGCGTGCCTGTGAGCTGTTGGGCTGTCCCTCCAACAACACCACCCTCATCCGTCAGATCTTTGGTGGGTCCTGGCGATCTCAGGTCCAGTGTCTCCACTGCCTTGGGGTTTCAGACACGTTCGACCCTTATCTGGACATCACCCTGGATATCACGGCAGCTCAGAGTGTGGACCAAGCTTTGAAAGAGCTGGTGAAGCCCGAGAAGCTGGATGGTGAAAATGCCTATCGTTGCAGTGTTTGTCTCCAGAAGGTGCCTGCCACCAAGAGGTTGACTCTGCACAGTGCCTCCAAGGTCCTGATCCTTGTGCTGAAACGCTTCACACAGATCGCCGGCGACAAAATGGCTCAGAAAGTGCACTATCCCCAGTGCCTCGACTTGCAACCCTACATGTCCGAGCAGACGGCAGGCCCACTGGATTATGTGCTCTATGCAGTGCTGGTGCACTCCGGGTGGAGCTGTCACCGAGGACACTACTTTTGTTATGTCCAAGCTGGCAACGGCCAGTGGTATCACATGGACGATGCCAAGGTTACCGCCTGTGACGTGACGTCTGCCCTGAGCCAAAGCGCCTATGTCCTCTTTTATGCCCAGAAGAGTGCCTTGGAAGGAGACGGTGGGCCAGTGGCACCGGGAGGGGCACCGACGTCCCTGGGGGCTGACCCCACAGGCACTGTCGTGGCCCACAGGGGACCGGAAAGAGATGCCAGCATCAGAGCTCCTGGGTCGGAGGAGCCCCTGGAGGAAACAGGCGTTCAAGCAATCAGCTTAGAGCAGTGGAGACGCCTCCAAGAACACGACCGACCTCGGCCTGAATTCAACCTCAGGAAGGTCGAGTCTGCCCTGCCTGCCGGTGCGGTCGTGATTCACCGGTCGAAATACGCAGCTGGCATGAACCCACAACTGCCTGAACCGGGGAACTACCAGCTCAACCATCCAACCAGGGACAGCCCACCTCAGGGGCCCATCAACATCAGCAACGTCCCTTGTCTCAGCGGGAGGGCCAAAACTACCAAGAAAAAGAACAAGAAGAAGCAGGGGGCTCTGGGTGCATTGCCCTAGGCTCCGGTGCACATCCCTGCAGACACGCACACACACCCACGCACCAACCCACACACCCACCCGCTCACACACTTGCTGCCCAACCTACGCTCACCTAGAGGAAATCGGGTGTGCTACATGTGGGAATAATCTACCCTTGTGGAAGGACTGTTAGTCTGCAGTGTTCATGGGACGTGCTATTCACTTGGAACTTCTTACTACTGAGCTTTCAGGCGTGGCTCTCCACTGGCATGCTACTGGGGAGGGTGGGATTGATGACTGGGTCTAAGGACTGTCTCAGCACAATCCACGTCCACGGCACTGGAACAGTCCTTTGGGGATGGGGCGTCTGGTAGGTTTCCTTTGGTTTTAACCCTCCCCTCCCCACCCCCAACCCCTTCATTTGCTGCACTATTGGCTTCTTGTGAAGGACGCAGCCTGGAGGCTCCTCAGAAAGCCTCACGCCCACCCAGGTGAGGAGGAAACCTCCTGAGCCCTTCAGAGGGTCCATGACCCTCTCCTGCCTGCTGGGGTCTCCCCCTCCTGGTCCAGTCAACTGGGGATGACCCCAGCCTCCCAGGTCACCAGCCCCCACACCCCATCCCGCTGCGCATAGCTCAGCACAGCACAGACAAATACGAATATTCCCAAGACCTGGTGCAGGATTCCATGGGAGCCGGGCAAGCAGGCTCTAAGGGTGGCTGTCAATCGGAGGCCTTGTGCAAATGCCTGAAAGGAATGACCCGGCCACCCATTCATCACTTGCCCTGGAGACTTCACAAGGATACTTCTCCAAAGACACCTGGGGCTGGATTTCATTTGAAAGGGATATGTTGGAGACTCTCCAAATGCCAACCAGGAGAAATGATGCAAACCACCCACCCCCGCAGCAACACCAGCAACAACGCCAAAACCCCAACAGCAAGAGACAGACTCGGTACATCTTCTGACAGACCCGCACAGGTGAGAGTGGGATGTCAGGTACTATGGGGACCAGTGTGACAGAGGGGTCTCCACGGTGGGGAGGAGGATCCCTGCGGCAAGTGGGAGCTTGAACACGTCCTCAATTTTCCCTCTAAAGCTGACAGCGATTGCCACTGGTTCACTGATTGCAGGTGCCTGCGAGGACCACAGTGTCTTCTGGCCACAGCACAGCAAGCGCACGAGTGAGCCAGTGGAGCGAGTGAGGGGGTGAGTGCAGGAGCTGTCCCACGAAGGGCAGAGGTGGGGCTCTGTTTCCCTAGCCCTTGGGTCGAATCGTGGGAGGGCGAACCCAGAGGACCTGGGGGGATCGTCAAAGCCCAGGATCCTTCCCCAAGACCGAAGGAAGGAACATAGACATTGGTGAGGAAGGGTTAGGGGGAGGGGGAGTGGACTGTGACCTGGAGGTGCTGTCTCTCCACCTCTGCACCAGGTGCGTGGCCATCTCCAGGCAAGGAGAGGCAACCGGAGGAGAAGCCACCAAGAGATCCGTATCCTCTGCAGGTCCACATGGAGGAAGGGGCTCGTTCTACCCTTTGAGAGTCCCTGAGCGGCATAGAACGGGGCACCTCTGGGAACGTGGGCCAAAACAACTGCATCATGCCTGGGAAAGCCTGGGACAACCCCCTGGAGTGGGCCAGTGGCTCCAGGTGAAGGAAGGGGCATTCTTGGCCGAGTTCACAGCACGTCAGTGCTCCCGCTCCCCCTCCTCCCGCCCCTCCCCCTCCCCCTCATCCCTTTATCCCCTGAAGCAAACACTGACTAACACTGGGGCCCAATCAGATTCTCCCTCGTGGGGACACAGCCTTGAGGCACATCCACTTACCATGGTTTGTCTTGTAAGTGAGGAAAGCCAAGGTGGAATGCCGAGGACCCCAATCCCCAGGGCGACTCTGCGGGAGACGCCACAGGGCCCGTGTGGGGAGGAGGGGGTGGACAGAATCGGGGAGCCCTTGCTCAGGCCTGCCCAGTGCCTCATCCCCACCCCACACCCCACGCACCGTCCCTCCACGCCCAGCCATCTTCCAGGCCAGCCCCTAGCATGGTGTTCACTCCACTGGAGAATGGATGGTGGAGATCGTGGTTCCAAAGAGCTCCCTGCCTCTAGGATGCCTTTGAGCACGTGGAGTGGAGTGAGAAGCTCCCAGGGTAGCTCCGACCTGGGTTTCAGCCTCGGGGGACCTGGAAGGGGCTCTTGGACTGAGGGTGAAACTGCGAGGGGCAGGCCGTGTCTGACGGACCAGGCTTCCCTCAGACATCCTCAGGCACCTGCACCGTGGAAGGAGCCCTGTGGAGCCCCGCGAGACAGACACCCCGACACCACCTCTGCTAATGATGGGCGTGTCTGGGCCATGGGAAATGGATCAAACGAACCTGGCACGGGACAGGGTTTGGATGCAGTCTACTTGGTAATAAACTGAGTGAAATCATTGGCATGAGTGTTTAATTCGAGAAATGAAGACCTATGAAATTCATCGCGGGGTTGGGGGGGCAGGGCTGTGTATCTCTGGAGAGGTGCCCTGTCTTGTCTGGGCGGAAGTGCACTCCAGAAACCCGGAAGTGTCGTTCTTCAACACCAATGGAAAGCTGTGTTTCTAGAAGGGGTTTTCCTTTGACTCAAGCCACCAAGAGGGACGGTATTGCATGGGTGTTTTGGTGTGTAATCACCGCTGGTCCACGGGATAGGATGATTATTGTCAGTTTCATGTCTGAAGTTCATCCCCCTGGTACCGAGGGCAAACGAGGGTGCCTGTGGCTTCTGAGAAGGGCAGTCCCTTGGATGTCCAGGGCCCCATGCTCAGGAAAGAGGGTTCTGCCAGGTCGGATGGGCCCAGTGATGGGGACGCTGGTCCCCACACTTCCCTCCAGTAGCGCTAGGAGAAAGAGCAAGCAGAGCACAGCCTATGCCTTGGTGCCAGCCAGGCCCATCTCAACCCAGGACCGCTTGCTCCCAGGGGGGTGGCCGCTGCATCTCTGACAGATCCCACTGGGTGCTGAGCCTTCCCTCGCAAAGACAAGAAGGGAGAAGGCAGTGGGTTTGGAGCGAGGCAGTATCTGAGCACCGAAGAGCCTTCACTCCTTCCTAAAATGGGCACAGAGCATCTCCTGTGCTCTCTGAGGTGGGGTAGGGGGCACTGCATGCTGGCCACCATGCTGGGCACTGCAGTCCACGGAGCGCAGTGCATCCTCATGGAGACTTGAAGTGATCACAGTCGAGTCACACATGAGAGTGGAATGCGTACGGTTGTGGAGTTAGAGGATTTCTCAGCTGAGAATTCCTGATTCCCAGGGGGACAGCATTCCAGCAGCAGGGGAGAGAGCAGTTCATTGTATCTGGCGGCAGTTTGGTTCACTTCTCCTAAAGTGCCTGGACGTCCTGTGACATCAGACATTTGGCTTCTGTCTCCCATGTTCATCCTCAAAGGAGCATGCCACCTGAACCTTACAGAAGGTAACTCAACAACACTTCGAGCTCAGGCAAAGAAACCAAACGAACAAATGAAAAACCCTAACCTCCCCACGCCCACCCCCCCACCCCCAACACCAGAAACAACAAAGAAATCCAGAGCAGTGAAAAATGCAGTGAACAGAGCAAACCAAGTGCACAAAATGGATTTGAAAGATTCACAGAAAAGAATCCTGCAGACCTATTGGGAGACGTCTACGGAGAGGGGGAGGCACAAGTACAAACTCTTTGCAGTATGGTATTGGAAAAATGTAAGTTGTGTGTTTGGGTGGTGTTGGCATTGGCATCAGGGTGGTTGGGGGTTAGGGGTGGGGGTAGGGGTGGCGTGGTGAGCCTCTGTAGGAAAGGGAGGCATTCATACTATAACGTTGTACAAAGAAACCTGCCGACTAGTATTCCAATGATGCCTAAGTAGGAATGTGAAACTCAACGTTCATTTATAAAATCAAAGGTCCTCCCTGCACTGACGGAAGACCCTTCCCTAACGTCGTTGGGGACAGCGAAACCACCTGACTTGCAGCTCTGCCCCTCCTATCTGTCAGTAGGTTCTCATCCAGGTGGTCCCAGGACAGACACACTCCACTGGACCACGTGCAGCTTCGAAGGGGGCTGGGCGGGCTTGGGGGCAGGGTCCGTGGGGGAACTCTCCTCTCCTAGCTGACTCTTCCACTGCCTCAAGATCACATGACCTCGAGGAGTCTCACCCAAGGAACCTTACGTATCACCTTTCTCCTTTCCCTCCCCACGCCCCCACCCCCTGCACCTAAGGTTCCACCAGCACGTTGTGATTGAGCGTCCTCGTGCATTTCCCACTGAGCCGCACAGCTGTGTCTAGTCTATCTGGGAACAGAACCGAGAATCGTTTTTGACAGATGGCTATTTACATATGCCCCCACCAAGATCCCATAGAGAGGGAAAGAAAGACCAATGATTGCCCCCACGAACACAAACAATCATGCCCTGGATAAAGAAGAGGTGACGTGCCCCACGGGGCGGGCTGTGGAGCAGGGTCAGTCGGGGACCTTCCCTCTCCTAGCTGAATCTCTGACTGCCTCAAGGTCACATGACCTCAGGGAGTCTCACCCAAGGAACTTTATCTATCACTTTTTTTTTTCCACACCCTACATCAAAGGGTCAACCGGCACCTTTGCATCCTCAGGCATTTTTGACTGAGCCGGACAGCTGTGTCTAGTTTCTTCGGGGCGGGAAGCAAAGAATCATTTCTCACCGATGCCTATATACATATGCCCCCACCATCATCTCCACAGAGAGGGAAAGGAAGTATAAATATGTCCCCCACAAACACAAACAAGCATGCCCCGGATTAAGAAGATGTAAGACGCCCCCCACTCCACACACCACCTCAGCCACCCCCTCCCCCAACCGCCCGTTTCCAAAACAGACAGCGGAAGACTGCTCAGCCCACCACCCCTCCCCCAAGAAAGAGGAAGGGAATCATGCGTTTGGAGCAATGACGATGGACTTGGGGGGAGGGGGGCTGGGGGGCTGGGGGCGGGAGGGCGTGATGCTGTGAGAAAGACGTCTGACAGAAAGACAAATACCGCACGACAGCGCTTCTATGTAGAATGCAAACCATGACAGCGATGTAGTGGATATATTCGCAACACAGGACAAACTGCTGGGTTACCAGTGGGCAGACGGAAGGCGAGGGGCGTAAGAGGCACACACTTATCAGGTGTGAGATCAGCTAAAAGAATGTCCTGTATGACACCGGGACCTAGAGCCAATACTTTCTAGGAAGCATCAAGGAAATGTAAGCTTTGAGGAATTGTCAATCACTAGACTGTACACCTTCCATAATATTGTAGAGCAAGCATCGTTTCAATGAAAGAACAAAACCAAAGAGAACACAACAAAACACCAAAAACCAAAAGGTGGTGGTGGAGGGGGTGGGGGTGGGGAGGGGGGTGGGGAGAAAACAGAAGAGATGAATACAAAATCAAAGCTACAGGTGGGCTGGCTTTGGGACACGATCATCGACATGAAGGAAAAGGACATGTTTCCACACTCCTTGAATCCCTTGCTAGGACACTGAACGCAAGAAGTGGCTCTCCTAACCTATGGGAATTGAAGTGGGAAGCTCTCAAGAACATCTGTCAGGAAAGGAGTAGAGTGGAATTTTGCACCATTGGGAAAAGTGTGAAAGTGTTTGTTTAGCCCTTGGGCAGGAATCGTTTTGAGCAAGTGTGTTGCCAACTGGCTTGTGTTCCCCCCAGTACCTGTGCTCAGCTTCTAAACCCCCGCGTGCATCCCTTGGGGGCAGGCTAAGGCCAACGCATCCCCTTGGCCCGCAAGTCATTTCCATTCTGAGCAACTTTCTACGTGAGCCTCTCAGAGGTGTTTCTGGAGGTGTGTAAACAGACTTCCCGGAGAAAGGTGTGCATTGTTCCCACTGGGGATTGCGAGTGACCACGCCCTCAGGCCCTAAATCCGATCAGAAGCTTGCAGCGCATTGGTGGATTTCGTGCCCCCGGGGGTTGGGATGGGGGCGGAGTGGGTGGTGAGCCATCAAAGGGCTGGTGGGACTGGCCCAGGCTGTCACTTGCAGACCGGCCATGTCCGGGAAGGAGGCATCCCTGCTGCAGCTGGAGCTCCGAGATGGACACTCTCGACACTCTCGTGGGCCTCGTTTGCAGAGACATGGAGGCTGCTTCTCTCGACTCGGGAGGTGAGCCTCCAGCTCAGTTCCACGTCTTTCCCAAACTCCACTCTTCCCGGCCAAGTGCCGCTGCTGTGGATGCCCGCCGGGGACCCTCTCGGCAGGAGGAACCGTGCCCGCCGGCCCAGACCGTTGGGCGCTGCCAGCGTGGTGACTTGGTGCGTGTGTCAGCAGGGCTGGCTCCCGCCCAGACACGTCTCCTGAGTTGGAGGAGACCGTCTGTGGTCGGGGCTGGGCTTTGCAATATGGGGAACACCTGCTACTTGAATGCAGCCCTGCAGTGTCTGACCCACACACCACCCCTGGCCAGCTGGCTGCTGTCCCAGCAGCACTCGACGATCTGTCCAACCCAGACCTTCTGCATGCTGTGTGCTATGCAAGCCCACATCACGCGAGCCCTCCTTCATCCTGGCGAGGTGATCCGGCCCCGCCAGGACCTGCTCACTAGCTTCCACAGGCACGAGCAGGAAGATTCCCACGAGTTTCTGATGTTCACGCTGGATGCCATGCAGCAAGCGTGCTTGCGTGCCTGTGAGCTGTTGGGCTGTCCCTCCAACAACACCACCCTCATCCGTCAGATCTTTGGTGGGTCCTGGCGATCTCAGGTCCAGTGTCTCCACTGCCTTGGGGTTTCAGACACGTTCGACCCTTATCTGGACATCACCCTGGATATCACGGCAGCTCAGAGTGTGGACCAAGCTTTGAAAGAGCTGGTGAAGCCCGAGAAGCTGGATGGTGAAAATGCCTATCGTTGCAGTGTTTGTCTCCAGAAGGTGCCTGCCACCAAGAGGTTGACTCTGCACAGCGCCTCCAAGGTCCTGATCCTTGTGCTGAAACGCTTCACACAGATCGCCGGCGACAAAATGGCTCAGAAAGTGCACTATCCCCAGTGCCTCGACTTGCAACCCTACATGTCCGAGCAGACGGCAGGCCCACTGGATTATGTGCTCTATGCAGTGCTGGTGCACTCCGGGTGGAGCTGTCACCGAGGACACTACTTTTGTTATGTCCAAGCTGGCAACGGCCAGTGGTATCACATGGACGATGCCAAGGTTACCGCCTGTGACGTGACGTCTGCCCTGAGCCAAAGCGCCTATGTCCTCTTTTATGCCCAGAAGAGTGCCTTGGAAGGAGACGGTGGGCCAGTGGCACCGGGAGGGGCACCGACGTCCCTGGGGGCTGACCCCACAGGCACTGTCGTGGCCCACAGGGGACCGGAAAGAGATGCCAGCATCAGAGCTCCTGGGTCGGAGGAGCCCCTGGAGGAAACAGGCGTTCAAGCAATCAGCTTAGAGCAGTGGAGACGCCTCCAAGAACACGACCGACCTCGGCCTGAATTCAACCTCAGGAAGGTCGAGTCTGCCCTGCCTGCCGGTGCGGTCGTGATTCACCGGTCGAAATACGCAGCTGGCATGAACCCACAACTGCCTGAACCGGGGAACTACCAGCTCAACCATCCAACCAGGGACAGCCCACCTCAGCGGCCCATCAACATCAGCAACGTCCCTTGTCTCAGCGGGAGGGCCAAAACTACCAAGAAAAAGAACAAGAAGAAGCAGGGGGCTCTGGGTGCATTGCACTAGGCTCCGGTGCACATCCCTGCAGACACGCACACACACCCACGCACCAACCCACACACCCACCCGCTCACACACTTGCTGCCCAACCTACGCTCACCTAGAGGAAATCGGGTGTGCTACACGTGGGAATAATCTACCCTTGTGGAAGGACTGTTAGTCTGCAGTGTTCATGGGACGTGCTATTCACTTGGAACTTCTTACTACTGAGCTTTCAGGCGTGGCTCTCCACTGGCATGCTACTGGGGAGGGTGGGATTGATGACTGGGTCTAAGGACTGTCTCAGCACAATCCTCGTCCACGGCACTGGAACAGTCCTTTGGGGATGGGGCGTCTGGTAGGTTTCCTTTGGTTTTAACCCTCCCCTCCCCACCCCCAACCCCTTCATTTGCTGCACTATTGGCTTCTTGTGAAGGACGCAGCCTGGAGGCTCCTCAGAAAGGCTCACGCCCACCCAGGTGAGGAGGAAACCTCCTGAGCCCTTCAGAGGGTCCATGACCCTCTCCTGCCTGCTGGGGTCTCCCCCTCCTGGTCCAGTCAACTGGGGATGACCCCAGCCTCCCAGGTCACCAGCCCCCACACCCCCTCCCGCTGCGCATAGCTCAGCACAGCACAGACAAATACGAATATTCCCAAGACCTGGTGCAGGATTCCATGGGAGCCGGGCAAGCAGGCTCTAAGGGTGGCTGTCAATCGGAGGCCTTGTGCAAATGCCTGAAAGGAATGACCCGGCCACCCATTCATCACTTGCCCTGGAGACTTCACAAGGATACTTCTCCAAAGACACCTGGGGCTGGATTTCATTTGAAAGGGATATGTTGGAGACTCTCCAAATGCCAACCAGGAGAAACGATGCAAACCACCCACCCCCGCAGCAACACCAGCAACAACGCCAAAACCCCAACAGCAAGAGACAGACTCGGTACATCTTCTGACAGACCCGCACAGGTGAGAGTGGGATGTCAGGTACTATGGGGACCAGTGTGACAGAGGGGTCTCCACGGTGGGGAGGAGGATCCCTGCGGCAAGTGGGAGCTTGAACACGTCCTCAATTTTCCCTCTAAAGCTGACAGCGATTGCCACTGGTTCACTGATTGCAGGTGCCTGCGAGGACCACAGTGTCTTCTGGCCACAGCACAGCAAGCGCACGAGTGAGCCAGCGGAGCGAGTGAGGGGGTGAGTGCAGGAGCTGTCCCACGAAGGGCAGAGGTGGGGCTCTGTTTCCCTAGCCCTTGGGTCGAATCGTGGGAGGGCGAACCCAGAGGACCTGGGGGGATCGTCAAAGCCCAGGATCCTTCCCCAAGACCGAAGGAAGGAACATAGACATTGGTGAGGAAGGGTTAGGGGGAGGGGGAGTGGACTGTGACCTGGAGGTGCTGTCTCTCCACCTCTGCACCAGGTGCGTGGCCATCTCCAGGCAAGGAGAGGCAACCGTAGGAGAAGCCACCAAGAGATCCGTATCCTCTGCAGGTCCACATGGAGGAAGGGGCTCGTTCTACCCTTTGAGAGTCCCTGAGCGGCATAGAACGGGGCACCTCTGGGAACGTGGGCCAAAACAACTGCATCATGCCTGGGAAAGCCTGGGACAACCCCCTGGAGTGGGCCAGTGGCTCCAGGTGAAGGAAGGGGCATTCTTGGCCGAGTTCACAGCACGTCAGTGCTCCCGCTCCCCCTCCTCCCGCCCCTCCCCCTCCCCCTCATCCCTTTATCCCCTGAAGCAAACACTGACTAACACTGGGGCCCAATCAGATTCTCCCTCGTGGGGACACAGCCTTGAGGCACATCCACTTACCATGGTTTGTCTTGTAAGTGAGGAAAGCCAAGGTGGAATGCCGAGGACCCCAATCCCCAGGGCGACTCTGCGGGAGACGCCACAGGGCCCGTGTGGGGAGGAGGGGGTGGACAGAATCGGGGAGCCCTTGCTCAGGCCTGCCCAGTGCCTCATCCCCACCCCACACCCCACGCACCGTCCCTCCACGCCCAGCCATCTTCCAGGCCAGCCCCTGGCATGGTGTTCACTCCACTGGAGAATGGATGGTGGAGATCGTGGTTCCAAAGAGCTCCCTGCCTCTAGGATGCCTTTGAGCACGTGGAGTGGAGTGAGAAGCTCCCAGGGTAGCTCCGACCTGGGTTTCAGCCTCGGGGGACCTGGAAGGGGCTCTTGGACTGAGGGTGAAACCGCGAGGGGCAGGCCGTGTCTGACGGACCAGGCTTCCCTCAGACATCCTCAGGCACCTGCACCGTGGAAGGAGCCCTGTGGAGCCCCGCGAGACAGACACCCCGACACCACCTCTGCTAATGATGAGCGTGTCTGGGCCATGGGAAATGGATCAAACGAACCTGGCACGGGACAGGGTTTGGATGCAGTCTACTTGGTAATAAACTGAGTGAAATCATTGGCATGAGTGTTTAATTCGAGAAATGAAGACCTATGAAATTCATCGCGGGGTTGGGGGGGCAGGGCTGTGTATCTCTGGAGAGGTGCCCTGTCTTGTCTGGGCGGAAGTGCACTCCAGAAACCCGGAAGTGTCGTTCTTCAACACCAATGGAAAGCTGTGTTTCTAGAAGGGGTTTTCCTTTGACTCAAGCCACCAAGAGGGACGGTATTGCATGGGTGTTTTGGTGTGTAATCACCGCTGGTCCACGGGATAGGATGATTATTCTCAGTTTCATGTCTGAAGTTCATCCCCCTGGTACCGAGGGCAAACGAGGGTGCCTGTGGCTTCTGAGAAGGGCAGTCCCTTGGATGTCCAGGGCCCCACGCTCAGGAAAGAGGGTTCTGCCAGGTCGGATGGGCCCAGTGATGGGGACGCTGGTCCCCACACTTCCCTCCAGTAGCGCTAGGAGAAAGAGCAAGCAGAGCACAGCCTATGCCTTGGTGCCAGCCAGGCCCATCTCAACCCAGGACCGCTTGCTCCCAGGGGGGTGGCCGCTGCATCTCCGACAGATCCCACTGGGTGCTGAGCCTTCCCTCGCAAAGACAAGAAGGGAGAAGGCAGTGGGTTTGGAGCGAGGCAGTATCTGAGCACCCAAGAGCCTTCACTCCTTCCTAAAATGGGCACAGAGCATCTCCTGTGCTCTCTGAGATGGGGTAGGGGGCACTGCATGCTGGCCACCATGCTGGGCACTGCAGTCCACGGAGCGCAGTGCATCCTCATGGAGACTTGAAGTGATCACAGTCGAGTCACACATGAGAGTGGAATGCGTACGGTTGTGGAGTTAGAGGATTTCTCAGCTGAGAATTCCTGATTCCCAGGGGGACAGCATTCCAGCAGCAGGGGAGAGAGCAGTTCATTGTATCTGGCGGCAGTTTGGTTCACTTCTCCTAAAGTGCCTGGACGTCCTGTGACATCAGACATTTGGCTTCTGTCTCCCATGTTCATCCTCAAAGGAGCATGCCACCTGAACCTTACAGAAGGTAACTCAACAACACTTCGAGCTCAGGCAAAGAAACCAAACGAACAAATGAAAAACCCTAACCTCCCCACGCCCACCCCCCCACCCCCAACACCAGAAACAACAAAGAAATCCAGAGCAGTGAAAAATGCAGTGAACAGAGCAAACCAAGTGCACAAAATGGATTTGAAAGATTCACAGAAAAGAATCCTGCAGACCTATTGGGAGACGTCTACGGAGAGGGGGAGGCACAAGTACAAACTCTTTGCAGTATGGTATTGGAAAAATGTAAGTTGTGTGTTTGGGTGGTGTTGGCATTGGCATCAGGGTGGTTGGGGGTTAGGGGGTTGGGGTAGGGGTGGCGTGGTGAGCCTCTGTAGGAAAGGGAGGCATTCATACTATAACGTTGTACAAAGAAACCTGCCGACTAGTATTCCAATGATGCCTAAGTAGGAATGTGAAACTCAACGTTCATTTATAAAATCAAAGGTCCTCCCTGCACTGACGGAAGACCCTTCCCTAACGTCGTTGGGGACAGCGAAACCACCTGACTTGCAGCTCTGCCCCTCCTATCTGTCAGTAGGTTCTCATCCAGGTGGTCCCAGGACAGACACACTCCACTGGACCACGTGCAGCTTCGAAGGGGGCTGGGCGGGCTTGGGGGCAGGGTCCGTGGGGGAACTCTCCTCTCCTAGCTGACTCTTCCACTGCCTCAAGATCACATGACCTCGAGGAGTCTCACCCAAGGAACCTTACGTATCACCTTTCTCCTTTCCCTCCCCACGCCCCCACCCCCTGCACCTAAGGTTCCACCAGCACGTTGTGATTGAGCGTCCTCGTGCATTTCCCACTGAGCCGCACAGCTGTGTCTAGTCTATCTGGGAACAGAACCGAGAATCGTTTTTGACAGATGGCTATTTACATATGCCCCCACCAAGATCCCATAGAGAGGGAAAGAAAGACCAATGATTGCCCCCACGAACACAAACAATCATGCCCTGGATAAAGAAGAGGTGACGTGCCCCACGGGGCGGGCTGTGGAGCAGGGTCAGTCGGGGACCTTCCCTCTCCTAGCTGAATCTCTGACTGCCTCAAGGTCACATGACCTCAGGGAGTCTCACCCAAGGAACTTTATCTATCACTTTTTTTTTTCCACACCCTACATCAAAGGGTCAACCGGCACCTTTGCATCCTCAGGCATTTTTGACTGAGCCGGACAGCTGTGTCTAGTTTCTTCGGGGCGGGAAGCAAAGAATCATTTCTCACCGATGCCTATATACATATGCCCCCACCATCATCTCCACAGAGAGGGAAAGGAAGTATAAATATGTCCCCCACAAACACAAACAAGCATGCCCCGGATTAAGAAGATGTAAGACGCCCCCCACTCCACACACCACCTCAGCCACCCCCTCCCCCAACCGCCCGTTTCCAAAACAGACAGCGGAAGACTGCTCAGCCCACCACCCCTCCCCCAAGAAAGAGGAAGGGAATCATGCATTTGGAGCAATGACGATGGACTTGGGGGGAGGGGGGCTGGGGGGCTGGGGGCGGGAGGGCGTGATGCTGTGAGAAAGACGTCTGACAGAAAGACAAATACCGCACGACAGCGCTTCTATGTAGAATGCAAACCATGACAGCGATGTAGTGGATATATTCGCAACACAGGACAAACTGCTGGGTTACCAGTGGGCAGACGGAAGGCGAGGGGCGTAAGAGGCACACACTTATCAGGTGTGAGATCAGCTAAAAGAATGTCCTGTATGACACCGGGACCTAGAGCCAATACTTTCTAGGAAGCATCAAGGAAATGTAAGCTTTGAGGAATTGTCAATCACTAGACTGTACACCTTCCATAATATTGTAGAGCAAGCATCATTTCAATGAAAGAACAAAACCAAAGAGAACACAGCAAAACACCAAAAACCAAAAGGTGGTGGTGGAGGGGGTGGGGGTGGGGAGGGGGGTGGGGAGAAAACAGAAGAGATGAATACAAAATCAAAGCTACAGGTGGGCTGGCTTTGGGACACGATCATCGACATGAAGGAAAAGGACATGTTTCCACACTCCTTGAATCCCTTGCTAGGACACTGAATGCAAGAAGTGGCTCTCCTAACCTATGGGAATTGAAGTGGGAAGCTCTCAAGAACATCTGTCAGGAAAGGAGTAGAGTGGAATTTTGCACCATTGGGAAAAGTGTGAAAGTGTTTGTTTAGCCCTTGGGCAGGAATCGTTTTGAGCAAGTGTGTTGCCAACTGGCTTGTGTTCCCCCCAGTACCTGTGCTCAGCTTCTAAACCCCCGTGTGCATCCCTTGGGGGCAGGCTAAGGCCAACGCATCCCCTTGGCCGGCAAGTCATTTCCATTCTGAGCACCTTTCTACGTGAGCCTCTCAGAGGTGTTTCTGGAGGTGTGTAAACAGACTTCCCGGAGAAAGGTGTGCATTGTTCCCGCTGGGGATTGCGAGTGACCACGCCCTCAGGCCCTAAATCCGATCAGAAGCTTGCAGCGCATTGGTGGATTTCGTGCCCCCGGGGGTTGGGATGGGGGCGGAGTGGGTGGTGAGCCATCAAAGGGCTGGTGGGACTGGCCCAGGCTGTCACTTGCAGACCGGCCATGTCCGGGAAGGAGGCATCCCTGCTGCAGCTGGAGCTCCGAGATGGACACTCTCGACACTCTCGTGGGCCTCGTTTGCAGAGACATGGAGGCTGCTTCTCTCGACTCGGGAGGTGAGCCTCCAGCTCAGTTCCACGTCTTTCCCAAACTCCACTCTTCCCGGCCAAGTGCCGCTGCTGTGGATGCCCGCCGGGGACCCTCTCAGCAGGAGGAACCGTGCCCGCCGGCCCAGACCGTTGGGCGCTGCCAGCGTGGTGACTTGGCGCGTGTGTCAGCAGGGCTGGCTCCCGCCCAGACACGTCTCCTGAGTTGGAGGAGACCGTCTGTGGTCGGGGCTGGGCTTTGCAATATGGGGAACACCTGCTACTTGAATGCAGCCCTGCAGTGTCTGACCCACACACCACCCCTGGCCAGCTGGCTGCTGTCCCAGCAGCACTCGACGATCTGTCCAACCCAGACCTTCTGCATGCTGTGTGCTATGCAAGCCCACATCACGCGAGCCCTCCTTCATCCTGGCGAGGTGATCCGGCCCCGCCAGGACCTGCTCACTAGCTTCCACAGGCACGAGCAGGAAGATTCCCACGAGTTTCTGATGTTCACGCTGGATGCCATGCAGCAAGCGTGCTTGCGTGCCTGTGAGCTGTTGGGCTGTCCCTCCAACGACACCACCCTCATCCGTCAGATCTTTGGTGGGTCCTGGCGATCTCAGGTCCAGTGTCTCCACTGCCTTGGGGTTTCAGACACGTTCGACCCTTATCTGGACATCACCCTGGATATCACGGCAGCTCAGAGTGTGGACCAAGCTTTGAAAGAGCTGGTGAAGCCCGAGAAGCTGGACGGTGAAAATGCCTATCGTTGCAGTGTTTGTCTCCAGAAGGTGCCTGCCACCAAGAGGTTGACTCTGCACAGCGCCTCCAAGGTCCTGATCCTTGTGCTGAAACGCTTCACACAGATCGCCGGCGACAAAATGGCTCAGAAAGTGCACTATCCCCAGTGCCTCGACTTGCAACCCTACATGTCCGAGCAGACGGCAGGCCCACTGGATTATGTGCTCTATGCAGTGCTGGTGCACTCCGGGTGGAGCTGTCACCGAGGACACTACTTTTGTTATGTCCAAGCTGGCAACGGCCAGTGGTATCACATGGATGATGCCAAGGTTACCGCCTGTGACGTGACGTCTGCCCTGAGCCAAAGCGCCTATGTCCTCTTTTATGCCCAGAAGAGTGCCTTGGAAGGAGACGGTGGGCCAGTGGCACCGGGAGGGGCACCGACGTCCCTGGGGGCTGACCCCACAGGCACTGTCGTGGCCCACAGGGGACCGGAAAGAGATGCCAGCATCAGAGCTCCTGGGTCGGAGGAGCCCTTGGAGGAAACAGGCGTTCAAGCAATCAGCTTAGAGCAGTGGAGACGCCTCCAAGAACACGACCGACCTCGGCCTGAATTCAACCTCAGGAAGGTCGAGTCTGCCCTGCCTGCCGGTGCGGTCGTGATTCACCGGTCGAAATACGCAGCTGGCATGAACCCACAACTGCCTGAACCGGGGAACTACCAGCTCAACCATCCAACCAGGGACAGCCCACCTCAGCGGCCCATCAACATCAGCAACGTCCCTTGTCTCAGCGGGAGGGCCAAAACTACCAAGAAAAAGAACAAGAAGAAGCAGGGGGCTCTGGGTGCATTGCACTAGGCTCCGGTGCACATCCCTGCAGACACGCACACACACCCACGCACCAACCCACACACCCACCCGCTCACACACTTGCTGCCCAACCTACGCTCACCTAGAGGAAATCGGGTGTGCTACACGTGGGAATAATCTACCCTTGTGGAAGGACTGTTAGTCTGCAGTGTTCATGGGACGTGCTATTCACTTGGAACTTCTTACTACTGAGCTTTCAGGCGTGGCTCTCCACTGGCATGCTACTGGGGAGGGTGGGATTGATGACTGGGTCTAAGGACTGTCTCAGCACAATCCTCGTCCACGGCACTGGAACAGTCCTTTGGGGATGGGGCGTCTGGTAGGTTTCCTTTGGTTTTAACCCTCCCCTCCCCACCCCCAACCCCTTCATTTGCTGCACTATTGGCTTCTTGTGAAGGACGCAGCCTGGAGGCTCCTCAGAAAGGCTCACGCCCACCCAGGTGAGGAGGAAACCTCCTGAGCCCTTCAGAGGGTCCATGACCCTCTCCTGCCTGCTGGGGTCTCCCCCTCCTGGTCCAGTCAACTGGGGATGACCCCAGCCTCCCAGGTCACCAGCCCCCACACCCCCTCCCGCTGCGCATAGCTCAGCACAGCACAGACAAATACGAATATTCCCAAGACCTGGTGCAGGATTCCATGGGAGCCGGGCAAGCAGGCTCTAAGGGTGGCTGTCAATCGGAGGCCTTGTGCAAATGCCTGAAAGGAATGACCCGGCCACCCATTCATCACTTGCCCTGGAGACTTCACAAGGATACTTCTCCAAAGACACCTGGGGCTGGATTTCATTTGAAAGGGATATGTTGGAGACTCTCCAAATGCCAACCAGGAGAAACGATGCAAACCACCCACCCCCGCAGCAACACCAGCAACAACGCCAAAACCCCAACAGCAAGAGACAGACTCGGTACATCTTCTGACAGACCCGCACAGGTGAGAGTGGGATGTCAGGTACTATGGGGACCAGTGTGACAGAGGGGTCTCCACGGTGGGGAGGAGGATCCCTGCGGCAAGTGGGAGCTTGAACACGTCCTCAATTTTCCCTCTAAAGCTGACAGCGATTGCCACTGGTTCACTGATTCCGGGTGCCTGCGAGGACCACAGTGTCTTCTGGCCACAGCACAGCAAGCGCACGAGTGAGCCAGCGGAGCGAGTGAGGGGGTGAGTGCAGGAGCTGTCCCACGAAGGGCAGAGGTGGGGCTCTGTTTCCCTAGCCCTTGGGTCGAATCGTGGGAGGGCGAACCCAGAGGACCTGGGGGGATCGTCAAAGCCCAGGATCCTTCCCCAAGACCGAAGGAAGGAACATAGACATTGGTGAGGAAGGGTTAGGGGGAGGGGGAGTGGACTGTGACCTGGAGGTGCTGTCTCTCCACCTCTGCACCAGGTGCGTGGCCATCTCCAGGCAAGGAGAGGCAACCGGAGGAGAAGCCACCAAGAGATCCGTATCCTGTGCAGGTCCACATGGAGGAAGGGGCTCGTTCTACCCTTTGAGAGTCCCTGAGCGGCATAGAACGGGGCACCTCTGGGAACGTGGGCCAAAACAACTGCATCATGCCTGGGAAAGCCTGGGACAACCCCCTGGAGTGGGCCAGTGGCTCCAGGTGAAGGAAGGGGCATTCTTGGCCGAGTTCACAGCACGTCAGTGCTCCCGCTCCCCCTCCTCCCGCCCCTCCCCCTCCCCCTCATCCCTTTATCCCCTGAAGCAAACACTGACTAACACTGGGGCCCAATCAGATTCTCCCTCGTGGGGACACAGCCTTGAGGCACATCCACTTACCATGGTTTGTCTTGTAAGTGAGGAAAGCCAAGGTGGAATGCCGAGGACCCCAATCCCCAGGGCGACTCTGCGGGAGACGCCACAGGGCCCGTGTGGGGAGGAGGGGGTGGACAGAATCGGGGAGCCCTTGCTCAGGCCTGCCCAGTGCCTCATCCCCACCCCACACCCCACGCACCGTCCCTCCACGCCCAGCCATCTTCCAGGCCAGCCCCTGGCATGGTGTTCACTCCACTGGAGAATGGATGGTGGAGATCGTGGTTCCAAAGAGCTCCCTGCCTCTAGGATGCCTTTGAGCACGTGGAGTGGAGTGAGAAGCTCCCAGGGTAGCTCCGACCTGGGTTTCAGCCTCGGGGGACCTGGAAGGGGCTCTTGGACTGAGGGTGAAACCGCGAGGGGCAGGCCGTGTCTGACGGACCAGGCTTCCCTCAGACATCCTCAGGCACCTGCACCGTGGAAGGAGCCCTGTGGAGCCCCGCGAGACAGACACCCCGACACCACCTCTGCTAATGATGGGCGTGTCTGGGCCATGGGAAATGGATCAAACGAACCTGGCATGGGACAGGGTTTGGATGCAGTCTACTTGGTAATAAACTGAGTGAAATCATTGGCATGAGTGTTTAATTCGAGAAATGAAGACCTATGAAATTCATCGCGGGGTTGGGGGGGCAGGGCTGTGTATCTCTGGAGAGGTGCCCTGTCTTGTCTGGGCGGAAGTGCACTCCAGAAACCCGGAAGTGTCGTTCTTCAACACCAATGGAAAGCTGTGTTTCTAGAAGGGGTTTTCCTTTGACTCAAGCCACCAAGAGGGACGGTATTGCATGGGTGTTTTGGTGTGTAATCACCGCTGGTCCACGGGATAGGATGATTATTCTCAGTTTCATGTCTGAAGTTCATCCCCCTGGTACCGAGGGCAAACGAGGGTGCCTGTGGCTTCTGAGAAGGGCAGTCCCTTGGATGTCCAGGGCCCCACGCTCAGGAAAGAGGGTTCTGCCAGGTCGGATGGGCCCAGTGATGGGGACGCTGGTCCCCACACTTCCCTCCAGTAGCGCTAGGAGAAAGAGCAAGCAGAGCACAGCCTATGCCTTGGTGCCAGCCAGGCCCATCTCAACCCAGGACCGCTTGCCCCCAGGGGGGTGGCCGCTGCATCTCCGACAGATCCCACTGGGTGCTGAGCCTTCCCTCGCAAAGACAAGAAGGGAGAAGGCAGTGGGTTTGGAGCGAGGCAGTATCTGAGCACCGAAGAGCCTTCACTCCTTCCTAAAATGGGCACAGAGCATCTCCTGTGCTCTCTGAGGTGGGGTAGGGGGCACTGCATGCTGGCCACCATGCTGGGCACTGCAGTCCACGGAGCGCAGTGCATCCTCATGGAGACTTGAAGTGATCACAGTCGAGTCACACATGAGAGTGGAATGCGTACGGTTGTGGAGTTAGAGGATTTCTCAGCTGAGAATTCCTGATTCCCAGGGGGACAGCATTCCAGCAGCAGGGGAGAGAGCAGTTCATTGTATCTGGCGGCAGTTTGGTTCACTTCTCCTAAAGTGCCTGGACGTCCTGTGACATCAGACATTTGGCTTCTGTCTCCCATGTTCATCCTCAAAGGAGCATGCCACCTGAACCTTACAGAAGGTAACTCAACAACACTTCGAGCTCAGGCAAAGAAACCAAACGAACAAATGAAAAACCCTAACCT
Source organism: Hippopotamus amphibius kiboko (assembly GCF_030028045.1). Taxonomy (NCBI): domain Eukaryota; kingdom Metazoa; phylum Chordata; class Mammalia; order Artiodactyla; family Hippopotamidae; genus Hippopotamus; species Hippopotamus amphibius. The sequence continues at coordinate 33,964,756 of NC_080193.1, forward strand.
CCCCACGCCCACCCCCCCACCCCCAACACCAGAAACAACAAAGAAATCCAGAGCAGTGAAAAATGCAGTGAACAGAGCAAACCAAGTGCACAAAATGGATTTGAAAGATTCACAGAAAAGAATCCTGCAGACCTATTGGGAGACGTCTACGGAGAGGGGGAGGCACAAGTACAAACTCTTTGCAGTATGGTATTGGAAAAATGTAAGTTGTGTGTTTGGGTGGTGTTGGCATTGGCATCAGGGTGGTTGGGGGTTAGGGGGTTGGGGTAGGGGTGGCGTGGTGAGCCTCTGTAGGAAAGGGAGGCATTCATACTATAACGTTGTACAAAGAAACCTGCCGACTAGTATTCCAATGATGCCTAAGTAGGAATGTGAAACTCAACGTTCATTTATAAAATCAAAGGTCCTCCCTGCACTGACAGAAGACCCTTCCCTAACGTCGTTGGGGACAGCGAAACCACCTGACTTGCAGCTCTGCCCCTCCTATCTGTCAGTAGGTTCTCATCCAGGTGGTCCCAGGACAGACACACTCCACTGGACCACGTGCAGCTTCGAAGGGGGCTGGGCGGGCTTGGGGGCAGGGTCCGTGGGGGAACTCTCCTCTCCTAGCTGACTCTTCCACTGCCTCAAGATCACATGACCTCGAGGAGTCTCACCCAAGGAACCTTACGTATCACCTTTCTCCTTTCCCTCCCCACGCCCCCACCCCCTGCACCTAAGGTTCGACCAGCACGTTGTGATTGAGCGTCCTCGTGCATTTCCCACTGAGCCGCACAGCTGTGTCTAGTCTATCTGGGAACAGAACCGAGAATCGTTTTTGACAGATGGCTATTTACATATGCCCCCACCAAGATCCCATAGAGAGGGAAAGAAAGACCAATGATTGCCCCCACGAACACAAACAATCATGCCCTGGATAAAGAAGAGGTGACGTGCCCCACGGGGCGGGCTGTGGAGCAGGGTCAGTCGGGGACCTTCCCTCTCCTAGCTGAATCTCTGACTGCCTCAAGGTCACATGACCTCAGGGAGTCTCACCCAAGGAACTTTATCTATCACTTTTTTTTTTCCACACCCTACATCAAAGGGTCAACCGGCACCTTTGCATCCTCAGGCATTTTTGACTGAGCCGGACAGCTGTGTCTAGTTTCTTCGGGGCGGGAAGCAAAGAATCATTTCTCACCGATGCCTATATACATATGCCCCCACCATCATCTCCACAGAGAGGGAAAGGAAGTATAAATATGTCCCCCACAAACACAAACAAGCATGCCCCGGATTAAGAAGATGTAAGACGCCCCCCACTCCACACACCACCTCAGCCACCCCCTCCCCCCCCCCGGCCGTTTCCAAAACAGACAGCGGAAGACTGCTCAGCCCACCACCCCTCCCCCAAGAAAGAGGAAGGGAATCATGCGTTTGGAGCAATGACGATGGACTTGGGGGGAGGGGGGCTGGGGGGCTGGGGGCGGGAGGGCGTGATGCTGTGAGAAAGACGTCTGACAGAAAGACAAATACCGCACGACAGCGCTTCTATGTAGAATGCAAACCATGACAGCGATGTAGTGGATATATTCGCAACACAGGACAAACTGCTGGGTTACCAGTGGGCAGACGGAAGGCGAGGGGCGTAAGAGGCACACACTTATCAGGTGTGAGATCAGCTAAAAGAATGTCCTGTATGACACCGGGACCTAGAGCCAATACTTTCTAGGAAGCATCAAGGAAATGTAAGCTTTGAGGAATTGTCAATCACTAGACTGTACACCTTCCATAATATTGTAGAGCAAGCATCGTTTCAATGAAAGAACAAAACCAAAGAGAACACAACAAAACACCAAAAACCAAAAGGTGGTGGTGGAGGGGGTGGGGGTGGGGAGGGGGGTGGGGAGAAAACAGAAGAGATGAATACAAAATCAAAGCTACAGGTGGGCTGGCTTTGGGACACGATCATCGACATGAAGGAAAAGGACATGTTTCCACACTCCTTGAATCCCTTGCTAGGACACTGAACGCAAGAAGTGGCTCTCCTAACCTATGGGAATTGAAGTGGGAAGCTCTCAAGAACATCTGTCAGGAAAGGAGTAGAGTGGAATTTTGCACCATTGGGAAAAGTGTGAAAGTGTTTGTTTAGCCCTTGGGCAGGAATCGTTTTGAGCAAGTGTGTTGCCAACTGGCTTGTGTTCCCCCCAGTACCTGTGCTCAGCTTCTAAACCCCCGCGTGCATCCCTTGGGGGCAGGCTAAGGCCAACGCATCCCCTTGGCCGGCAAGTCATTTCCATTCTGAGCACCTTTCTACGTGAGCCTCTCAGAGGTGTTTCTGGAGGTGTGTAAACAGACATCCCGGAGAAAGGTGTGCATTGTTCCCGCTGGGGATTGCGAGTGACCACGCCCTCAGGCCCTAAATCCGATCAGAAGCTTGCAGCGCATTGGTGGATTTCGTGCCCCCGGGGGTTGGGATGGGGGCGGAGTGGGTGGTGAGCCATCAAAGGGCTGGTGGGACTGGCCCAGGCTGTCACTTGCAGACCGGCCGTCTCCGGGAAGGAGGCATCCCTGCTGCAGCTGGAGCTCCGAGATGGACACTCTCGACACTCTCGTGGGCCTCGTTTGCAGAGACATGGAGGCTGCTTCTCTCGACTCGGGAGGTGAGCCTCCAGCTCAGTTCCACGTCTTTCCCAAACTCCACTCTTCCCGGCCAAGTGCCGCTGCTGTGGATGCCCGCCGGGGACCCTCTCGGCAGGAGGAACCGTGCCCGCCGGCCCAGACCATTGGGCGCTGCCAGCGTGGTGACTTGGCGTGTGTGTCAGCAGGGCTGGCTCCCGCCCAGACACGTCTCCTGAGTTGGAGGAGACCGTCTGTGGTCGGGGCTGGGCTTTGCAATATGGGGAACACCTGCTACTTGAATGCAGCCCTGCAGTGTCTGACCCACACACCACCCCTGGCCAGCTGGCTGCTGTCCCAGCAGCACTCGACGATCTGTCCAACCCAGACCTTCTGCATGCTATGTGCTATGCAAGCCCACATCACGCGAGCCCTCCTTCATCCTGGCGAGGTGATCCGGCCCCGCCAGGACCTGCTCACTAGCTTCCACAGGCACGAGCAGGAAGATTCCCACGAGTTTCTGATGTTCACGCTGGACGCCATGCAGCAAGCGTGCTTGCGTGCCTGTGAGCTGTTGGGCTGTCCCTCCAACGACACCACCCTCATCCGTCAGATCTTTGGTGGGTCCTGGCGATCTCAGGTCCAGTGTCTCCACTGCCTTGGGGTTTCAGACACGTTCGACCCTTATCTGGACATCACCCTGGATATCACGGCAGCTCAGAGTGTGGACCAAGCTTTGAAAGAGCTGGTGAAGCCCGAGAAGCTGGATGGTGAAAATGCCTATCGTTGCTGTGTTTGTCTCCAGAAGGTGCCTGCCACCAAGAGGTTGACTCTGCACAGCGCCTCCAAGGTCCTGATCCTTGTGCTGAAATGCTTCACACAGATCGCCAGCGACAAAATGGCTCAGAAAGTGCACTATCCCCAGTGCCTCGACTTGCAACCCTACATGTCCGAGCAGACGGCAGGCCCACTGGATTATGTGCTCTATGCAGTGCTGGTGCACTCCGGGTGGAGCTGTCACCGAGGACACTAATTTTGTTATGTCCAAGCTGGCAATGGCCAGTGGTATCACATGGACGATGCCAAGGTTACCGCCTGTGACGTGACGTCTGCCCTGAGCCAAAGCGCCTATGTCCTCTTTTATGCCCAGAAGAGTGCCTTGGAAGGAGACGGTGGGCCAGTGGCACCGGGAGGGGCACCGACGTCCCTGGGGGCTGACCCCACAGGCACTGTCGTGGCCCACAGGGGACCGGAAAGAGATGCCAGCATCAGAGCTCCTGGGTCGGAGGAGCCCCTGGAGGAAACAGGCGTTCAAGCAATCAGCTTAGAGCAGTGGAGACGCCTCCAAGAACACGACCGACCTCGGCCTGAATTCAACCTCAGGAAGGTCGAGTCTGCCCTGCCTGCCGGTGCGGTCGTGATTCACCGGTCGAAATACGCAGCTGGCATGAACCCACAACTGCCTGAACCGGGGAACTACCAGCTCAACCATCCAACCAGGGACAGCCCACCTCAGGGGCCCATCAACATCAGCAACGTCCCTTGTCTCAGCGGGAGGGCCAAAACTACCAAGAAAAAGAACAAGAAGAAGCAGGGGGCTCTGGGTGCATTGCACTAGGCTCCGGTGCACATCCCTGCAGACACGCACACACACCCATGCACCAACCCACACACCCACCCGCTCACACACTTGCTGCCCAACCTACGCTCACCTAGAGGAAATCGGGTGTGCTACACGTGGGAATAATCTACCCTTGTGGAAGGACTGTTAGTCTGCAGTGTTCATGGGACGTGCTATTCACTTGGAACTTCTTACTACTGAGCTTTCAGGCGTGGCTCTCCACTGGCATGCTACTGGGGAGGGTGGGATTGATGACTGGGTCTAAGGACTGTCTCAGCACAATCCACGTCCACGGCACTGGAACAGTCCTTTGGGGATGGGGCGTCTGGTAGGTTTCCTTTGGTTTTAACCCTCCCCTCCCCACCCCCAACCCCTTCATTTGCTGCACTATTGGCTTCTTGTGAAGGACGCAGCCTGGAGGCTCCTCAGAAAGCCTCACGCCCACCCAGGTGAGGAGGAAACCTCCTGAGCCCTTCAGAGGGTCCATGACCCTCTCCTGCCTGCTGGGGTCTCCCCCTCCTGGTCCAGTCAACTGGGGATGACCCCAGCCTCCCAGGTCACCAGCCCCCACACCCCCTCCCGCTGCACATAGCTCAGCACAGCACAGACAAATACGAATATTCCCAAGACCTGGTGCAGGATTCCATGGGAGCCGGGCAAGCAGGCTCTAAGGGTGGCTGTCAATCGGAGGCCTTGTGCAAATGCCTGAAAGGAATGACCCGGCCACCCATTCATCACTTGCCCTGGAGACTTCACAAGGATACTTCTCCAAAGACACCTGGGGCTGGATTTCATTTGAAAGGGATATGTTGGAGACTCTCCAAATGCCAACCAGGAGAAACGGTGCAAACCACCCACCCCTGCAGCAACACCAGCAACAATGCCAAAACCCCAACAGCAAGAGACAGACTCGGTACATCTTCTGACAGACCCGCACAGGTTAGAGTGGGATGTCAGGTACTATGGGGACCAGTGTAACAGAGGGGTCTCCACGGTGGGGAGGAGGATCCCTGCGGCAAGTGGGAGCTTGAACACGTCCTCAATTTTCCCTCTAAAGCTGACAGCGATTGCCACTGGTTCACTGATTGCAGGTGCCTGCGAGGACCACAGTGTCTTCTGGCCACAGCACAGCAAGCGCACGAGTGAGCCAGTGGAGCGAGTGAGGGGGTGAGTGCAGGAGCTGTCCCACGAAGGGCAGAGGTGGGGCTCTGTTTCCCTAGCCCTTGGGTCGAATCGTGGGAGGGCGAACCCAGAGGACCTGGGGGGATCGTCAAAGCCCAGGATCCTTCCCCAAGACCAAAGGAAGGAACATAGACATTGGTGAGGAAGGGTTAGGGGGAGGGGGAGTGGACTGTGACCTGGAGGTGCTGTCTCTCCACCTCTGCACCAGGTGCGTGGCCATCTCCAGGCAAAGAGAGGCAACCGGAGGAGAAGCCACCAAGAGATCCGTATCCTGTGCAGGTCCACATGGAGGAAGGGGCTCGTTCTACCCTTTGAGAGTCCCTGAGCGGCATAGAACGGGGCACCTCTGGGAACGTGGGCCAAAACAACTGCATCATGCCTGGGAAAGCCTGGGACAACCCCCTGGAGTGGGCCAGTGGCTCCAGGTGAAGGAAGGGGCATTCTTGGCCGAGTTCACAGCACGTCAGTGCTCCCGCTCCCCCTCCACCCGCCCCTCCCCCTCCCCCTCATCCCTTTATCCCCTGAAGCAAACACTGACTAACACTGGGGCCCAATCAGATTCTCCCTCGTGGGGACACAGCCTTGAGGCACATCCACTTACCATGGTTTGTCTTGTAAGTGAGGAAAGCCAAGGTGGAATGCCGAGGACCCCAATCCCCAGGGCGACTCTGCGGGAGACGCCACAGGGCCCGTGTGGGGAGGATGGGGTGGACAGAATCGGGGAGCCCTTGCTCAGGGCTGCCCAGTGCCTCATCCCCACCCCACACCCCACGCACCGTCCCTCCACGCCCAGCCATCTTCCAGGCCAGCCCCTGGCATGGTGTTCACTCCACTGGAGAATGGATGGTGGAGATCGTGGTTCCGAAGAGCTCCCTGCCTCTAGGATGCCTTTGAGCACGTGGAGTGGAGTGAGAAGCTCCCAGGGTAGCTCCGACCTGGGTTTCAGCCTCGGGGGACCTGGAAGGGGCTCTTGGACTGAGGGTGAAACCGCGAGGGGCAGGCCGTGTCTGACGGACCAGGCTTCCCTCAGACATCCTCAGGCACCTGCACCGTGGAAGGAGCCCTGTGGAGCCCCGCGAGACAGACACCCCGACACCAACTCTGCTAATGATGGGCGTGTCTGGGCCATGGGAAATGGATCAAACGAACCTGGCACGGGACAGGGTTTGGATGCAGTCTACTTGGTAATAAACTGAGTGAAATCATTGGCATGAGTGTTTAATTCGAGAAATGAAGACCTATGAAATTCATCGCGGGGTTGGGGGGGCAGGGCTGTGTATCTCTGGAGAGGTGCCCTGTCTTGTCTGGGCGGAAGTGCACTCCAGAAACCCGGAAGTGTCGTTCTTCAACACCAATGGAAAGCTGTGTTTCTAGAAGGGGTTTTCCTTTGACTCAAGCCACCAAGAGGGACGGTATTGCATGGGTGTTTTGGTGTGTAATCACCGCTGGTCCACGGGATAGGATGATTATTCTCAGTTTCATGTCTGAAGTTCATCCCCCTGGTACCGAGGGCAAACGAGGGTGCCTGTGGCTTCTGAGAAGGGCAGTCCCTTGGATGTCCAGGGCCCCACGCTCAGGAAAGAGGGTTCTGCCAGGTCGGATGGGCCCAGTGATGGGGACGCTGGTCCCCACACTTCCCTCCAGTAGCGCTAGGAGAAAGAGCAAGCAGAGCACAGCCTATGCCTTGGTGCCAGCCAGGCCCATCTCAACCCAGGACCGCTTGCTCCCAGGGGGGTGGCCGCTGCATCTCCGACAGATCCCACTGGGTGCTGAGCCTTCCCTCGCAAAGACAAGAAGGGAGAAGGCAGTGGGTTTGGAGCGAGGCAGTATCTGAGCACCGAAGAGCCTTCACTCCTTCCAAAGATGGGCACAGAGCATCTCCTGTGCTCTCTGAGGTGGGGTAGGGGGCACTGCATGCTGGCCACCATGCTGGGCACTGCAGTCCACGGAGCGCAGTGCATCCTCATGGAGACTTGAAGTGATCACAGTCGAGTCACACATGAGAGTGGAATGCGTACGGTTGTGGAGTTAGAGGATTTCTCAGCTGAGAATTCCTGATTCCCAGGGGGACAGCATTCCAGCAGCAGGGGAGAGAGCAGTTCATTGTATCTGGCGGCAGTTTGGTTCACTTCTCCTAAAGTGCCTGGACGTCCTGTGACATCAGACATTTGGCTTCTGTCTCCCATGTTCATCCTCAAAGGAGCATGCCACCTGAACCTTACAGAAGGTAACTCAACAACACTTCGAGCTCAGGCAAAGAAACCAAACGAACAAATGAAAAACCCTAACCTCCCCACGCCCACCCCCCCACCCCCAACACCAGAAACAACAAAGAAATCCAGAGCAGTGAAAAATGCAGTGAACAGAGCAAACCAAGTGCACAAAATGGATTTGAAAGATTCACAGAAAAGAATCCTGCAGACCTATTGGGAGACGTCTACGGAGAGGGGGAGGCACAAGTACAAACTCTTTGCAGTATGGTATTGGAAAAATGTAAGTTGTGTGTTTGGGTGGTGTTGGCATTGGCATCAGGGTGGTTGGGGGTTAGGGGGTGGGGGTAGGGGTGGCGTGGTGAGCCTCTGTAGGAAAGGGAGGCATTCATACTATAACGTTGTACAAAGAAACCTGCCGACTAGTATTCCAATGATGCCTAAGTAGGAATGTGAAACTCAACGTTCATTTATAAAATCAAAGGTCCTCCCTGCACTGACGGAAGACCCTTCCCTAACGTCGTTGGGGACAGCGAAACCACCTGACTTGCAGCTCTGCCCCTCCTATCTGTCAGTAGGTTCTCATCCAGGTGGTCCCAGGACAGACACACTCCACTGGACCACGTGCAGCTTCGAAGGGGGCTGGGCGGGCTTGGGGGCAGGGTCCGTGGGGGAACTCTCCTCTCCTAGCTGACTCTTCCACTGCCTCAAGATCACATGACCTCGAGGAGTCTCACCCAAGGAACCTTACGTATCACCTTTCTCCTTTCCCTCCCCACGCCCCCACCCCCTGCACCTAAGGTTCGACCAGCACGTTGTGATTGAGCGTCCTCGTGCATTTCCCACTGAGCCGCACAGCTGTGTCTAGTCTATCTGGGGACAGAACCGAGAATCGTTTTTGACAGATGGCTATTTACATATGCCCCCACCAAGATCCCATAGAGAGGGAAAGAAAGACCAATGATTGCCCCCACGAACACAAACAATCATGCCCTGGATAAAGAAGAGGTGACGTGCCCCACGGGGCGGGCTGTGGAGCAGGGTCAGTCGGGGACCTTCCCTCTCCTAGCTGAATCTCTGACTGCCTCAAGGTCACATGACCTCAGGGAGTCTCACCCAAGGAACTTTATCTATCACTTTTTTTTTTCCACACCCTACATCAAAGGGTCAACCGGCACCTTTGCATCCTCAGGCATTTTTGACTGAGCCGGACAGCTGTGTCTAGTTTCTTCGGGGCGGGAAGCAAAGAATCATTTCTCACCGATGCCTATATACATATGCCCCCACCATCATCTCCACAGAGAGGGAAAGGAAGTATAAATATGTCCCCCACAAACACAAACAAGCATGCCCCAGATTAAGAAGATGTAAGACGCCCCCCACTCCACACACCACCTCAGCCACCCCCTCCCCCCCCGGCCGTTTCCAAAACAGACAGCGGAAGACTGCTCAGCCCACCACCCCTCCCCCAAGAAAGAGGAAGGGAATCATGCGTTTGCAGCAATGACGATGGACTTGGGGGGAGGGGGGCTGGGGGGCTGGGGGCGGGAGGGCGTGATGCTGTGAGAAAGACGTCTGACAGAAAGACAAATACCGCACGACAGCGCTTCTATGTAGAATGCAAACCATGACAGCGATGTAGTGGATATATTCGCAACACAGGACAAACTGCTGGGTTACCAGTGGGCAGACGGAAGGCGAGGGGCGTAAGAGGCACACACTTATCAGGTGTGAGATCAGCTAAAAGAATGTCCTGTATGACACCGGGACCTAGAGCCAATACTTTCTAGGAAGCATCAAGGAAATGTAAGCTTTGAGGAATTGTCAATCACTAGACTGTACACCTTCCATAATATTGTAGAGCAAGCATCGTTTCAATGAAAGAACAAAACCAAAGAGAACACAACAAAACACCAAAAACCAAAAGGTGGTGGTGGAGGGGGTGGGGGTGGGGAGGGGGGTGGGGAGAAAACAGAAGAGATGAATACAAAATCAAAGCTACAGGTGGGCTGGCTTTGGGACACGATCATCGACATGAAGGAAAAGGACATGTTTCCACACTCCTTGAATCCCTTGCTAGGACACTGAACGCAAGAAGTGGCTCTCCTAACCTATGGGAATTGAAGTGGGAAGCTCTCAAGAACATCTGTCAGGAAAGGAGTAGAGTGGAATTTTGCACCATTGGGAAAAGTGTGAAAGTGTTTGTTTAGCCCTTGGGCAGGAATCGTTTTGAGCAAGTGTGTTGCCAACTGGCTTGTGTTCCCCCCAGTACCTGTGCTCAGCTTCTAAACCCCCGCGTGCATCCCTTGGGGGCAGGCTAAGGCCAACGCATCCCCTTGGCCGGCAAGTCATTTCCATTCTGAGCACCTTTCTACGTGAGCCTCTCAGAGGTGTTTCTGGAGGTGTGTAAACAGACATCCCGGAGAAAGGTGTGCATTGTTCCCGCTGGGGATTGCGAGTGACCACGCCCTCAGGCCCTAAATCCGATCAGAAGCTTGCAGCGCATTGGTGGATTTCGTGCCCCCGGGGGTTGGGATGGGGGCGGAGTGGGTGGTGAGCCATCAAAGGGCTGGTGGGACTGGCCCAGGCTGTCACTTGCAGACCGGCGGCCGTCTCCGGGAAGGAGGCATCCCTGCTGCAGCTGGAGCTCCGAGATGGACACTCTCGACACTCTCGTGGGCCTCGTTTGCAGAGACATGGAGGCTGCTTCTCTCGACTCGGGAGGTGAGCCTCCAGCTCAGTTCCACATCTTTCCCAAACTGCACTCTTCCCGGCCAAGTGCCGCTGCTGTGGATGCCCGCCGGGGACCCTCTCGGCAGGAGGAACCGTGCCCGCCGGCCCAGACCGTTGGGCGCTGCCAGCGTGGTGACTTGGCGCGTGTGTCAGCAGGGCTGGCTCCCGCCCAGACACGTCTCCTGAGTTGGAGGAGACCGTCTGTGGTCGGGGCTGGGCTTTGCAATATGGGGAACACCTGCTACTTGAATGCAGCCCTGCAGTGTCTGACCCACACACCACCCCTGGCCAGCTGGCTGCTGTCCCAGCAGCACTCGACGATCTGTCCAACCCAGACCTTCTGCATGCTGTGTGCTATGCAAGCCCACATCACGCGAGCCCTCCTTCATCCTGGCGAGGTGATCCGGCCCCGCCAGGACCTGCTCACTAGCTTCCACAGGCACGAGCAGGAAGATTCCCACGAGTTTCTGATGTTCACGCTGGACGCCATGCAGCAAGCGTGCTTGCGTGCCTGTGAGCTGTTGGGCTGTCCCTCCAACGACACCACCCTCATCCGTCAGATCTTTGGTGGGTCCTGGCGATCTCAGGTCCAGTGTCTGCACTGCCTTGGGGTTTCAGACACGTTCGACCCTTATCTGGACATCACCCTGGATATCACGGCAGCTCAGAGTGTGGACCAAGCTTTGAAAGAGCTGGTGAAGCCCGAGAAGCTGGATGGTGAAAATGCCTATCGTTGCTGTGTTTGTCTCCAGAAGGTGCCTGCCACCAAGAGGTTGACTCTGCACAGCGCCTCCAAGGTCCTGATCCTTGTGCTGAAATGCTTCACACAGATCGCCAGCGACAAAATGGCTCAGAAAGTGCACTATCCCCAGTGCCTCGACTTGCAACCCTACATGTCCGAGCAGACGGCAGGCCCACTGGATTATGTGCTCTATGCAGTGCTGGTGCACTCCGGGTGGAGCTGTCACCGAGGACACTACTTTTGTTATGTCCAAGCTGGCAACGGCCAGTGGTATCACATGGACGATGCCAAGGTTACCGCCTGTGACGTGACGTCTGCCCTGAGCCAAAGCGCCTATGTCCTCTTTTATGCCCAGAAGAGTGCCTTGGAAGGAGACGGTGGGCCAGTGGCACCGGGAGGGGCACCGACGTCCCTGGGGGCTGACCCCACAGGCACTGTCGTGGCCCACAGGGGACCGGAAAGAGATGCCAGCATCAGAGCTCCTGGGTCGGAGGAGCCCCTGGAGGAAACAGGCGTTCAAGCAATCAGCTTAGAGCAGTGGAGACGCCTCCAAGAACACGACCGACCTCGGCCTGAATTCAACCTCAGGAAGGTCGAGTCTGCCCTGCCTGCCAGTGCGGTCATGATTCACCGGTCGAAATACGCAGCTGGCATGAACCCACAACTGCCTGAACCGGGGAACTACCAGCTCAACCATCCAACCAGGGACAGCCCACCTCAGGGGCCCATCAACATCAGCAACGTCCCTTGTCTCAGCGGGAGGGCCAAAACTACCAAGAAAAAGAACAAGAAGAAGCAGGGGGCTCTGGGTGCATTGCACTAGGCTCCGGTGCACATCCCTGCAGACACGCACACACACCCACGCACCAACCCACACACCCACCCGCTCACACACTTGCTGCCCAACCTACGCTCACCTAGAGGAAATCGGGTGTGCTACACGTGGGAATAATCTACCCTTGTGGAAGGACTGTTAGTCTGCAGTGTTCATGGGACGTGCTATTCACTTGGAACTTCTTACTACTGAGCTTTCAGGCGTGGCTCTCCACTGGCATGCTACTGGGGAGGGTGGGATTGATGACTGGGTCTAAGGACTGTCTCAGCACAATCCACGTCCATGGCACTGGAACAGTCCTTTGGGGATGGGGCGTCTGGTAGGTTTCCTTTGGTTTTAACCCTCCCCTCCCCACCCCCAACCCCTTCATTTGCTGAACTATTGGCTTCTTGTGAAGGACGCAGCCTGGAGGCTCCTCAGAAAGGCTCACGCCCACCCAGGTGAGGAGGAAACCTCCTGAGCCCTTCAGAGGGTCCATGACCCTCTCCTGCCTGCTGCGGTCTCCCCGTCCTGGTCCAGTCAACTGGGGATGACCCCAGCCTCCCGGGTCACCAGCCCCCACACCCCCTCCCGCTGCGCATAGCTCAGCACAGCACAGACAAATACGAATATTCCCAAGACCTGGTGCAGGATTCCATGGGAGCCGGGCAAGCAGGCTCTAAGCGTGGCCGTCAATCGGAGGCCTTGTGCAAATGCCTGAAAGGAATGACCCGGCCACCCATTCATCACTTGCCCTGGAGACTTCACAAGGATACTTCTCCAAAGACACCTGGGGCTGGATTTCATTTGAAAGGGATATGTTGGAGACTCTCCAAATGCCAACCAGGAGAAACGATGCAAACCACCCACCCCCGCAGCAACACCAGCAACAACGCCAAAACCCCAACAGCAAGAGACAGACTCGGTACATCTACTGACAGACCCGCACAGGTGAGAGTGGGATGTCAGGTACTATGGGGACCAGTGTGACAGAGGGGTCTCCACGGTGGGGAGGAGGATCCCTGCGGCAAGTGGGAGCTTGAACACGTCCTCAATTTTCCCTCTAAAGCTGACAGCGATTGCCACTGGTTCACTGATTGCGGGTGCCTGCGAGGACCACAGTGTCTTCTGGCCACAGCACAGCAAGCGCACGAGTGAGCCAGCGGAGCGAGTGAGGGGGTGAGTGCAGGAGCTGTCCCACGAAGGGCAGAGGTGGGGCTCTGTTTCCCTAGCCCTTGGGTCGAATCGTGGGAGGGCGAACCCAGAGGACCTGGGGGATCGTCAAAGCCCAGGATCCTTCCCCAAGACCGAAGGAAGGAACGTAGACATTGGTGAGGAAGGGTTGGGGGAGGGGGAGTGGACTGTGACCTGGAGGTGCTGTCTCTCCACCTCTGCACCAGGTGCGTGGCCATCTCCAGGCAAGGAGAGGCAACCGGAGGAGAAGCCACCAAGAGATCCATATCCTCTGCAGGTCCACATGGAGGAAGGGGCTCGTTCTACCCTTTGAGAGTCCCTGAGCGGCATAGAACGGGGCACCTCTGGGAACGTGGGCCAAAACAACTGCATCATGCCTGGGAAAGCCTGGGACAACCCCCTGGAGTGGGCCAGTGGCTCCAGGTGAAGGAAGGGGCATTCTTGGCCGAGTTCACAGCACGTCAGTGCTCCCGCTCCCCCTCCACCCGCCCCTCCCCCTCCCCCTCATCCCTTTATCCCCTGAAGCAAACACTGACTAACACTGGGGCCCAATCAGATTCTCCCTCGTGGGGACACAGCCTTGAGGCACATCCACTTACCGTGGTTTGTCTTGTAAGTGAGGAAAGCCAAGGTGGAATGCCGAGGACCCCAATCCCCAGGGCGACTCTGCGGGAGACGCCACAGGGCCCGTGTGGGGAGGAGGGGGTGGACAGAATCGGGGAGCCCTTGCCCAGGCCTGCCCGGTGCCTCATCCCCACCCCACACCCCACGCACCGTCCCTCCACGCCCAGCCATCTTCCAGGCCAGCCCCTGGCATGGTGTTCACTCCACTGGAGAATGGATGGTGGAGATCGTGGTTCCAAAGAGCTCCCTGCCTCTAGGATGCCTTTGAGCACGTGGAGTGGAGTGAGAAGCTCCCAGGGTAGCTCCGACCTGGGTTTCAGCCTCGGGGGACCTGGAAGGGGCTCTTGGACTGAGGGTGAAACCGCGAGGGGCAGGCCGTGTCTGACGGACCAGGCTTCCCTCAGACATCCTCAGGCACCTGCACCGTGGAAGGAGCCCTGTGGAGCCCCGCGAGACAGACACCCCGACACCACCTCTGCTAATGATGGGCGTGTCTGGGCCATGGGAAATGGATCAAACGAACCTGGCACGGGACAGGGTTTGGATGCAGTCTACTTGGTAATAAACTGAGTGAAATCATTGGCATGAGTGTTTAATTCGAGAAATGAAGACCTATGAAATTCATCGCGGGGTTGGGGGGGCAGGGCTGTGTATCCCTGGAGAGGTGCCCTGTCTTGTCTGGGCGGAAGTGCACTCCAGAAACCCGGAAGTGTCGTTCTTCAACACCAATGGAAAGCTGTGTTTCTAGAAGGGGTTTTCCTTTGACTCAAGCCACCAAGAGGGACGGTATTGCATGGGTGTTTTGGTGTGTAATCACCGCTGGTCCACGGGATAGGATGATTATTCTCAGTTTCATGTCTGAAGTTCATCCCCCTGGTACCGAGGGCAAACGAGGGTGCCTGTGGCTTCTGAGAAGGGCAGTCCCTTGGATGTCCAGGGCCCCACACTCAGGAAAGAGGGTTCTGCCAGGTCGGATGGGCCCAGTGATGGGGACGCTGGTCCCCACACTTCCCTCCAGTAGCGCTAGGAGAAAGAGCAAGCAGAGCACAGCCTATGCCTTGGTGCCAGCCAGGCCCATCTCAACCCAGGACCGCTTGCTCCCAGGGGGGTGGCCGCTGCATCTCCGACAGATCCCACTGGGTGCTGAGCCTTCCCTCGCAAAGACAAGAAGGGAGAAGGCAGTGGGTTTGGAGCGAGGCAGTATCTGAGCACCGAAGAGCCTTCACTCCTTCCTAAAATGGGCACAGAGCATCTCCTGTGCTCTCTGAGGTGGGGTAGGGGGCACTGCATGCTGGCCACCATGCTGGGCACTGCAGTCCACGGAGCGCAGTGCATCCTCATGGAGACTTGAAGTGATCACAGTCGAGTCACACATGAGAGTGGAATGCGTACGGTTGTGGAGTTAGAGGATTTCTCAGCTGAGAATTCCTGATTCCCAGGGGGACAGCATTCCAGCAGCAGGGGAGAGAGCAGTTCATTGTATCTGGCGGCAGTTTGGTTCACTTCTCCTAAAGTGCCTGGACGTCCTGTGACATCAGACATTTGGCTTCTGTCTCCCATGTTCATCCTCAAAGGAGCATGCCACCTGAACCTTACAGAAGGTAACTCAACAACACTTCGAGCTCAGGCAAAGAAACCAAACGAACAAATGAAAAACCCTAACCTCCCCACGCCCACCCCCCCACCCCCAACACCAGAAACAACAAAGAAATCCAGAGCAGTGAAAAATGCAGTGAACAGAGCAAACCAAGTGCACAAAATGGATTTGAAAGATTCACAGAAAAGAATCCTGCAGACCTATTGGGAGACGTCTACAGAGAGGGGGAGGCACAAGTACAAACTCTTTGCAGTATGGTATTGGAAAAATGTAAGTTGTGTGTTTGGGTGGTGTTGGCATTGGCATCAGGGTGGTTGGGGGTTAGGGGGTGGGGGTAGGGGTGGCGTGGTGAGCCTCTGTAGGAAAGGGAGGCATTCATACTATAACGTTGTACAAAGAAACCTGCCGACTAGTATTCCAATGATGCCTAAGTAGGAATGTGAAACTCAACGTTCATTTATAAAATCAAAGGTCCTCCCTGCACTGACGGAAGACCCTTCCCTAACGTCGTTGGGGACAGCGAAACCACCTGACTTGCAGCTCTGCCCCTCCTATCTGTCAGTAGGTTCTCATCCAGGTGGTCCCAGGACAGACACACTCCACTGGACCACGTGCAGCTTCGAAGGGGGCTGGGCGGGCTTGGGGGCAGGGTCCGTGGGGGAACTCTCCTCTCCTAGCTGACTCTTCCACTGCCTCAAGATCACATGACCTCGAGGAGTCTCACCCAAGGAACCTTACGTATCACCTTTCTCCTTTCCCTCCCCACGCCCCCACCCCCTGCACCTAAGGTTCGACCAGCACGTTGTGATTGAGCGTCCTCGTGCATTTCCCACTGAGCCGCACAGCTGTGTCTAGTCTATCTGGGGACAGAACCGAGAATCGTTTTTGACAGATGGCTATTTACATATGCCCCCACCAAGATCCCATAGAGAGGGAAAGAAAGACCAATGATTGCCCCCACGAACACAAACAATCATGCCCTGGATAAAGAAGAGGTGACGTGCCCCACGGGGCGGGCTGTGGAGCAGGGTCAGTCGGGGACCTTCCCTCTCCTAGCTGAATCTCTGACTGCCTCAAGGTCACATGACCTCAGGGAGTCTCACCCAAGGAACTTTATCTATCACTTTTTTTTTTCCACACCCTACATCAAAGGGTCAACCGGCACCTTTGCATCCTCAGGCATTTTTGACTGAGCCGGACAGCTGTGTCTAGTTTCTTCGGGGCGGGAAGCAAAGAATCATTTCTCACCGATGCCTATATACATATGCCCCCACCATCATCTCCACAGAGAGGGAAAGGAAGTATAAATATGTCCCCCACAAACACAAACAAGCATGCCCCAGATTAAGAAGATGTAAGACGCCCCCCACTCCACACACCACCTCAGCCACCCCCTCCCACCCCACGCGTTTCCAAAACAGACAGCGGAAGACTGCTCAGCCCACCACCCCTCCCCCAAGAAAGAGGAAGGGAATCATGCGTTTGCAGCAATGACGATGGACTTGGGGGGAGGGGGGCTGGGGGGCTGGGGGCCGGAGGGCGTGATGCTGTGAGAAAGACGTCTGACAGAAAGACAAATACCGCACGACAGCGCTTCTATGTAGAATGCAAACCATGACAGCGATGTAGTGGATATATTCGCAACACAGGACAAACTGCTGGGTTAGTAGTGGGCAGACGGAAGGCAAAGGCCGTAAGAGGCACACACTTATCAGGTGTGAGATCAGCTAAAAGAATGTCCTGTATGACACCGGGACCTAGAGCCAATACTTTCTAGGAAGCATCAAGGAAATGTAAGCTTTGAGGAATTGTCAATCACTAGACTGTACACCTTCCATAATATTGTAGAGCAAGCATCGTTTCAATGAAAGAACAAAACCAAAGAGAACACAACAAAACACCAAAAACCAAAAGGTGGTGGTGGAGGGGGTGGGGGTGGGGAGGGGGGTGGGGAGAAAACAGAAGAGATGAATACAAAATCAAAGCTACAGGTGGGCTGGCTTTGGGACACGATCATCGACATGAAGGAAAAGGACATGTTTCCACACTCCTTGAATCCCTTGCTAGGACACTGAACGCAAGAAGTGGCTCTCCTAACCTATGGGAATTGAAGTGGGAAGCTCTCAAGAACATCTGTCAGGAAAGGAGTAGAGTGGAATTTTGCACCATTGGGAAAAGTGTGAAAGTGTTTGTTTAGCCCTTGGGCAGGAATCGTTTTGAGCAAGTGTGTTGCCAACTGGCTTGTGTTCCCCCCAGTACCTGTGCTCAGCTTCTAAACCCCCGCGTGCATCCCTTGGGGGCAGGCTAAGGCCAACGCATCCCCTTGGCCGGCAAGTCATTTCCATTCTGAGCACCTTTCTACGTGAGCCTCTCAGAGGTGTTTCTGGAGGTGTGTAAACAGACATCCCGGAGAAAGGTGTGCATTGTTCCCGCTGGGGATTGCGAGTGACCACGCCCTCAGGCCCTAAATCCGATCAGAAGCTTGCAGCGCATTGGTGGATTTCGTGCCCCCGGGGGTTGGGATGGGGGCGGAGTGGGTGGTGAGCCATCAAAGGGCTGGTGGGACTGGCCCAGGCTGTCACTTGCAGACCGGCCGTCTCTGGGAAGGAGGCATCCCTGCTGCAGCTGGAGCTCCGAGATGGACACTCTCGACACTCTCGTGGGCCTCGTTTGCAGAGACATGGAGGCTGCTTCTCTCGACTCGGGAGGTGAGCCTCCAGCTCAGTTCCACGTCTTTCCCAAACTCCACTCTTCCCGGCCAAGTGCCGCTGCTGTGGATGCCCGCCGGGGACCCTCTCGGCAGGAGGAACCGTGCCCGCCGGCCCAGACCGTTGGGCGCTGCCAGCGTGGTGACTTGGCGCGTGTGTCAGCAGGGCTGGCTCCCGCCCAGACACGTCTCCTGAGTTGGAGGAGACCGTCTGTGGTCGGGGCTGGGCTTTGCAATATGGGGAACACCTGCTACTTGAATGCAGCCCTGCAGTGTCTGACCCACACACCACCCCTGGGCAGCTGGCTGCTGTCCCAGCAGCACTCGATGATCTGTCCAACCCAGACCTTCTGCATGCTGTGTGCTATGCAAGCCCACATCACGCGAGCCCTCCTTCATCCTGGCGAGGTGATCCGGCCCCGCCAGGACCTGCTCACTAGCTTCCACAGGCACGAGCAGGAAGATTCCCACGAGTTTCTGATGTTCACGCTGGATGCCATGCAGCAAGCGTGCTTGCGTGCCTGTGAGCTGTTGGGCTGTCCCTCCAACGACACCACCCTCATCCGTCAGATCTTTGGTGGGTCCTGGCGATCTCAGGTCCAGTGTCTCCACTGCCTTGGGGTTTCAGACACGTTCGACCCTTATCTGGACATCACCCTGGATATCACGGCAGCTCAGAGTGTGGACCAAGCTTTGAAAGAGCTGGTGAAGCCCGAGAAGCTGGACGGTGAAAATGCCTATCGTTGCAGTGTTTGTCTCCAGAAGGTGCCTGCCACCAAGAGGTTGACTCTGCACAGCGCCTCCAAGGTCCTGATCCTTGTGCTGAAACGCTTCACACAGATCGCCGGCGACAAAATGGCTCAGAAAGTGCACTATCCCCAGTGCCTCGACTTGCAACCCTACATGTCCGAGCAGACGGCAGGCCCACTGGATTATGTGCTCTATGCAGTGCTGGTGCACTCCGGGTGGAGCTGTCACCGAGGACACTACTTTTGTTATGTCCAAGCTGGCAACGGCCAGTGGTATCACATGGACGATGCCAAGGTTACCGCCTGTGATGTGACGTCTGCCCTGAGCCAAAGCGCCTATGTCCTCTTTTATGCCCAGAAGAGTGCCTTGGAAGGAGACGGTGGGCCAGTGGCACCGGGAGGGGCACCGACGTCCCTGGGGGCTGACCCCACAGGCACTGTCGTGGCCCACAGGGGACCGGAAAGAGATGCCAGCATCAGAGCTCCTGGGTCGGAGGAGCCCCTGGAGGAAACAGGCGTTCAAGCAATCAGCTTAGAGCAGTGGAGACGCCTCCAAGAACACGACCGACCTCGGCCTGAATTCAACCTCAGGAAGGTCGAGTCTGCCCTGCCTGCCGGTGCGGTCGTGATTCACCGGTCGAAATACGCAGCTGGCATGAACCCACAACTGCCTGAACCGGGGAACTACCAGCTCAACCATCCAACCAGGGACAGCCCACCTCAGGGGCCCATCAACATCAGCAACGTCCCTTGTCTCAGCGGGAGGGCCAAAACTACCAAGAAAAAGAACAAGAAGAAGCAGGGGGCTCTGGGTGCATTGCACTAGGCTCCGGTGCACATCCCTGCAGACACGCACACACACCCACGCACCAACCCACACACCCACCCGCTCACACACTTGCTGCCCAACCTACGCTCACCTAGAGGAAATCGGGTGTGCTACACGTGGGAATAATCTACCCTTGTGGAAGGACTGTTAGTCTGCAGTGTTCATGGGACGTGCTATTCACTTGGAACTTCTTACTACTGAGCTTTCCGGCGTGGCTCTCCACTGGCATGCTACTGGGGAGGGTGGGATTGATGACTGGGTCTAAGGACTGTCTCAGCACAATCCACGTCCACGGCACTGGAACAGTCCTGTGGGGATGGGGCATCTGGTAGGTTTCCTTTGGTTTTAACCCTCCCCTCCCCACCCCCAACCCCTTCATTTGCTGCACTATTGGCTTCTTGTGAAGGACGCAGCCTGGAGGCTCCTCAGAAAGGCTCACGCCCACCCAGGTGAGGAGGAAACCTCCTGAGCCCTTCAGAGGGTCCATGACCCTCTCCTGCCTGCTGGGGTCTCCCCGTCCTGGTCCAGTCAACTGGGGATGACCCCAGCCTCCCAGGTCACCAGCCCCCACACCCCATCCCGCTGCGCATAGCTCAGCACAGCACAGACAAATACGAATATTCCCAAGACCTGGTGCAGGATTCCATGGGAGCCGGGCAAGCAGGCTCTAAGGGTGGCTGTCAATCAGAGGCCTTGTGCAAATGCCTGAAAGGAATGACCCGGCCACCCATTCATCACTTGCCCTGGAGACTTCACAAGGATACTTCTCCAAAGACACCTGGGGCTGGATTTCATTTGAAAGGGATATGTTGGAGACTCTCCAAATGCCAACCAGGAGAAACGATGCAAACCACCCACCCCCGCAGCAACACCAGCAACAACGCCAAAACCCCAACAGCAAGAGACAGACTCGGTACATCTACTGACAGACCCGCACAGGTGAGAGTGGGATGTCAGGTACTATGGGGACCAGTGTGACAGAGGGGTCTCCACGGTGGGGAGGAGGATCCCTGCGGCAAGTGGGAGCTTGAACACGTCCTCAATTTTCCCTCTAAAGCTGACAGCGATTGCCACTGGTTCACTGATTGCGGGTGCCTGCGAGGACCACAGTGTCTTCTGGCCACAGCACAGCAAGCGCACGAGTGAGCCAGCGGAGCGAGTGAGGGGGTGAGTGCAGGAGCTGTCCCACGAAGGGCAGAGGTGGGGCTCTGTTTCCCTAGCCCTTGGGTCGAATCGTGGGAGGGCGAACCCAGAGGACCTGGGGGATCGTCAAAGCCCAGGATCCTTCCCCAAGACCGAAGGAAGGAACGTAGACATTGGTGAGGAAGGGTTGGGGGAGGGGGAGTGGACTGTGACCTGGAGGTGCTGTCTCTCCACCTCTGCACCAGGTGCGTGGCCATCTCCAGGCAAGGAGAGGCAACCGGAGGAGAAGCCACCAAGAGATCCATATCCTCTGCAGGTCCACATGGAGGAAGGGGCTCGTTCTACCCTTTGAGAGTCCCTGAGCGGCATAGAACGGGGCACCTCTGGGAACGTGGGCCAAAACAACTGCATCATGCCTGGGAAAGCCTGGGACAACCCCCTGGAGTGGGCCAGTGGCTCCAGGTGAAGGAAGGGGCATTCTTGGCCGAGTTCACAGCACGTCAGTGCTCCCGCTCCCCCTCCACCCGCCCCTCCCCCTCCCCCTCATCCCTTTATCCCCTGAAGCAAACACTGACTAACACTGGGGCCCAATCAGATTCTCCCTCGTGGGGACACAGCCTTGAGGCACATCCACTTACCGTGGTTTGTCTTGTAAGTGAGGAAAGCCAAGGTGGAATGCCGAGGACCCCAATCCCCAGGGCGACTCTGCGGGAGACGCCACAGGGCCCGTGTGGGGAGGAGGGGGTGGACAGAATCGGGGAGCCCTTGCCCAGGCCTGCCCGGTGCCTCATCCCCACCCCACACCCCACGCACCGTCCCTCCACGCCCAGCCATCTTCCAGGCCAGCCCCTGGCATGGTGTTCACTCCACTGGAGAATGGATGGTGGAGATCGTGGTTCCAAAGAGCTCCCTGCCTCTAGGATGCCTTTGAGCACGTGGAGTGGAGTGAGAAGCTCCCAGGGTAGCTCCGACCTGGGTTTCAGCCTCGGGGGACCTGGAAGGGGCTCTTGGACTGAGGGTGAAACCGCGAGGGGCAGGCCGTGTCTGAGGGACCAGGCTTCCCTCAGACATCCTCAGGCACCTGCACCGTGGAAGGAGCCCTGTGGAGCCCCGCGAGACAGACACCCCGACACCACCTCTGCTAATGATGGGCGTGTCTGGGCCATGGGAAATGGATCAAACGAACCTGGCACGGGACAGGGTTTGGATGCAGTCTACTTGGTAATAAACTGAGTGAAATCATTGGCATGAGTGTTTAATTCGAGAAATGAAGACCTATGAAATTCATCGCGGGGTTGGGGGGGCAGGGCTGTGTATCCCTGGAGAGGTGCCCTGTCTTGTCTGGGCGGAAGTGCACTCCAGAAACCCGGAAGTGTCGTTCTTCAACACCAATGGAAAGCTGTGTTTCTAGAAGGGGTTTTCCTTTGACTCAAGCCACCAAGAGGGACGGTATTGCATGGGTGTTTTGGTGTGTAATCACCGCTGGTCCACGGGATAGGATGATTATTCTCAGTTTCATGTCTGAAGTTCATCCCCCTGGTACCGAGGGCAAACGAGGGTGCCTGTGGCTTCTGAGAAGGGCAGTCCCTTGGATGTCCAGGGCCCCACACTCAGGAAAGAGGGTTCTGCCAGGTCGGATGGGCCCAGTGATGGGGACGCTGGTCCCCACACTTCCCTCCAGTAGCGCTAGGAGAAAGAGCAAGCAGAGCACAGCCTATGCCTTGGTGCCAGCCAGGCCCATCTCAACCCAGGACCGCTTGCTCCCAGGGGGGTGGCCGCTGCATCTCCGACAGATCCCACTGGGTGCTGAGCCTTCCCTCGCAAAGACAAGAAGGGAGAAGGCAGTGGGTTTGGAGCGAGGCAGTATCTGAGCACCGAAGAGCCTTCACTCCTTCCTAAAATGGGCACAGAGCATCTCCTGTGCTCTCTGAGGTGGGGTAGGGGGCACTGCATGCTGGCCACCATGCTGGGCACTGCAGTCCACGGAGCGCAGTGCATCCTCATGGAGACTTGAAGTGATCACAGTCGAGTCACACATGAGAGTGGAATGCGTACGGTTGTGGAGTTAGAGGATTTCTCAGCTGAGAATTCCTGATTCCCAGGGGGACAGCATTCCAGCAGCAGGGGAGAGAGCAGTTCATTGTATCTGGCGGCAGTTTGGTTCACTTCTCCTAAAGTGCCTGGACGTCCTGTGACATCAGACATTTGGCTTCTGTCTCCCATGTTCATCCTCAAAGGAGCATGCCACCTGAACCTTACAGAAGGTAACTCAACAACACTTCGAGCTCAGGCAAAGAAACCAAACGAACAAATGAAAAACCCTAACCTCCCCACGCCCACCCCCCCCACCCCCAACACCAGAAACAACAAAGAAATCCAGAGCAGTGAAAAATGCAGTGAACAGAGCAAACCAAGTGCACAAAATGGATTTGAAAGATTCACAGAAAAGAATCCTGCAGACCTATTGGGAGACGTCTACAGAGAGGGGGAGGCACAAGTACAAACTCTTTGCAGTATGGTATTGGAAAAATGTAAGTTGTGTGTTTGGGTGGTGTTGGCATTGGCATCAGGGTGGTTGGGGGTTAGGGGGTGGGGGTAGGGGTGGCGTGGTGAGCCTCTGTAGGAAAGGGAGGCATTCATACTATAACGTTGTACAAAGAAACCTGCCGACTAGTATTCCAATGATGCCTAAGTAGGAATGTGAAACTCAACGTTCATTTATAAAATCAAAGGTCCTCCCTGCACTGACGGAAGACCCTTCCCTAACGTCGTTGGGGACAGCGAAACCACCTGACTTGCAGCTCTGCCCCTCCTATCTGTCAGTAGGTTCTCATCCAGGTGGTCCCAGGACAGACACACTCCACTGGACCACGTGCAGCTTCGAAGGGGGCTGGGCGGGCTTGGGGGCAGGGTCCGTGGGGGAACTCTCCTCTCCTAGCTGACTCTTCCACTGCCTCAAGATCACATGACCTCGAGGAGTCTCACCCAAGGAACCTTACGTATCACCTTTCTCCTTTCCCTCCCCACGCCCCCACCCCCTGCACCTAAGGTTCGACCAGCACGTTGTGATTGAGCGTCCTCGTGCATTTCCCACTGAGCCGCACAGCTGTGTCTAGTCTATCTGGGGACAGAACCGAGAATCGTTTTTGACAGATGGCTATTTACATATGCCCCCACCAAGATCCCATAGAGAGGGAAAGAAAGACCAATGATTGCCCCCACGAACACAAACAATCATGCCCTGGATAAAGAAGAGGTGACGTGCCCCACGGGGCGGGCTGTGGAGCAGGGTCAGTCGGGGACCTTCCCTCTCCTAGCTGAATCTCTGACTGCCTCAAGGTCACATGACCTCAGGGAGTCTCACCCAAGGAACTTTATCTATCACTTTTTTTTTTCCACACCCTACATCAAAGGGTCAACCGGCACCTTTGCATCCTCAGGCATTTTTGACTGAGCCGGACAGCTGTGTCTAGTTTCTTCGGGGCGGGAAGCAAAGAATCATTTCTCACCGATGCCTATATACATATGCCCCCACCATCATCTCCACAGAGAGGGAAAGGAAGTATAAATATGTCCCCCACAAACACAAACAAGCATGCCCCAGATTAAGAAGATGTAAGACGCCCCCCACTCCACACACCACCTCAGCCACCCCCTCCCCCCCCGGCCGTTTCCAAAACAGACAGCGGAAGACTGCTCAGCCCACCACCCCTCCCCCAAGAAAGAGGAAGGGAATCATGCGTTTGGAGCAATGACGATGGACTTGGGGGGAGGGGGGCTGGGGGGCTGGGGGCGGGAGGGCGTGATGCTGTGAGAAAGACGTCTGACAGAAAGACAAATACCGCACGACAGCGCTTCTATGTAGAATGCAAACCATGACAGCGATGTAGTGGATATATTCGCAACACAGGACAAACTGCTGGGTTACCAGTGGGCAGACGGAAGGCGAGGGGCGTAAGAGGCACACACTTATCAGGTGTGAGATCAGCTAAAAGAATGTCCTGTATGACACCGGGACCTAGAGCCAATACTTTCTAGGAAGCATCAAGGAAATGTAAGCTTTGAGGAATTGTCAATCACTAGACTGTACACCTTCCATAATATTGTAGAGCAAGCATCGTTTCAATGAAAGAACAAAACCAAAGAGAACACAACAAAACACCAAAAACCAAAAGGTGGTGGTGGAGGGGGTGGGGGTGGGGAGGGGGGTGGGGAGAAAACAGAAGAGATGAATACAAAATCAAAGCTACAGGTGGGCTGGCTTTGGGACACGATCATCGACATGAAGGAAAAGGACATGTTTCCACACTCCTTGAATCCCTTGCTAGGACACTGAACGCAAGAAGTGGCTCTCCTAACCTATGGGAATTGAAGTGGGAAGCTCTCAAGAACATCTGTCAGGAAAGGAGTAGAGTGGAATTTTGCACCATTGGGAAAAGTGTGAAAGTGTTTGTTTAGCCCTTGGGCAGGAATCGTTTTGAGCAAGTGTGTTGCCAACTGGCTTGTGTTCCCCCCAGTACCTGTGCTCAGCTTCTAAACCCCCGCGTGCATCCCTTGGGGGCAGGCTAAGGCCAACGCATCCCCTTGGCCGGCAAGTCATTTCCATTCTGAGCACCTTTCTACGTGAGCCTCTCAGAGGTGTTTCTGGAGGTGTGTAAACAGACATCCCGGAGAAAGGTGTGCATTGTTCCCGCTGGGGATTGCGAGTGACCACGCCCTCAGGCCCTAAATCCGATCAGAAGCTTGCAGCGCATTGGTGGATTTCGTGCCCCCGGGGGTTGGGATGGGGGCGGAGTGGGTGGTGAGCCATCAAAGGGCTGGTGGGACTGGCCCAGGCTGTCACTTGCAGACCGGCCGTCTCCGGGAAGGAGGCATCCCTGCTGCAGCTGGAGCTCCGAGATGGACACTCTCGACACTCTCGTGGGCCTCGTTTGCAGAGACATGGAGGCTGCTTCTCTCGACTCGGGAGGTGAGCCTCCAGCTCAGTTCCACGTCTTTCCCAAACTCCACTCTTCCCGGCCAAGTGCCGCTGCTGTGGATGCCCGCCGGGGACCCTCTCGGCAGGAGGAACCGTGCCCGCCGGCCCAGACCGTTGGGCGCTGCCAGCGTGGTGACTTGGCGCGTGTGTCAGCAGGGCTGGCTCCCGCCCAGACACGTCTCCTGAGTTGGAGGAGACCGTCTGTGGTCGGGGCTGGGCTTTGCAATATGGGGAACACCTGCTACTTGAATGCAGCCCTGCAGTGTCTGACCCACACACCACCCCTGGGCAGCTGGCTGCTGTCCCAGCAGCACTCGATGATCTGTCCAACCCAGACCTTCTGCATGCTGTGTGCTATGCAAGCCCACATCACGCGAGCCCTCCTTCATCCTGGCGAGGTGATCCGGCCCCGCCAGGACCTGCTCACTAGCTTCCACAGGCACGAGCAGGAAGATTCCCACGAGTTTCTGATGTTCACGCTGGATGCCATGCAGCAAGCGTGCTTGCGTGCCTGTGAGCTGTTGGGCTGTCCCTCCAACGACACCACCCTCATCCGTCAGATCTTTGGTGGGTCCTGGCGATCTCAGGTCCAGTGTCTCCACTGCCTTGGGGTTTCAGACACGTTCGACCCTTATCTGGACATCACCCTGGATATCACGGCAGCTCAGAGTGTGGACCAAGCTTTGAAAGAGCTGGTGAAGCCCGAGAAGCTGGACGGTGAAAATGCCTATCGTTGCAGTGTTTGTCTCCAGAAGGTGCCTGCCACCAAGAGGTTGACTCTGCACAGCGCCTCCAAGGTCCTGATCCTTGTGCTGAAACGCTTCACACAGATCGCCGGCGACAAAATGGCTCAGAAAGTGCACTATCCCCAGTGCCTCGACTTGCAACCCTACATGTCCGAGCAGACGGCAGGCCCACTGGATTATGTGCTCTATGCAGTGCTGGTGCACTCCGGGTGGAGCTGTCACCGAGGACACTACTTTTGTTATGTCCAAGCTGGCAACGGCCAGTGGTATCACATGGACGATGCCAAGGTTACCGCCTGTGATGTGACGTCTGCCCTGAGCCAAAGCGCCTATGTCCTCTTTTATGCCCAGAAGAGTGCCTTGGAAGGAGACGGTGGGCCAGTGGCACCGGGAGGGGCACCGACGTCCCTGGGGGCTGACCCCACAGGCACTGTCGTGGCCCACAGGGGACCGGAAAGAGATGCCAGCATCAGAGCTCCTGGGTCGGAGGAGCCCCTGGAGGAAACAGGCGTTCAAGCAATCAGCTTAGAGCAGTGGAGACGCCTCCAAGAACACGACCGACCTCGGCCTGAATTCAACCTCAGGAAGGTCGAGTCTGCCCTGCCTGCCGGTGCGGTCGTGATTCACCGGTCGAAATACGCAGCTGGCATGAACCCACAACTGCCTGAACCGGGGAACTACCAGCTCAACCATCCAACCAGGGACAGCCCACCTCAGGGGCCCATCAACATCAGCAACGTCCCTTGTCTCAGCGGGAGGGCCAAAACTACCAAGAAAAAGAACAAGAAGAAGCAGGGGGCTCTGGGTGCATTGCACTAGGCTCCGGTGCACATCCCTGCAGACACGCACACACACCCACGCACCAACCCACACACCCACCCGCTCACACACTTGCTGCCCAACCTACGCTCACCTAGAGGAAATCGGGTGTGCTACACGTGGGAATAATCTACCCTTGTGGAAGGACTGTTAGTCTGCAGTGTTCATGGGACGTGCTATTCACTTGGAACTTCTTACTACTGAGCTTTCAGGCGTGGCTCTCCACTGGCATGCTACTGGGGAGGGTGGGATTGATGACTGGGTCTAAGGACTGTCTCAGCACAATCCACGTCCACGGCACTGGAACAGTCCTGTGGGGATGGGGCATCTGGTAGGTTTCCTTTGGTTTTAACCCTCCCCTCCCCACCCCCAACCCCTTCATTTGCTGCACTATTGGCTTCTTGTGAAGGACGCAGCCTGGAGGCTCCTCAGAAAGGCTCACGCCCACCCAGGTGAGGAGGAAACCTCCTGAGCCCTTCAGAGGGTCCATGACCCTCTCCTGCCTGCTGGGGTCTCCCCCTCCTGGTCCAGTCAACTGGGGATGACCCCAGCCTCCCAGGTCACCAGCCCCCACACCCCCTCCCGCTGCGCATAGCTCAGCACAGCACAGACAAATACGAATATTCCCAAGACCTGGTGCAGGATTCCATGGGAGCCGGGCAAGCAGGCTCTAAGGGTGGCTGTCAATCAGAGGCCTTGTGCAAATGCCTGAAAGGAATGACCCGGCCACCCATTCATCACTTGCCCTGGAGACTTCACAAGGATACTTCTCCAAAGACACCTGGGGCTGGATTTCATTTGAAAGGGATATGTTGGAGACTCTCCAAATGCCAACCAGGAGAAACGATGCAAACCACCCACCCCCGCAGCAACACCAGCAACAACGCCAAAACCCCAACAGCAAGAGACAGACTCGGTACATCTTCTGACAGACCCGCACAGGTGAGAGTGGGATGTCAGGTACTATGGGGACCAGTGTGACAGAGGGGTCTCCACGGTGGGGAGGAGGATCCCTGCGGCAAGTGGGAGCTTGAACACGTCCTCAATTTTCCCTCTAAAGCTGACAGCGATTGCCACTGGTTCACTGATTGCGGGTGCCTGCGAGGACCACAGTGTCTTCTGGCCACAGCACAGCAAGCGCACGAGTGAGCCAGCGGAGCGAGTGAGGGGGTGAGTGCAGGAGCTGTCCCACGAAGGGCAGAGGTGGGGCTCTGTTTCCCTAGCCCTTGGGTCGAATCGTGGGAGGGCGAACCCAGAGGACCTGGGGGGATCGTCAAAGCCCAGGATCCTGCCCCAAGACCGAAGGAAGGAACGTAGACATTGGTGAGGAAGGGTTAGGGGGAGGGGGAGTGGACTGTGACCTGGAGGTGCTGTCTCTCCACCTCTGCACCAGGTGCGTGGCCATCTCCAGGCAAGGAGAGGCAACCGGAGGAGAAGCCACCAAGAGATCCATATCCTCTGCAGGTCCACATGGAGGAAGGGGCTCGTTCTACCCTTTGAGAGTCCCTGAGCGGCATAGAACGGGGCACCTCTGGGAACGTGGGCCAAAACAACTGCATCATGCCTGGGAAAGCCTGGGACAACCCCCTGGAGTGGGCCAGTGGCTCCAGGTGAAGGAAGGGGCATTCTTGGCCGAGTTCACAGCACGTCAGTGCTCCCGCTCCCCCTCCACCCGCCCCTCCCCCTCCCCCTCATCCCTTTATCCCCTGAAGCAAACACTGACTAACACTGGGGCCCAATCAGATTCTCCCTCGTGGGGACACAGCCTTGAGGCACATCCACTTACCGTGGTTTGTCTTGTAAGTGAGGAAAGCCAAGGTGGAATGCCGAGGACCCCAATCCCCAGGGCGACTCTGCGGGAGACGCCACAGGGCCCGTGTGGGGAGGAGGGGGTGGACAGAATCGGGGAGCCCTTGCCCAGGCCTGCCCGGTGCCTCATCCCCACCCCACACCCCACGCACCGTCCCTCCACGCCCAGCCATCTTCCAGGCCAGCCCCTGGCATGGTGTTCACTCCACTGGAGAATGGATGGTGGAGATCGTGGTTCCAAAGAGCTCCCTGCCTCTAGGATGCCTTTGAGCACGTGGAGTGGAGTGAGAAGCTCCCAGGGTAGCTCCGACCTGGGTTTCAGCCTCGGGGGACCTGGAAGGGGCTCTTGGACTGAGGGTGAAACCGCGAGGGGCAGGCCGTGTCTGAGGGACCAGGCTTCCCTCAGACATCCTCAGGCACCTGCACCGTGGAAGGAGCCCTGTGGAGCCCCGCGAGACAGACACCCCGACACCACCTCTGCTAATGATGGGCGTGTCTGGGCCATGGGAAATGGATCAAACGAACCTGGCATGGGACAGGGTTTGGATGCAGTCTACTTGGTAATAAACTGAGTGAAATCATTGGCATGAGTGTTTAATTCGAGAAATGAAGACCTATGAAATTCATCGCGGGGTTGGGGGGGCAGGGCTGTGTATCTCTGGAGAGGTGCCCTGTCTTGTCTGGGCGGAAGTGCACTGCAGAAACCCGGAAGTGTCGTTCTTCAACACCAATGGAAAGCTGTGTTTCTAGAAGGGGTTTTCCTTTGACTCAAGCCACCAAGAGGGACGGTATTGCATGGGTGTTTTGGTGTGTAATCACCGCTGGTCCACGGGATAGGATGATTATTCTCAGTTTCATGTCTGAAGTTCATCCCCCTGGTACCGAGGGCAAACGAGGGTGCCTGTGGCTTCTGAGAAGGGCAGTCCCTTGGATGTCCAGGGCCCCACGCTCAGGAAAGAGGGTTCTGCCAGGTCGGATGGGCCCAGTGATGGGGACGCTGGTCCCCACACTTCCCTCCAGTAGCGCTAGGAGAAAGAGCAAGCAGAGCACAGCCTATGCCTTGGTGCCAGCCAGGCCCATCTCAACCCAGGACCGCTTGCTCCCAGGGGGGTGGCTGCTGCATCTCCGACAGATCCCACTGGGTGCTGAGCCTTCCCTCGCAAAGACAAGAAGGGAGAAGGCAGTGGGTTTGGAGCGAGGCAGTATCTGAGCACCGAAGAGCCTTCACTCCTTCCTAAAATGGGCACAGAGCATCTCCTGTGCTCTCTGAGGTGGGGTAGGGGGCACTGCATGCTGGCCA
Source organism: Hippopotamus amphibius kiboko (assembly GCF_030028045.1). Taxonomy (NCBI): domain Eukaryota; kingdom Metazoa; phylum Chordata; class Mammalia; order Artiodactyla; family Hippopotamidae; genus Hippopotamus; species Hippopotamus amphibius. The sequence continues at coordinate 33,995,151 of NC_080193.1, forward strand.
CCATGCTGGGCACTGCAGTCCACGGAGCGCAGTGCATCCTCATGGAGACTTGAAGTGATCACAGTCGAGTCACACATGAGAGTGGAATGCGTACGGTTGTGGAGTTAGAGGATTTCTCAGCTGAGAATTCCTGATTCCCAGGGGGACAGCATTCCAGCAGCAGGGGAGAGAGCAGTTCATTGTATCTGGCGGCAGTTTGGTTCACTTCTCCTAAAGTGCCTGGACGTCCTGTGACATCAGACATTTGGCTTCTGTCTCCCATGTTCATCCTCAAAGGAGCATGCCACCTGAACCTTACAGAAGGTAACTCAACAACACTTCGAGCTCAGGCAAAGAAACCAAACGAACAAATGAAAAACCCTAACCTCCCCACGCCCACCCCCCCACCCCCAACACCAGAAACAACAAAGAAATCCAGAGCAGTGAAAAATGCAGTGAACAGAGCAAACCAAGTGCACAAAATGGATTTGAAAGATTCACAGAAAAGAATCCTGCAGACCTATTGGGAGACGTCTACGGAGAGGGGGAGGCACAAGTACAAACTCTTTGCAGTATGGTATTGGAAAAATGTAAGTTGTGTGTTTGGGTGGTGTTGGCATTGGCATCAGGGTGGTTGGGGGTTAGGGGGTGGGGGTAGGGGTGGCGTGGTGAGCCTCTGTAGGAAAGGGAGGCATTCATACTATAACGTTGTACAAAGAAACCTGCCGACTAGTATTCCAATGATGCCTAAGTAGGAATGTGAAACTCAACGTTCATTTATAAAATCAAAGGTCCTCCCTGCACTGACGGAAGACCCTTCCCTAACGTCGTTGGGGACAGCGAAACCACCTGACTTGCAGCTCTGCCCCTCCTATCTGTCAGTAGGTTCTCATCCAGGTGGTCCCAGGACAGACACACTCCACTGGACCACGTGCAGCTTCGAAGGGGGCTGGGCGGGCTTGGGGGCAGGGTCCGTGGGGGAACTCTCCTCTCCTAGCTGACTCTTCCACTGCCTCAAGATCACATGACCTCGAGGAGTCTCACCCAAGGAACCTTACGTATCACCTTTCTCCTTTCCCTCCCCACGCCCCCACCCCCTGCACCTAAGGTTCGACCAGCACGTTGTGATTGAGCGTCCTCGTGCATTTCCCACTGAGCCGCACAGCTGTGTCTAGTCTATCTGGGGACAGAACCGAGAATCGTTTTTGACAGATGGCTATTTACATATGCCCCCACCAAGATCCCATAGAGAGGGAAAGAAAGACCAATGATTGCCCCCACGAACACAAACAATCAGGCCCTGGATAAAGAAGAGGTGACGTGCCCCACGGGGCGGGCTGTGGAGCAGGGTCAGTCGGGGACCTTCCCTCTCCTAGCTGAATCTCTGACTGCCTCAAGGTCACATGACCTCAGGGAGTCTCACCCAAGGAACTTTATCTATCACTTTTTTTTTTCCACACCCTACATCAAAGGGTCAACCGGCACCTTTGCATCCTCAGGCATTTTTGACTGAGCCGGACAGCTGTGTCTAGTTTCTTCGGCGTGGGAAGCAAAGAATCATTTCTCACCGATGCCTATATACATATGCCCCCACCATCATCTCCACAGAGAGGGAAAGGAAGTATAAATATGTCCCCCACAAACACAAACAAGCATGCCCCAGATTAAGAAGATGTAAGACGCCCCCCACTCCACACACCACCTCAGCCACCCCCTCCCCCAACCGCCCGTTTCCAAAACAGACAGCGGAAGACTGCTCAGCCCACCACCCCTCCCCCAAGAAAGAGGAAGGGAATCATGCGTTTGGAGCAATGACGATGGACTTGGGGGGAGGGGGGCTGGGGGGCTGGGGGCGGGAGGGCGTGATGCTGTGAGAAAGACGTCTGACAGAAAGACAAATACCGCACGACAGCGCTTCTATGTAGAATGCAAACCATGACAGCGATGTAGTGGATATATTCGCAACACAGGACAAACTGCTGGGTTAGTAGTGGGCAGACGGAAGGCAAAGGCCGTAAGAGGCACACACTTATCAGGTGTGAGATCAGCTAAAAGAATGTCCTGTATGACACCGGGACCTAGAGCCAATACTTTCTAGGAAGCATCAAGGAAATGTAAGCTTTGAGGAATTGTCAATCACTAGACTGTACACCTTCCATAATATTGTAGAGCAAGCATCGTTTCAATGAAAGAACAAAACCAAAGAGAACACAACAAAACACCAAAAACCAAAAGGTGGTGGTGGAGGGGGTGGGGGTGGGGAGGGGGGTGGGGAGAAAACACAGAAGAGATGAATACAAAATCAAAGCTACAGGTGGGCTGGCTTTGGGACACGATCATCGACATGAAGGAAAAGGACATGTTTCCACACTCCTTGAATCCCTTGCTAGGACACTGAACGCAAGAAGTGGCTCTCCTAACCTATGGGAATTGAAGTGGGAAGCTCTCAAGAACATCTGTCAGGAAAGGAGTAGAGTGGAATTTTGCACCATTGGGAAAAGTGTGAAAGTGTTTGTTTAGCCCTTGGGCAGGAATCGTTTTGAGCAAGTGTGTTGCCAACTGGCTTGTGTTCCCCCCAGTACCTGTGCTCAGCTTCTAAACCCCCGCGTGCATCCCTTGGGGGCAGGCTAAGGCCAACGCATCCCCTTGGCCGGCAAGTCATTTCCATTCTGAGCACCTTTCTACGTGAGCCTCTCAGAGGTGTTTCTGGAGGTGTGTAAACAGACTTCCCGGAGAAAGGTGTGCATTGTTCCCGCTGGGGATTGCGAGTGACCACGCCCTCAGGCCCTAAATCCGATCAGAAGCTTGCAGCGCATTGGTGGATTTCGTGCCCCCGGGGGTTGGGATGGGGGCGGAGTGGGTGGTGAGCCATCAAAGGGCTGGTGGGACTGGCCCAGGCTGTCACTTGCAGACCGGCCGTCTCCGGGAAGGAGGCATCCCTGCTGCAGCTGGAGCTCCGAGATGGACACTCTCGACACTCTCGTGGGCCTCGTTTGCAGAGACATGGAGGCTGCTTCTCTCGACTCGGGAGGTGAGCCTCCAGCTCAGTTCCACGTCTTTCCCAAACTCCACTCTTCCCGGCCAAGTGCCGCTGCTGTGGATGCCCGCCGGGGACCCTCTCGGCAGGAGGAACCGTGCCCGCCGGCCCAGACCGTTGGGCGCTGCCAGCGTGGTGACTTGGCGCGTGTGTCAGCAGGGCTGGCTCCCGCCCAGACACGTCTCCTGAGTTGGAGGAGACCGTCTGTGGTCGGGGCTGGGCTTTGCAATATGGGGAACACCTGCTACTTGAATGCAGCCCTGCAGTGTCTGACCCACACACCACCCCTGGCCAGCTGGCTGCTGTCCCAGCAGCACTCGACGATCTGTCCAACCCAGACCTTCTGCATGCTGTGTGCTATGCAAGCCCACATCACGCGAGCCCTCCTTCATCCTGGCGAGGTGATCCGGCCCCACCAGGACCTGCTCACTAGCTTCCACAGGCACGAGCAGGAAGATTCCCACGAGTTTCTGATGTTCACGCTGGATGCCATGCAGCAAGCGTGCTTGCGTGCTTGCGTGCCTGTGAGCTGTTGGGCTGTCCCTCCAACGACACCACCCTCATCCGTCAGATCTTTGGTGGGTCCTGGCGATCTCAGGTCCAGTGTCTCCACTGCCTTGGGGTTTCAGACACGTTCGACCCTTATCTGGACATCACCCTGGATATCACGGCAGCTCAGAGTGTGGACCAAGCTTTGAAAGAGCTGGTGAAGCCCGAGAAGCTGGACGGTGAAAATGCCTATCGTTGCAGTGTTTGTCTCCAGAAGGTGCCTGCCACCAAGAGGTTGACTCTGCACAGCGCCTCCAAGGTCCTGATCCTTGTGCTGAAATGCTTCACACAGATCGCCGGCGACAAAATGGCTCAGAAAGTGCACTATCCCCAGTGCCTCGACTTGCAACCCTACATGTCCGAGCAGACGGCAGGCCCACTGGATTATGTGCTCTATGCAGTGCTGGTGCACTCTGGGTGGAGCTGTCACCGAGGACACTACTTTTGTTATGTCCAAGCTGGCAACGGCCAGTGGTATCACATGGACGATGCCAAGGTTACCGCCTGTGACGGGACGTCTGCCCTGAGCCAAAGCGCCTATGTCCTCTTTTATGCCCAGAAGAGTGCCTTGGAAGGAGACGGTGGGCCAGTGGCACCGGGAGGGGCACCGACGTCCCTGGGGGCTGACCCCACAGGCACTGTCATGGCCCACAGGGGACTGGAAAGAGATGCCAGCATCAGAGCTCCTGGGTCGGAGGAGCCCCTGGAGGAAACAGGCGTTCAAGCAATCAGCTTAGAGCAGTGGAGACGCCTCCAAGAACACGACCGACCTCGGCCTGAATTCAACCTCAGGAAGGTCGAGTCTGCCCTGCCTGCCGGTGCGGTCGTGATTCACCGGTCGAAATACGCAGCTGGCATGAACCCACAACTGCCTGAACCGGGGAACTACCAGCTCAACCATCCAACCAGGGACAGCCCACCTCAGGGGCCCATCAACATCAGCAACGTCCCTTGTCTCAGCGGGAGGGCCAAAACTACCAAGAAAAAGAACAAGAAGAAGCAGGGGGCTCTGGGTGCATTGCACTAGGCTCCGGTGCACATCCCTGCAGACACGCACACACACCCACGCACCAACCCACACACCCACCCGCTCACACACTTGCTGCCCAACCTACGCTCACCTAGAGGAAATCGGGTGTGCTACACGTGGGAATAATCTACCCTTGTGGAAGGACTGTTAGTCTGCAGTGTTCATGGGACGTGCTATTCACTTGGAACTTCTTACTACTGAGCTTTCAGGCGTGGCTCTCCACTGGCATGCTACTGGGGAGGGTGGGATTGATGACTGGGTCTAAGGACTGTCTCAGCACAATCCACGTCCATGGCACTGGAACAGTCCTTTGGGGATGGGGCGTCTGGTAGGTTTCCTTTGGTTTTAACCCTCCCCTCCCCACCCCCAACCCCTTCATTTGCTGCACTATTGGCTTCTTGTGAAGGACGCAGCCTGGAGGCTCCTCAGAAAGGCTCACGCCCACCCAGGTGAGGAGGAAACCTCCTGAGCCCTTCAGAGGGTCCATGACCCTCTCCTGCCTGCTGGGGTCTCCCCCTCCTGGTCCAGTCAACTGGGGATGATCCCAGCCTCCCAGGTCACCAGCCCCCACACCCCCTCCCACTGCGCATAGCTCAGCACAGCACAGACAAATACGAATATTCCCAAGACCTGGTGCAGGATTCCATGGGAGCCGGGCAAGCAGGCTCTAAGGGTGGCTGTCAATCGGAGGCCTTGTGCAAATGCCTGAAAGGAATGACCCGGCCACCCATTCATCACTTGCCCTGGAGACTTCACAAGGATACTTCTCCAAAGACACCTGGGGCTGGATTTCATTTGAAAGGGATATGTTGGAGACTCTCCAAATGCCAACCAGGAGAAACGATGCAAACCACCCACCCCCGCAGCAACACCAGCAACAACGCCAAAACCCCAACAGCAAGAGACAGACTCGGTACATCTTCTGACAGACCCACACAGGTGAGAGTGGGATGTCAGGTACTATGGGGACCAGTGTGACAGAGGGGTTTCCACGGTGGGGAGGAGGATCCCTGCGGCAAGTGGGAGCTTGAACACGTCCTCAATTTTCCCTCTAAAGCTGACAGCGATTGCCACTGGTTCACTGATGGCAGGTGCCTGCGAGGACCACAGTGTCTTCTGGCCACAGCACAGCAAGTGCACGAGTGAGCCAGTGGAGCGAGTGAGGGGGTGAGTGCAGGAGCTGTCCCACGAAGGGCAGAGGTGGGGCTCTGTTTCCCTAGCCCTTGGGTCAAATCGTGGGAGGGCGAACCCAGAGGACCTGGGGGGATCGTCAAAGCCCAGGATCCTTCCCCAAGACCGAAGGAAGGAACATAGACATTGGTGAGGAAGGGTTAGGGGGAGGGGGAGTGGACTGTGACCTGGAGGTGCTGTCTCTCCACCTCTGCACCAGGTGCGTGGCCATCTCCAGGCAAGGAGAGGCAACCGGAGGAGAAGCCACCAAGAGATCCGTATCCTGTGCAGGTCCACATGGAGGAAGGGGCTCGTTCTACCCTTTGAGAGTCCCTGAGCGGCATAGAACGGGGCACCTCTGGGAACGTGGGCCAAAACAACTGCATCATGCCTGGGAAAGCCTGGGACAACCCCCTGGAGTGGGCCAGTGGCTCCAGGTGAAGGAAGGGGCATTCTTGGCCGAGTTCACAGCACGTCAGTGCTCCCGCTCCCCCTCCTCCCGCCCCTCCCCCTCCCCCTCATCCCTTTATCCCCTGAAGCAAACACTGACTAACACTGGGGCCCAATCAGATTCTCCCTCGTGGGGACACAGCCTTGAGGCACATCCACTTACCATGGTTTGTCTTGTAAGTGAGGAAAGCCAAGGTGGAATGCCGAGGACCCCAATCCCCAGGGCGACTCTGCGGGAGACGCCACAGGGCCCGTGTGGGGAGGAGGGGGTGGACAGAATCGGGGAGCCCTTGCTCAGGCCTGCCCAGTGCCTCATCCCCACCCCACACCCCACGCACCGTCCCTCCACGCCCAGCCATCTTCCAGGCCAGCCCCTAGCATGGTGTTCACTCCACTGGAGAATGGATGGTGGAGATCGTGGTTCCAAAGAGCTCCCTGCCTCTAGGATGCCTTTGAGCACGTGGAGTGGAGTGAGAAGCTCCCAGGGTAGCTCCGACCTGGGTTTCAGCCTCAGGGGACCTGGAAGGGGCTCTTGGACTGAGGGTGAAACCGCGAGGGGCAGGCCGTGTCTGACGGACCAGGCTTCCCTCAGACATCCTCAGGCACCTGCACCGTGGAAGGAGCCCTGTGGAGCCCCGCGAGACAGACACCCCGACACCACCTCTGCTAATGATGGGCGTGTCTGGGCCATGGGAAATGGATCAAACGAACCTGGCACGGGACAGGGTTTGGATGCAGTCTACTTGGTAATAAACTGAGTGAAATCATTGGCATGAGTGTTTAATTCGAGAAATGAAGACCTATGAAATTCATCGCGGGGTTGGGGGGGCAGGGCTGTGTATCTCTGGAGAGGTGCCCTGTCTTGTCTGGGCGGAAGTGCACTCCAGAAACCCGGAAGTGTCGTTCTTCAACACCAATGGAAAGCTGTGTTTCTAGAAGGGGTTTTCCTTTGACTCAAGCCACCAAGAGGGACGGTATTGCATGGGTGTTTTGGTGTGTAATCACCGCTGGTCCACGGGATAGGATGATTATTCTCAGTTTCATGTCTGAAGTTCATCCCCCTGGTACCGAGGGCATACGAGGGTGCCTGTGGCTTCTGAGAAGGGCAGTCCCTTGGATGTCCAGGGCCCCACGCTCAGGAAAGAGGGTTCTGCCAGGTCGGATGGGCCCAGTGATGGGGACGCTGGTCCCCACACTTCCCTCCAGTAGCGCTAGGAGAAAGAGCAAGCAGAGCACAGCCTATGCCTTGGTGCCAGCCAGGCCCATCTCAACCCAGGACCGCTTGCTCCCAGGGGGGTGGCCGCTGCATCTCCGACAGATCCCACTGGGTGCTGAGCCTTCCCTCGCAAAGACAAGAAGGGAGAAGGCAGTGGGTTTGGAGCGAGGCAGTATCTGAGCACCGAAGAGCCTTCACTCCTTCCTAAAATGGGCACAGAGCATCTCCTGTGCTCTCTGAGGTGGGGTAGGGGGCACTGCATGCTGGCCACCATGCTGGGCACTGCAGTCCACGGAGCGCAGTGCATCCTCATGGAGACTTGAAGTGATCACAGTCGAGTCACACATGAGAGTGGAATGCGTACGGTTGTGGAGTTAGAGGATTTCTCAGCTGAGAATTCCTGATTCCCAGGGGGACAGCATTCCAGCAGCAGGGGAGAGAGCAGTTCATTGTATCTGGCGGCAGTTTGGTTCACTTCTCCTAAAGTGCCTGGACGTCCTGTGACATCAGACATTTGGCTTCTGTCTCCCATGTTCATCCTCAAAGGAGCATGCCACCTGAACCTTACAGAAGGTAACTCAACAACACTTCGAGCTCAGGCAAAGAAACCAAACGAACAAATGAAAAACCCTAACCTCCCCACGCCCACCCCCCCACCCCCAACACCAGAAACAACAAAGAAATCCAGAGCAGTGAAAAATGCAGTGAACAGAGCAAACCAAGTGCACAAAATGGATTTGAAAGATTCACAGAAAAGAATCCTGCAGACCTATTGGGAGACGTCTACGGAGAGGGGGAGGCACAAGTACAAACTCTTTGCAGTATGGTATTGGAAAAATGTAAGTTGTGTGTTTGGGTGGTGTTGGCATTGGCATCAGGGTGGTTGGGGGTTAGGGGGTGGGGGTAGGGGTGGCGTGGTGAGCCTCTGTAGGAAAGGGAGGCATTCATACTATAACGTTGTACAAAGAAACCTGCCGACTAGTATTCCAATGATGCCTAAGTAGGAATGTGAAACTCAACGTTCATTTATAAAATCAAAGGTCCTCCCTGCACTGACGGAAGACCCTTCCCTAACGTCGTTGGGGACAGCGAAACCACCTGACTTGCAGCTCTGCCCCTCCTATCTGTCAGTAGGTTCTCATCCAGGTGGTCCCAGGACAGACACACTCCACTGGACCACGTGCAGCTTCGAAGGGGGCTGGGCGGGCTTGGGGGCAGGGTCCGTGGGGGAACTCTCCTCTCCTAGCTGACTCTTCCACTGCCTCAAGATCACATGACCTCGAGGAGTCTCACCCAAGGAACCTTACGTATCACCTTTCTCCTTTCCCTCCCCACGCCCCCACCCCCTGCACCTAAGGTTCGACCAGCACGTTGTGATTGAGCGTCCTCGTGCATTTCCCACTGAGCCGCACAGCTGTGTCTAGTCTATCTGGGGACAGAACCGAGAATCGTTTTTGACAGATGGCTATTTACATATGCCCCCACCAAGATCCCATAGAGAGGGAAAGAAAGACCAATGATTGCCCCCACGAACACAAACAATCAGGCCCTGGATAAAGAAGAGGTGACGTGCCCCACGGGGCGGGCTGTGGAGCAGGGTCAGTCGGGGACCTTCCCTCTCCTAGCTGAATCTCTGACTGCCTCAAGGTCACATGACCTCAGGGAGTCTCACCCAAGGAACTTTATCTATCACTTTTTTTTTTCCACACCCTACATCAAAGGGTCAACCGGCACCTATGCATCCTCAGGCATTTTTGACTGAGCCGGACAGCTGTGTCTAGTTTCTTCGGCGCGGGAAGCAAAGAATCATTTCTCACCGATGCCTATATACATATGCCCCCACCATCATCTCCACAGAGAGGGAAAGGAAGTATAAATATGTCCCCCACAAACACAAACAAGCATGCCCCAGATTAAGAAGATGTAAGACGCCCCCCACTCCACACACCACCTCAGCCACCCCCTCCCCCAACCGCCCGTTTCCAAAACAGACAGCGGAAGACTGCTCAGCCCACCACCCCTCCCCCAAGAAAGAGGAAGGGAATCATGCGTTTGGAGCAATGACGATGGACTTGGGGGGAGGGGGGCTGGGGGGCTGGGGGCGGGAGGGCGTGATGCTGTGAGAAAGACGTCTGACAGAAAGACAAATACCGCACGACAGCGCTTCTATGTAGAATGCAAACCATGACAGCGATGTAGTGGATATATTCGCAACACAGGACAAACTGCTGGGTTAGTAGTGGGCAGACGGAAGGCAAAGGCCGTAAGAGGCACACACTTATCAGGTGTGAGATCAGCTAAAAGAATGTCCTGTATGACACCGGGACCTAGAGCCAATACTTTCTAGGAAGCACCAAGGAAATGTAAGCTTTGAGGAATTGTCAATCACTAGACTGTACACCTTCCATAATATTGTAGAGCAAGCATCGTTTCAATGAAAGAACAAAACCAAAGAGAACACAACAAAACACCAAAAACCAAAAGGTGGTGGTGGAGGGGGTGGGGGTGGGGAGGGGGGTGGGGAGAAAACACAGAAGAGATGAATACAAAATCAAAGCTACAGGTGGGCTGGCTTTGGGACACGATCATCGACATGAAGGAAAAGGACATGTTTCCACACTCCTTGAATCCCTTGCTAGGACACTGAACGCAAGAAGTGGCTCTCCTAACCTATGGGAATTGAAGTGGGAAGCTCTCAAGAACATCTGTCAGGAAAGGAGTAGAGTGGAATTTTGCACCATTGGGAAAAGTGTGAAAGTGTTTGTTTAGCCCTTGGGCAGGAATCGTTTTGAGCAAGTGTGTTGCCAACTGGCTTGTGTTCCCCCCAGTACCTGTGCTCAGCTTCTAAACCCCCGCGTGCATCCCTTGGGGGCAGGCTAAGGCCAACGCATCCCCTTGGCCGGCAAGTCATTTCCATTCTGAGCACCTTTCTACGTGAGCCTCTCAGAGGTGTTTCTGGAGGTGTGTAAACAGACTTCCCGGAGAAAGGTGTGCATTGTTCCCGCTGGGGATTGCGAGTGACCACGCCCTCAGGCCCTAAATCCGATCAGAAGCTTGCAGCGCATTGGTGGATTTCGTGCCCCCGGGGGTTGGGATGGGGGCGGAGTGGGTGGTGAGCCATCAAAGGGCTGGTGGGACTGGCCCAGGCTGTCACTTGCAGACCGGCCGTCTCCGGGAAGGAGGCATCCCTGCTGCAGCTGGAGCTCCGAGATGGACACTCTCGACACTCTCGTGGGCCTCGTTTGCAGAGACATGGAGGCTGCTTCTCTCGACTCGGGAGGTGAGCCTCCAGCTCAGTTCCACGTCTTTCCCAAACTCCACTCTTCCCGGCCAAGTGCCGCTGCTGTGGATGCCCGCCGGGGACCCTCTCGGCAGGAGGAACCGTGCCCGCCGGCCCAGACCGTTGGGCGCTGCCAGCGTGGTGACTTGGCGCGTGTGTCAGCAGGGCTGGCTCCCGCCCAGACACGTCTCCTGAGTTGGAGGAGACCGTCTGTGGTCGGGGCTGGGCTTTGCAATATGGGGAACACCTGCTACTTGAATGCAGCCCTGCAGTGTCTGACCCACACACCACCCCTGGCCAGCTGGCTGCTGTCCCAGCAGCACTCGACGATCTGTCCAACCCAGACCTTCTGCATGCTGTGTGCTATGCAAGCCCACATCACGCGAGCCCTCCTTCATCCTGGCGAGGTGATCCGGCCCCACCAGGACCTGCTCACTAGCTTCCACAGGCACGAGCAGGAAGATTCCCACGAGTTTCTGATGTTCACGCTGGATGCCATGCAGCAAGCGTGCTTGCGTGCTTGCGTGCCTGTGAGCTGTTGGGCTGTCCCTCCAACGACACCACCCTCATCCGTCAGATCTTTGGTGGGTCCTGGCGATCTCAGGTCCAGTGTCTCCACTGCCTTGGGGTTTCAGACACGTTCGACCCTTATCTGGACATCACCCTGGATATCACGGCAGCTCAGAGTGTGGACCAAGCTTTGAAAGAGCTGGTGAAGCCCGAGAAGCTGGACGGTGAAAATGCCTATCGTTGCAGTGTTTGTCTCCAGAAGGTGCCTGCCACCAAGAGGTTGACTCTGCACAGCGCCTCCAAGGTCCTGATCCTTGTGCTGAAATGCTTCACACAGATCGCCGGCGACAAAATGGCTCAGAAAGTGCACTATCCCCAGTGCCTCGACTTGCAACCCTACATGTCCGAGCAGACGGCAGGCCCACTGGATTATGTGCTCTATGCAGTGCTGGTGCACTCTGGGTGGAGCTGTCACCGAGGACACTACTTTTGTTATGTCCAAGCTGGCAACGGCCAGTGGTATCACATGGACGATGCCAAGGTTACCGCCTGTGACGGGACGTCTGCCCTGAGCCAAAGCGCCTATGTCCTCTTTTATGCCCAGAAGAGTGCCTTGGAAGGAGACGGTGGGCCAGTGGCACCGGGAGGGGCACCGACGTCCCTGGGGGCTGACCCCACAGGCACTGTCATGGCCCACAGGGGACTGGAAAGAGATGCCAGCATCAGAGCTCCTGGGTCGGAGGAGCCCCTGGAGGAAACAGGCGTTCAAGCAATCAGCTTAGAGCAGTGGAGACGCCTCCAAGAACACGACCGACCTCGGCCTGAATTCAACCTCAGGAAGGTCGAGTCTGCCCTGCCTGCCGGTGCGGTCGTGATTCACCGGTCGAAATACGCAGCTGGCATGAACCCACAACTGCCTGAACCGGGGAACTACCAGCTCAACCATCCAACCAGGGACAGCCCACCTCAGGGGCCCATCAACATCAGCAACGTCCCTTGTCTCAGCGGGAGGGCCAAAACTACCAAGAAAAAGAACAAGAAGAAGCAGGGGGCTCTGGGTGCATTGCACTAGGCTCCGGTGCACATCCCTGCAGACACGCACACACACCCACGCACCAACCCACACACCCACCCGCTCACACACTTGCTGCCCAACCTACGCTCACCTAGAGGAAATCGGGTGTGCTACACGTGGGAATAATCTACCCTTGTGGAAGGACTGTTAGTCTGCAGTGTTCATGGGACGTGCTATTCACTTGGAACTTCTTACTACTGAGCTTTCAGGCGTGGCTCTCCACTGGCATGCTACTGGGGAGGGTGGGATTGATGACTGGGTCTAAGGACTGTCTCAGCACAATCCACGTCCATGGCACTGGAACAGTCCTTTGGGGATGGGGCGTCTGGTAGGTTTCCTTTGGTTTTAACCCTCCCCTCCCCACCCCCAACCCCTTCATTTGCTGCACTATTGGCTTCTTGTGAAGGACGCAGCCTGGAGGCTCCTCAGAAAGGCTCACGCCCACCCAGGTGAGGAGGAAACCTCCTGAGCCCTTCAGAGGGTCCATGACCCTCTCCTGCCTGCTGGGGTCTCCCCCTCCTGGTCCAGTCAACTGGGGATGATCCCAGCCTCCCAGGTCACCAGCCCCCACACCCCCTCCCACTGCGCATAGCTCAGCACAGCACAGACAAATACGAATATTCCCAAGACCTGGTGCAGGATTCCATGGGAGCCGGGCAAGCAGGCTCTAAGGGTGGCTGTCAATCGGAGGCCTTGTGCAAATGCCTGAAAGGAATGACCCGGCCACCCATTCATCACTTGCCCTGGAGACTTCACAAGGATACTTCTCCAAAGACACCTGGGGCTGGATTTCATTTGAAAGGGATATGTTGGAGACTCTCCAAATGCCAACCAGGAGAAACGATGCAAACCACCCACCCCCGCAGCAACACCAGCAACAACGCCAAAACCCCAACAGCAAGAGACAGACTCGGTACATCTTCTGACAGACCCACACAGGTGAGAGTGGGATGTCAGGTACTATGGGGACCAGTGTGACAGAGGGGTTTCCACGGTGGGGAGGAGGATCCCTGCGGCAAGTGGGAGCTTGAACACGTCCTCAATTTTCCCTCTAAAGCTGACAGCGATTGCCACTGGTTCACTGATGGCAGGTGCCTGCGAGGACCACAGTGTCTTCTGGCCACAGCACAGCAAGTGCACGAGTGAGCCAGTGGAGCGAGTGAGGGGGTGAGTGCAGGAGCTGTCCCACGAAGGGCAGAGGTGGGGCTCTGTTTCCCTAGCCCTTGGGTCAAATCGTGGGAGGGCGAACCCAGAGGACCTGGGGGGATCGTCAAAGCCCAGGATCCTTCCCCAAGACCGAAGGAAGGAACATAGACATTGGTGAGGAAGGGTTAGGGGGAGGGGGAGTGGACTGTGACCTGGAGGTGCTGTCTCTCCACCTCTGCACCAGGTGCGTGGCCATCTCCAGGCAAGGAGAGGCAACCGGAGGAGAAGCCACCAAGAGATCCGTATCCTGTGCAGGTCCACATGGAGGAAGGGGCTCGTTCTACCCTTTGAGAGTCCCTGAGCGGCATAGAACGGGGCACCTCTGGGAACGTGGGCCAAAACAACTGCATCATGCCTGGGAAAGCCTGGGACAACCCCCTGGAGTGGGCCAGTGGCTCCAGGTGAAGGAAGGGGCATTCTTGGCCGAGTTCACAGCACGTCAGTGCTCCCGCTCCCCCTCCTCCCGCCCCTCCCCCTCCCCCTCATCCCTTTATCCCCTGAAGCAAACACTGACTAACACTGGGGCCCAATCAGATTCTCCCTCGTGGGGACACAGCCTTGAGGCACATCCACTTACCATGGTTTGTCTTGTAAGTGAGGAAAGCCAAGGTGGAATGCCGAGGACCCCAATCCCCAGGGCGACTCTGCGGGAGACGCCACAGGGCCCGTGTGGGGAGGAGGGGGTGGACAGAATCGGGGAGCCCTTGCTCAGGCCTGCCCAGTGCCTCATCCCCACCCCACACCCCACGCACCGTCCCTCCACGCCCAGCCATCTTCCAGGCCAGCCCCTAGCATGGTGTTCACTCCACTGGAGAATGGATGGTGGAGATCGTGGTTCCAAAGAGCTCCCTGCCTCTAGGATGCCTTTGAGCACGTGGAGTGGAGTGAGAAGCTCCCAGGGTAGCTCCGACCTGGGTTTCAGCCTCAGGGGACCTGGAAGGGGCTCTTGGACTGAGGGTGAAACCGCGAGGGGCAGGCCGTGTCTGACGGACCAGGCTTCCCTCAGACATCCTCAGGCACCTGCACCGTGGAAGGAGCCCTGTGGAGCCCCGCGAGACAGACACCCCGACACCACCTCTGCTAATGATGGGCGTGTCTGGGCCATGGGAAATGGATCAAACGAACCTGGCACGGGACAGGGTTTGGATGCAGTCTACTTGGTAATAAACTGAGTGAAATCATTGGCATGAGTGTTTAATTCGAGAAATGAAGACCTATGAAATTCATCGCGGGGTTGGGGGGGCAGGGCTGTGTATCTCTGGAGAGGTGCCCTGTCTTGTCTGGGCGGAAGTGCACTCCAGAAACCCGGAAGTGTCGTTCTTCAACACCAATGGAAAGCTGTGTTTCTAGAAGGGGTTTTCCTTTGACTCAAGCCACCAAGAGGGACGGTATTGCATGGGTGTTTTGGTGTGTAATCACCGCTGGTCCACGGGATAGGATGATTATTCTCAGTTTCATGTCTGAAGTTCATCCCCCTGGTACCGAGGGCAAACGAGGGTGCCTGTGGCTTCTGAGAAGGGCAGTCCCTTGGATGTCCAGGGCCCCACGCTCAGGAAAGAGGGTTCTGCCAGGTCGGATGGGCCCAGTGATGGGGACGCTGGTCCCCACACTTCCCTCCAGTAGCGCTAGGAGAAAGAGCAAGCAGAGCACAGCCTATGCCTTGGTGCCAGCCAGGCCCATCTCAACCCAGGACCGCTTGCTCCCAGGGGGGTGGCCGCTGCATCTCCGACAGATCCCACTGGGTGCTGAGCCTTCCCTCGCAAAGACAAGAAGGGAGAAGGCAGTGGGTTTGGAGCGAGGCAGTATCTGAGCACCGAAGAGCCTTCACTCCTTCCTAAAATGGGCACAGAGCATCTCCTGTGCTCTCTGAGGTGGGGTAGGGGGCACTGCATGCTGGCCACCATGCTGGGCACTGCAGTCCACGGAGCGCAGTGCATCCTCATGGAGACTTGAAGTGATCACAGTCGAGTCACACATGAGAGTGGAATGCGTACGGTTGTGGAGTTAGAGGATTTCTCAGCTGAGAATTCCTGATTCCCAGGGGGACAGCATTCCAGCAGCAGGGGAGAGAGCAGTTCATTGTATCTGGCGGCAGTTTGGTTCACTTCTCCTAAAGTGCCTGGACGTCCTGTGACATCAGACATTTGGCTTCTGTCTCCCATGTTCATCCTCAAAGGAGCATGCCACCTGAACCTTACAGAAGGTAACTCAACAACACTTCGAGCTCAGGCAAAGAAACCAAACGAACAAATGAAAAACCCTAACCTCCCCACGCCCACCCCCCCACCCCCAACACCAGAAACAACAAAGAAATCCAGAGCAGTGAAAAATGCAGTGAACAGAGCAAACCAAGTGCACAAAATGGATTTGAAAGATTCACAGAAAAGAATCCTGCAGACCTATTGGGAGACGTCTACGGAGAGGGGGAGGCACAAGTACAAACTCTTTGCAGTATGGTATTGGAAAAATGTAAGTTGTGTGTTTGGGTGGTGTTGGCATTGGCATCAGGGTGGTTGGGGGTTAGGGGGTGGGGGTAGGGGTGGCGTGGTGAGCCTCTGTAGGAAAGGGAGGCATTCATACTATAACGTTGTACAAAGAAACCTGCCGACTAGTATTCCAATGATGCCTAAGTAGGAATGTGAAACTCAACGTTCATTTATAAAATCAAAGGTCCTCCCTGCACTGACGGAAGACCCTTCCCTAACGTCGTTGGGGACAGCGAAACCACCTGACTTGCAGCTCTGCCCCTCCTATCTGTCAGTAGGTTCTCATCCAGGTGGTCCCAGGACAGACACACTCCACTGGACCACGTGCAGCTTCGAAGGGGGCTGGGCGGGCTTGGGGGCAGGGTCCGTGGGGGAACTCTCCTCTCCTAGCTGACTCTTCCACTGCCTCAAGATCACATGACCTCGAGGAGTCTCACCCAAGGAACCTTACGTATCACCTTTCTCCTTTCCCTCCCCACGCCCCCACCCCCTGCACCTAAGGTTCGACCAGCACGTTGTGATTGAGCGTCCTCGTGCATTTCCCACTGAGCCGCACAGCTGTGTCTAGTCTATCTGGGGACAGAACCGAGAATCGTTTTTGACAGATGGCTATTTACATATGCCCCCACCAAGATCCCATAGAGAGGGAAAGAAAGACCAATGATTGCCCCCACGAACACAAACAATCAGGCCCTGGATAAAGAAGAGGTGACGTGCCCCACGGGGCGGGCTGTGGAGCAGGGTCAGTCGGGGACCTTCCCTCTCCTAGCTGAATCTCTGACTGCCTCAAGGTCACATGACCTCAGGGAGTCTCACCCAAGGAACTTTATCTATCACTTTTTTTTTTCCACACCCTACATCAAAGGGTCAACCGGCACCTATGCATCCTCAGGCATTTTTGACTGAGCCGGACAGCTGTGTCTAGTTTCTTCGGCGCGGGAAGCAAAGAATCATTTCTCACCGATGCCTATATACATATGCCCCCACCATCATCTCCACAGAGAGGGAAAGGAAGTATAAATATGTCCCCCACAAACACAAACAAGCATGCCCCAGATTAAGAAGATGTAAGACGCCCCCCACTCCACACACCACCTCAGCCACCCCCTCCCCCAACCGCCCGTTTCCAAAACAGACAGCGGAAGACTGCTCAGCCCACCACCCCTCCCCCAAGAAAGAGGAAGGGAATCATGCTTTTGGAGCAATGACGATGGACTTGGGGGGAGGGGGGCTGGGGGGCTGGGGGCGGGAGGGCGTGATGCTGTGAGAAAGACGTCTGACAGAAAGACAAATACCGCACGACAGCGCTTCTATGTAGAATGCAAACCATGACAGCGATGTAGTGGATATATTCGCAACACAGGACAAACTGCTGGGTTACCAGTGGGCAGACGGAAGGCAAAGGCCGTAAGAGGCACACACTTATCAGGTGTGAGATCAGCTAAAAGAATGTCCTGTATGACACCGGGACCTAGAGCCAATACTTTCTAGGAAGCATCAAGGAAATGTAAGCTTTGAGGAATTGTCAATCACTAGACTGTACACCTTCCATAATATTGTAGAGCAAGCATCGTTTCAATGAAAGAACAAAACCAAAGAGAACACAACAAAACACCAAAAACCAAAAGGTGGTGGTGGAGGGGGTGGGGGTGGGGAGGGGGGTGGGGAGAAAACACAGAAGAGATGAATACAAAATCAAAGCTACAGGTGGGCTGGCTTTGGGACACGATCATCGACATGAAGGAAAAGGACATGTTTCCACACTCCTTGAATCCCTTGCTAGGACACTGAACGCAAGAAGTGGCTCTCCTAACCTATGGGAATTGAAGTGGGAAGCTCTCAAGAACATCTGTCAGGAAAGGAGTAGAGTGGAATTTTGCACCATTGGGAAAAGTGTGAAAGTGTTTGTTTAGCCCTTGGGCAGGAATCGTTTTGAGCAAGTGTGTTGCCAACTGGCTTGTGTTCCCCCCAGTACCTGTGCTCAGCTTCTAAACCCCCGCGTGCATCCCTTGGGGGCAGGCTAAGGCCAACGCATCCCCTTGGCCCGCAAGTCATTTCCATTCTGAGCACCTTTCTACGTGAGCCTCTCAGAGGTGTTTCTGGAGGTGTGTAAACAGACTTCCCGGAGAAAGGTGTGCATTGTTCCCACTGGGGATTGCGAGTGACCACGCCCTCAGGCCCTAAATCCGATCAGAAGCTTGCAGTGCATTGGTGGATTTCGTGCCCCTGGGGGTTGGGATGGGGGCGGAGTGGGTGGTGAGCCATCAAAGGGCTGGTGGGACTGGCCCAGGCTGTCACTTGCAGACCAGCCGTCTCTGGGAAGGAGGCATCCCTGCTGCAGCTGGAGCTCCGAGATGGACACTCTCGACACTCTCGTGGGCCTCGTTTGCAGAGACATGGAGGCTGCTTCTCTCGACTCGGGAGGTGAGCCTCCAGCTCAGTTCCACGTCTTTCCCAAACTCCACTCTTCCCGGCCAAGTGCCGCTGCTGTGGATGCCCGCCGGGGACCCTCTCGGCAGGAGGAACCGTGCCCGCCGGCCCAGACCGTTGGGCGCTGCCAGCGTGGTGACTTGGCGCGTGTGTCAGCAGGGCTGGCTCCCGCCCAGACACGTCTCCTGAGTTGGAGGAGACCGTCTGTGGTCGGGGCTGGGCTTTGCAATATGGGGAACACCTGCTACTTGAATGCAGCCCTGCAGTGTCTGACCCACACACCACCCCTGGCCAGCTGGCTGCTGTCCCAGCAGCACTCGACGATCTGTCCAACCCAGACCTTCTGCATGCTGTGTGCTATGCAAGCCCACATCACGCGAGCCCTCCTTCATCCTGGCGAGGTGATCCGGCCCCGCCAGGACCTGCTCACTAGCTTCCACAGGCACGAGCAGGAAGATTCCCACGAGTTTCTGATGTTCACGCTGGATGCCATGCAGCAAGCGTGCTTGCGTGCCTGTGAGCTGTTGGGCTGTCCCTCCAACAACACCACCCTCATCCGTCAGATCTTTGGTGGGTCCTGGCGATCTCAGGTCCAGTGTCTCCACTGCCTTGGGGTTTCAGACACGTTCGACCCTTATCTGGACATCACCCTGGATATCACGGCAGCTCAGAATGTGGACCAAGCTTTGAAAGAGCTGGTGAAGCCCGAGAAGCTGGATGGTGAAAATGCCTATCGTTGCAGTGTTTGTCTCCAGAAGGTGCCTGCCACCAAGAGGTTGACTCTGCACAGCGCCTCCAAGGTCCTGATCCTTGTGCTGAAACGCTTCACACAGATCGCCGGCGACAAAATGGCTCAGAAAGTGCACTATCCCCAGTGCCTCGACTTGCAACCCTACATGTCCGAGCAGACGGCAGGCCCACTGGATTATGTGCTCTATGCAGTGCTGGTGCACTCCGGGTGGAGCTGTCACCGAGGACACTACTTTTGTTATGTCCAAGCTGGCAACGGCCAGTGGTATCACATGGACGATGCCAAGGTTACCGCCTGTGACGTGACGTCTGCCCTGAGCCAAAGCGCCTATGTCCTCTTTTATGCCCAGAAGAGTGCCTTGGAAGGAGACGGTGGGCCAGTGGCACCGGGAGGGGCACCGACGTCCCTGGGGGCTGACCCCACAGGCACTGTCGTGGCCCACAGGGGACCGGAAAGAGATGCCAGCATCAGAGCTCCTGGGTCGGAGGAGCCCCTGGAGGAAACAGGCGTTCAAGCAATCAGCTTAGAGCAGTGGAGACGCCTCCAAGAACACGACCGACCTCGGCCTGAATTCAACCTCAGGAAGGTCGAGTCTGCCCTGCCTGCCGGTGCGGTCGTGATTCACCGGTCGAAATACGCAGCTGGCATGAACCCACAACTGCCTGAACCGGGGAACTACCAGCTCAACCATCCAACCAGGGACAGCCCACCTCAGGGGCCCATCAACATCAGCAACGTCCCTTGTCTCAGCGGGAGGGCCAAAACTACCAAGAAAAAGAACAAGAAGAAGCAGGGGGCTCTGGGTGCATTGCACTAGGCTCCGGTGCACATCCCTGCAGACACGCACACACACCCACGCACCAACCCACACACCCACCCGCTCACACACTTGCTGCCCAACCTACGCTCACCTAGAGGAAATCGGGTGTGCTACACGTGGGAATAATCTACCCTTGTGGAAGGACTGTTAGTCTGCAGTGTTCATGGGATGTGCTATTCACTTGGAACTTCTTACTACTGAGCTTTCAGGCGTGGCTCTCCACTGGCATGCTACTGGGGAGGGTGGGATTGATGACTGGGTCTAAGGACTGTCTCAGCACAATCCACGTCCACGGCACTGGAACAGTCCTTTGGGGATGGGGCGTCTGGTAGGTTTCCTTTGGTTTTAACCCTCCCCTCCCCACCCCCAACCCCTTCATTTGCTGCACTATTGGCTTCTTGTGAAGGACGCAGCCTGGAGGCTCCTCAGAAAGGCTCACGCCCACCCAGGTGAGGAGGAAACCTCCTGAGCCCTTCAGAGGGTCCATGACCCTCTCCTGCCTGCTGGGGTCTCCCCCTCCTGGTCCAGTCAACTGGGGATGACCCCAGCCTCCCAGGTCACCAGCCCCCACACCCCATCCCGCTGCGCATAGCTCAGCACAGCACAGACAAATACGAATATTCCCAAGACCTGGTGCAGGATTCCATGGGAGCCAGGCAAGCAGGCTCTAAGGGTGGCTGTCAATCGGAGGCCTTGTGCAAATGCCTGAAAGGAATGACCCGGCCACCCATTCATCACTTGCCCTGGAGACTTCACAAGGATACTTCTCCAAAGACACCTGGGGCTGGATTTCATTTGAAAGGGATATGTTGGAGACTCTCCAAATGCCAACCAGGAGAAATGATGCAAACCACCCACCCCCGCAGCAACACCAGCAACAACGCCAAAACCCCAACAGCAAGAGACAGACTTGGTACATCTTCTGACAGACCCGCACAGGTGAGAGTGGGATGTCAGGTACTATGGGGACCAGTGTGACAGAGGGGTCTCCACGGTGGGGAGGAGGATCCCTGCGGCAAGTGGGAGCTTGAACACGTCCTCAATTTTCCCTCTAAAGCTGACAGCGATTGCCACTGGTTCACTGATTGCAGGTGCCTGCGAGGACCACAGTGTCTTCTGGCCACAGCACAGCAAGCGCACGAGTGAGCCAGTGGAGCGAGTGAGGGGGTGAGTGCAGGAGCTGTCCCACGAAGGGCAGAGGTGGGGCTCTGTTTCCCTAGCCCTTGGGTCGAATCGTGGGAGGGCGAACCCAGAGGACCTGGGGGGATCGTCAAAGCCCAGGATCCTTCCCCAAGACCGAAGGAAGGAACATAGACATTGGTGAGGAAGGGTTAGGGGGAGGGGTAGTGGACTGTGACCTGGAGGTGCTGTCTCTCCACCTCTGCACCAGGTGCGTGGCCATCTCCAGGCAAGGAGAGGCAACCAGAAGAGAAGCCACCAAGAGATCCGTATCCTGTGCAGGTCCACATGGAGGAAGGGGCTCGTTCTACCCTTTGAGAGTCCCTGAGCGGCATAGAACGGGGCACCTCTGGGAACGTGGGCCAAAACAACTGCATCATGCCTGGGAAAGCCTGGGACAACCCCCTGGAGTGGGCCAGTGGCTCCAGGTGAAGGAAGGGGCATTCTTGGCCGAGTTCACAGCACGTCAGTGCTCCCGCTCCCCCTCCTCCCGCCCCTCCCCCTCCCCCTCATCCCTTTATCCCCTGAAGCAAACACTGACTAACACTGGGGCCCAATCAGATTCTCCCTCGTGGGGACACAGCCTTGAGGCACATCCACTTACCATGGTTTGTCTTGTAAGTGAGGAAAGCCAAGGTGGAATGCCGAGGACCCCAATCCCCAGGGCGACTCTGCGGGAGATGTCACAGGGCCCGTGAGGGGAGGAGGGGGTGGACAGAATCGGGGAGCCCTTGCTCAGGCCTGCCCAGTGCCTCATCCCCACCCCACACCCCACGCACCGTCCCTCCACGCCCAGCCATCTTCCAGGCCAGCCCCTGGCATGGTGTTCACTCCACTGGAGAATGGATGGTGGAGATCGTGGTTCCAAAGAGCTCCCTGCCTCTAGGATGCCTTTGAGCACGTGGAGTGGAGTGAGAAGCTCCCAGGGTAGCTCCGACCTGGGTTTCAGCCTCAGGGGACCTGGAAGGGGCTCTTGGACTGAGGGTGAAACTGCGAGGGGCAGGCCGTGTCTGACGGACCAGGCTTCCCTCAGACATCCTCAGGCACCTGCACCGTGGAAGGAGCCCTGTGGAGCCCCGCGAGACAGACACCCCGACACCACCTCTGCTAATGATGGGCGTGTCTGGGCCATGGGAAATGGATCAAACGAACCTGGCACGGGACAGGGTTTGGATGCAGTCTACTTGGTAATAAACTGAGTGAAATCATTGGCATGAGTGTTTAATTCGAGAAATGAAGACCTATGAAATTCATCGCGGGGTTGGGGGGGCAGGGCTGTGTATCTCTGGAGAGGTGCCCTGTCTTGTCTGGGCGGAAGTGCACTCCAGAAACCCGGAAGTGTCGTTCTTCAACACCAATGGAAAGCTGTGTTTCTAGAAGGGGTTTTCCTTTGACTCAAGCCACCAAGAGGGACGGTATTGCATGGGTGTTTTGGTGTGTAATCACCGCTGGTCCACGGGATAGGATGATTATTCTCAGTTTCATGTCTGAAGTTCATCCCCCTGGTACCGAGGGCAAACGAGGGTGCCTGTGGCTTCTGAGAAGGGCAGTCCCTTGGATGTCCAGGGCCCCACGCTCAGGAAAGAGGGTTCTGCCAGGTCGGATGGGCCCAGTGATGGGGACGCTGGTCCCCACACTTCCCTCCAGTAGCGCTAGGAGAAAGAGCAAGCAGAGCACAGCCTATGCCTTGGTGCCAGCCAGGCCCATCTCAACCCAGGACCGCTTGCTCCCAGGGGGGTGGCCGCTGCATCTCCGACAGATCCCACTGGGTGCTGAGCCTTCCCTCGCAAAGACAAGAAGGGAGAAGGCAGTGGGTTTGGAGCGAGGCAGTATCTGAGCACCGAAGAGCCTTCACTCCTTCCTAAAATGGGCACAGAGCATCTCCTGTGCTCTCTGAGGTGGGGTAGGGGGCACTGCATGCTGGCCACCATGCTGGGCACTGCAGTCCACGGAGCGCAGTGCATCCTCATGGAGACTTGAAGTGATCACAGTCGAGTCACACATGAGAGTGGAATGCGTACGGTTGTGGAGTTAGAGGATTTCTCAGCTGAGAATTCCTGATTCCCAGGGGGACAGCATTCCAGCAGCAGGGGAGAGAGCAGTTCATTGTATCTGGCGGCAGTTTGGTTCACTTCTCCTAAAGTGCCTGGACGTCCTGTGACATCAGACATTTGGCTTCTGTCTCCCATGTTCATCCTCAAAGGAGCATGCCACCTGAACCTTACAGAAGGTAACTCAACAACACTTCGAGCTCAGGCAAAGAAACCAAACGAACAAATGAAAAACCCTAACCTCCCCACGCCCACCCCCCCACCCCCAACACCAGAAACAACAAAGAAATCCAGAGCAGTGAAAAATGCAGTGAACAGAGCAAACCAAGTGCACAAAATGGATTTGAAAGATTCACAGAAAAGAATCCTGCAGACCTATTGGGAGACGTCTACAGAGAGGGGGAGGCACAAGTACAAACTCTTTGCAGTATGGTATTGGAAAAATGTAAGTTGTGTGTTTGGGTGGTGTTGGCATTGGCATCAGGGTGGTTGGGGGTTAGGGGGTGGGGGTAGGGGTGGCGTGGTGAGCCTCTGTAGGAAAGGGAGGCATTCATACTATAACGTTGTACAAAGAAACCTGCCGACTAGTATTCCAATGATGCCTAAGTAGGAATGTGAAACTCAACGTTCATTTATAAAATCAAAGGTCCTCCCTGCACTGACGGAAGACCCTTCCCTAACGTCGTTGGGGACAGCGAAACCACCTGACTTGCAGCTCTGCCCCTCCTATCTGTCAGTAGGTTCTCATCCAGGTGGTCCCAGGACAGACACACTCCACTGGACCACGTGCAGCTTCGAAGGGGGCTGGGTGGGCTTGGGGGCAGGGTCCGTGGGGGAACTCTCCTCTCCTAGCTGACTCTTCCACTGCCTCAAGATCACATGACCTCGAGGAGTCTCACCCAAGGAACCTTACGTATCACCTTTCTCCTTTCCCTCCCCACGCCCCCACCCCCTGCACCTAAGGTTCGACCAGCACGTTGTGATTGAGCGTCCTCGTGCATTTCCCACTGAGCCGCACAGCTGTGTCTAGTCTATCTGGGAACAGAACCGAGAATCGTTTTTGACAGATGGCTATTTACATATGCCCCCACCAAGATCCCATAGAGAGGGAAAGAAAGACCAATGATTGCCCCCACGAACACAAACAATCATGCCCTGGATAAAGAAGAGGTGACGTGCCCCACGGGGCGGGCTGTGGAGCAGGGTCAGTCGGGGACCTTCCCTCTCCTAGCTGAATCTCTGACTGCCTCAAGGTCACATGACCTCAGGGAGTCTCACCCAAGGAACTTTATCTATCACTTTTTTTTTTCCACACCCTACATCAAAGGGTCAACCGGCACCTTTGCATCCTCAGGCATTTTTGACTGAGCCGGACAGCTGTGTCTAGTTTCTTCGGGGCGGGAAGCAAAGAATCATTTCTCACCGATGCCTATATACATATGCCCCCACCATCATCTCCACAGAGAGGGAAAGGAAGTATAAATATGTCCCCCACAAACACAAACAAGCATGCCCCGGATTAAGAAGATGTAAGACGCCCCCCACTCCACACACCACCTCAGCCACCCCCTCCCCCAACCGCCCGTTTCCAAAACAGACAGCGGAAGACTGCTCAGCCCACCACCCCTCCCCCAAGAAAGAGGAAGGGAATCATGCGTTTGGAGCAATGACGATGGACTTGGGGGGAGGGGGGCTGGGGGGCTGGGGGCGGGAGGGCGTGATGCTGTGAGAAAGACGTCTGACAGAAAGACAAATACCGCACGACAGCGCTTCTATGTAGAATGCAAACCATGACAGCGATGTAGTGGATATATTCGCAACACAGGACAAACTGCTGGGTTACCAGTGGGCAGACGGAAGGCGAGGGGCGTAAGAGGCACACACTTATCAGGTGTGAGATCAGCTAAAAGAATGTCCTGTATGACACCGGGACCTAGAGCCAATACTTTCTAGGAAGCATCAAGGAAATGTAAGCTTTGAGGAATTGTCAATCACTAGACTGTACACCTTCCATAATATTGTAGAGCAAGCATCGTTTCAATGAAAGAACAAAACCAAAGAGAACACAACAAAACACCAAAAACCAAAAGGTGGTGGTGGAGGGGGTGGGGGTGGGGAGGGGGGTGGGGAGAAAACAGAAGAGATGAATACAAAATCAAAGCTACAGGTGGGCTGGCTTTGGGACACGATCATCGACATGAAGGAAAAGGACATGTTTCCACACTCCTTGAATCCCTTGCTAGGACACTGAACGCAAGAAGTGGCTCTCCTAACCTATGGGAATTGAAGTGGGAAGCTCTCAAGAACATCTGTCAGGAAAGGAGTAGAGTGGAATTTTGCACCATTGGGAAAAGTGTGAAAGTGTTTGTTTAGCCCTTGGGCAGGAATCGTTTTGAGCAAGTGTGTTGCCAACTGGCTTGTGTTCCCCCCAGTACCTGTGCTCAGCTTCTAAACCCCCGCGTGCATCCCTTGGGGGCAGGCTAAGGCCAACGCATCCCCTTGGCTGGCAAGTCATTTCCATTCTGAGCACCTTTCTACGTGAGCCTCTCAGAGGTGTTTCTGGAGGTGTGTAAACAGACTTCCCGGAGAAAGGTGTGCATTGTTCCCACTGGGGATTGCGAGTGACCACGCCCTCAGGCCCTAAATCCGATCAGAAGCTTGCAGCGCATTGGTGGATTTCGTGCCCCCGGGGGTTGGGATGGGGGCGGAGTGGGTGGTGAGCCATCAAAGGGCTGGTGGGACTGGCCCAGGCTGTCACTTGCAGACAGGCCATGTCCGGGAAGGAGGCATCCCTGCTGCAGCTGGAGCTCCGAGATGGACACTCTCAACACTCTCGTGGGCCTCGTTTGCAGAGACATGGAGGCTGCTTCTCTCGACTCGGGAGGTGAGCCTCCAGCTCAGTTCCACGTCTTTCCCAAACTCCACTCTTCCCGGCCAAGTGCCGCTGCTGTGGATGCCCGCCGGGGACCCTTTCGGCAGGAGGAACCGTGCCCGCCGGCCCAGACCGTTGGGCGCTGCCAGCGTGGTGACTTGGCGCGTGTGTCAGCAGGGCTGGCTCCCGCCCAGACACGTCTCCTGAGTTGGAGGAGACCGTCTGTGGTCGGGGCTGGGCTTTGCAATATGGGGAACACCTGCTACTTGAATGCAGCCCTGCAGTGTCTGACCCACACACCACCCCTGGCCAGCTGGCTGCTGTCCCAGCAGCACTCGACGATCTGTCCAACCCAGACCTTCTGCATGCTGTGTGCTATGCAAGCCCACATCACGCGAGCCCTCCTTCATCCTGGCGAGGTGATCCGGCCCCGCCAGGACCTGCTCACTAGCTTCCACAGGCACGAGCAGGAAGATTCCCACGAGTTTCTGATGTTCACGCTGGATGCCATGCAGCAAGCGTGCTTGCGTGCCTGTGAGCTGTTGGGCTGTCCCTCCAACAACACCACCCTCATCCGTCAGATCTTTGGTGGGTCCTGGCGATCTCAGGTCCAGTGTCTCCACTGCCTTGGGGTTTCAGACACGTTCGACCCTTATCTGGACATCACCCTGGATATCACGGCAGCTCAGAGTGTGGACCAAGCTTTGAAAGAGCTGGTGAAGCCCGAGAAGCTGGATGGTGAAAATGCCTATCGTTGCAGTGTTTGTCTCCAGAAGGTGCCTGCCACCAAGAGGTTGACTCTGCACAGCGCCTCCAAGGTCCTGATCCTTGTGCTGAAACGCTTCACACAGATCGCCGGCGACAAAATGGCTCAGAAAGTGCACTATCCCCAGTGCCTCGACTTGCAACCCTACATGTCCAAGCAGACGGCAGGCCCACTGGATTATGTGCTCTATGCAGTGCTGGTGCACTCCGGGTGGAGCTGTCACCGAGGACACTACTTTTGTTATGTCCAAGCTGGCAACGGCCAGTGGTATCACATGGACGATGCCAAGGTTACTGCCTGTGACGTGACGTCTGCCCTGAGCCAAAGCGCCTATGTCCTCTTTTATGCCCAGAAGAGTGCCTTGGAAGGAGACGGTGGGCCAGTGGCACCGGGAGGGGCACCGACGTCCCTGGGGGCTGACCCCACAGGCACTGTCGTGGCCCACAGGGGACCGGAAAGAGATGCCAGCATCAGAGCTCCTGGGTCGGAGGAGCCCCTGGAGGAAACAGGCGTTCAAGCAATCAGCTTAGAGCAGTGGAGACGCCTCCAAGAACACGACCGACCTCGGCCTGAATTCAACCTCAGGAAGGTCGAGTCTGCCCTGCCTGCCGGTGCGGTCGTGATTCACCGGTCGAAATACGCAGCTGGCATGAACCCACAACTGCC
The DNA here is from genome assembly GCF_030028045.1 of Hippopotamus amphibius kiboko. Classification (NCBI taxonomy): domain Eukaryota; kingdom Metazoa; phylum Chordata; class Mammalia; order Artiodactyla; family Hippopotamidae; genus Hippopotamus; species Hippopotamus amphibius. The sequence goes on from NC_080193.1 coordinate 34,022,674, forward strand.
TGAACCGGGGAACTACCAGCTCAACCATCCAACCAGGGACAGCCCACCTCAGGGGCCCATCAACATCAGCAACGTCCCTTGTCTCAGCGGGAGGGCCAAAACTACCAAGAAAAAGAACAAGAAGAAGCAGGGGGCTCTGGGTGCATTGCACTAGGCTCCGGTGCACATCCCTGCAGACACGCACACACACCCACGCACCAACCCACACACCCACCCGCTCACACACTTGCTGCCCAACCTACGCTCACCTAGAGGAAATCGGGTGTGCTACACGTGGGAATAATCTACCCTTGTGGAAGGACTGTTAGTCTGCAGTGTTCATGGGACGTGCTATTCACTTGGAACTTCTTACTACTGAGCTTTCAGGCGTGGCTCTCCACTGGCATGCTACTGGGGAGGGTGGGATTGATGACTGGGTCTAAGGACTGTCTCAGCACAATCCACGTCCACGGCACTGGAACAGTCCTTTGGGGATGGGGCGTCTGGTAGGTTTCCTTTGGTTTTAACCCTCCCCTCCCCACCCCCAACCCCTTCATTTGCTGCACTATTGGCTTCTTGTGAAGGACGCAGCCTGGAGGCTCCTCAGAAAGGCTCACGCCCACCCAGGTGAGGAGGAAACCTCCTGAGCCCTTCAGAGGGTCCATGACCCTCTCCTGCCTGCTGGGGTCTCCCCCTCCTGGTCCAGTCAACTGGGGATGACCCCAGCCTCCCAGGTCACCAGCCCCCACACCCCATCCCGCTGCGCATAGCTCAGCACAGCACAGACAAATACGAATATTCCCAAGACCTGGTGCAGGATTCCATGGGAGCCGGGCAAGCAGGCTCTAAGGGTGGCTGTCAATCGGAGGCCTTGTGCAAATGCCTGAAAGGAATGACCCGGCCACCCATTCATCACTTGCCCTGGAGACTTCACAAGGATACTTCTCCAAAGACACCTGGGGCTGGATTTCATTTGAAAGGGATATGTTGGAGACTCTCCAAATGCCAACCAGGAGAAATGATGCAAACCACCCACACCCGCAGCAACACCAGCAACAACGCCAAAACCCCAACAGCAAGAGACAGACTCGGTACATCTTCTGACAGACCCGCACAGGTGAGAGTGGGATGTCAGGTACTATGGGGACCAGTGTGACAGAGGGGTCTCCACGGTGGGGAGGAGGATCCCTGCGGCAAGTGGGAGCTTGAACACGTCCTCAATTTTCCCTCTAAAGCTGACAGCGATTGCCACTGGTTCACTGATTGCGGGTGCCTGCGAGGACCACAGTGTCTTCTGGCCACAGCACAGCAAGCGCACGAGTGAGCCAGCGGAGCGAGTGAGGGGGTGAGTGCAGGAGCTGTCCCACGAAGGGCAGAGGTGGGGCTCTGTTTCCCTAGCCCTTGGGTCGAATCGTGGGAGGGCGAACCCAGAGGACCTGGGGGGATCGTCAAAGCCCAGGATCCTTCCCCAAGACCGAAGGAAGGAACATAGACATTGGTGAGGAAGGGTTAGGGGGAGGGGGAGTGGACTGTGACCTGGAGGTGCTGTCTCTCCACCTCTGCACCAGGTGCGTGGCCATCTCCAGGCAAGGAGAGGCAACCGGAGGAGAAGCCACCAAGAGATCCGTATCCTCTGCAGGTCCACATGGAGGAAGGGGCTCGTTCTACCCTTTGAGAGTCCCTGAGCGGCATAGAACGGGGCACCTCTGGGAACGTGGGCCAAAACAACTGCATCATGCCTGGGAAAGCCTGGGACAACCCCCTGGAGTGGGCCAGTGGCTCCAGGTGAAGGAAGGGGCATTCTTGGCCGAGTTCACAGCACGTCAGTGCTCCCGCTCCCCCTCCTCCCGCCCCTCCCCCTCCCCCTCATCCCTTTATCCCCTGAAGCAAACACTGACTAACACTGGGGCCCAATCAGATTCTCCCTCGTGGGGACACAGCCTTGAGGCACATCCACTTACCATGGTTTGTCTTGTAAGTGAGGAAAGCCAAGGTGGAATGCCGAGGACCCCAATCCCCAGGGCGACTCTGCGGGAGATGCCACAGGGCCCGTGTGGGGAGGAGGGGGTGGACAGAATCGGGGAGCCCTTGCTCAGGCCTGCCCAGTGCCTCATCCCCACCCCACACCCCACGCACCGTCCCTCCACGCCCAGCCATCTTCCAGGCCAGCCCCTGGCATGGTGTTCACTCCACTGGAGAATGGATGGTGGAGATCGTGGTTCCAAAGAGCTCCCTGCCTCTAGGATGCCTTTGAGCACGTGGAGTGGAGTGAGAAGCTCCCAGGGTAGCTCCGACCTGGGTTTCAGCCTCAGGGGACCTGGAAGGGGCTCTTGGACTGAGGGTGAAACCGCGAGGGGCAGGCCGTGTCTGACGGACCAGGCTTCCCTCAGACATCCTCAGGCACCTGCACCGTGGAAGGAGCCCTGTGGAGCCCCGCGAGACAGACACCCCGACACCACCTCTGCTAATGATGGGCGTGTCTGGGCCATGGGAAATGGATCAAACGAACCTGGCACGGGACAGGGTTTGGATGCAGTCTACTTGGTAATAAACTGAGTGAAATCATTGGCATGAGTGTTTAATTCGAGAAATGAAGACCTATGAAATTCATCGCGGGGTTGGGGGGGCAGGGCTGTGTATCTCTGGAGAGGTGCCCTGTCTTGTCTGGGCGGAAGTGCACTCCAGAAACCCGGAAGTGTCGTTCTTCAACACCAATGGAAAGCTGTGTTTCTAGAAGGGGTTTTCCTTTGACTCAAGCCACCAAGAGGGACGGTATTGCATGGGTGTTTTGGTGTGTAATCACCGCTGGTCCACGGGATAGGATGATTATTCTCAGTTTCATGTCTGAAGTTCATCCCCCTGGTACCGAGGGCAAACGAGGGTGCCTGTGGCTTCTGAGAAGGGCAGTCCCTTGGATGTCCAGGGCCCCACGCTCAGGAAAGAGGGTTCTGCCAGGTCGGATGGGCCCAGTGATGGGGACGCTGGTCCCCACACTTCCCTCCAGTAGCGCTAGGAGAAAGAGCAAGCAGAGCACAGCCTATGCCTTGGTGCCAGCCAGGCCCATCTCAACCCAGGACCGCTTGCTCCCAGGGGGGTGGCCGCTGCATCTCCGACAGATCCCACTGGGTGCTGAGCCTTCCCTCGCAAAGACAAGAAGGGAGAAGGCAGTGGGTTTAGAGCGAGGCAGTATCTGAGCACCGAAGAGCCTTCACTCCTTCCTAAAATGGGCACAGAGCATCTCCTGTGCTCTCTGAGGTGGGGTAGGGGGCACTGCATGCTGGCCACCATGCTGGGCACTGCAGTCCACGGAGCGCAGTGCATCCTCATGGAGACTTGAAGTGATCACAGTCGAGTCACACATGAGAGTGGAATGCGTACGGTTGTGGAGTTAGAGGATTTCTCAGCTGAGAATTCCTGATTCCCAGGGGGACAGCATTCCAGCAGCAGGGGAGAGAGCAGTTCATTGTATCTGGCGGCAGTTTGGTTCACTTCTCCTAAAGTGCCTGGACGTCCTGTGACATCAGACATTTGGCTTCTGTCTCCCATGTTCATCCTCAAAGGAGCATGCCACCTGAACCTTACAGAAGGTAACTCAACAACACTTCGAGCTCAGGCAAAGAAACCAAACGAACAAATGAAAAACCCTAACCTCCCCACGCCCACCCCCCCCCACCCCCAACACCAGAAACAACAAAGAAATCCAGAGCAGTGAAAAATGCAGTGAACAGAGCAAACCAAGTGCACAAAATGGATTTGAAAGATTCACAGAAAAGAATCCTGCAGACCTATTGGGAGACGTCTACGGAGAGGGGGAGGCACAAGTACAAACTCTTTGCAGTATGGTATTGGAAAAATGTAAGTTGTGTGTTTGGGTGGTGTTGGCATTGGCATCAGGGTGGTTGGGGGTTAGGGGGTGGGGGTAGGGGTGGCGTGGTGAGCCTCTGTAGGAAAGGGAGGCATTCATACTATAACGTTGTACAAAGAAACCTGCCGACTAGTATTCCAATGATGCCTAAGTAGGAATGTGAAACTCAACGTTCATTTATAAAATCAAAGGTCCTCCCTGCACTGACGGAAGACCCTTCCCTAACGTCGTTGGGGACAGCGAAACCACCTGACTTGCAGCTCTGCCCCTCCTATCTGTCAGTAGGTTCTCATCCAGGTGGTCCCAGGACAGACACACTCCACTGGACCACGTGCAGCTTCGAAGGGGGCTGGGCGGGCTTGGGGGCAGGGTCCGTGGGGGAACTCTCCTCTCCTAGCTGACTCTTCCACTGCCTCAAGATCACATGACCTCGAGGAGTCTCACCCAAGGAACCTTACGTATCACCTTTCTCCTTTCCCTCCCCACGCCCCCACCCCCTGCACCTAAGGTTCGACCAGCACGTTGTGATTGAGCGTCCTCGTGCATTTCCCACTGAGCCGCACAGCTGTGTCTAGTCTATCTGGGGACAGAACCGAGAATCGTTTTTGACAGATGGCTATTTACATATGCCCCCACCAAGATCCCATAGAGAGGGAAAGAAAGACCAATGATTGCCCCCACGAACACAAACAATCATGCCCTGGATAAAGAAGAGGTGACGTGCCCCACGGGGCGGGCTGTGGAGCAGGGTCAGTCGGGGACCTTCCCTCTCCTAGCTGAATCTCTGACTGCCTCAAGGTCACATGACCTCAGGGAGTCTCACCCAAGGAACTTTATCTATCACTTTTTTTTTTCCACACCCTACATCAAAGGGTCAACCGGCACCTTTGCATCCTCAGGCATTTTTGACTGAGCCGGACAGCTGTGTCTAGTTTCTTCGGGGCGGGAAGCAAAGAATCATTTCTCACCGATGCCTATATACATATGCCCCCACCATCATCTCCACAGAGAGGGAAAGGAAGTATAAATATGTCCCCCACAAACACAAACAAGCATGCCCCGGATTAAGAAGATGTAAGACGCCCCCCACTCCACACACCACCTCAGCCACCCCCTCCCCCAAACGCCCGTTTCCAAAACAGACAGCGGAAGACTGCTCAGCCCACCACCCCTCCCCCAAGAAAGAGGAAGGGAATCATGCGTTTGGAGCAATGACGATGGACTTGGGGGGAGGGGGGCTGGGGGGCTGGGGGCTGGAGGGCGTGATGCTGTGAGAAAGACGTCTGACAGAAAGACAAATACCGCACGACAGCGCTTCTATGTAGAATGCAAACCATGACAGCGATGTAGTGGATATATTCGCAACACAGGACAAACTGCTGGGTTACCAGTGGGCAGACGGAAGGCGAGGGGCGTAAGAGGCACACACTTATCAGGTGTGAGATCAGCTAAAAGAATGTCCTGTATGACACCGGGACCTAGAGCCAATACTTTCTAGGAAGCATCAAGGAAATGTAAGCTTTGAGGAATTGTCAATCACTAGACTGTACACCTTCCATAATATTGTAGAGCAAGCATCGTTTCAATGAAAGAACAAAACCAAAGAGAACACAACAAAACACCAAAAACCAAAAGGTGGTGGTGGAGGGGGTGGGGGTGGGGAGGGGAGTGGGGAGAAAACAGAAGAGATGAATACAAAATCAAAGCTACAGGTGGGCTGGCTTTGGGACACGATCATCGACATGAAGGAAAAGGACATGTTTCCACACTCCTTGAATCCCTTGCTAGGACACTGAACGCAAGAAGTGGCTCTCCTAACCTATGGGAATTGAAGTGGGAAGCTCTCAAGAACATCTGTCAGGAAAGGAGTAGAGTGGAATTTTGCACCATTGGGAAAAGTGTGAAAGTGTTTGTTTAGCCCTTGGGCAGGAATCGTTTTGAGCAAGTGTGTTGCCAACTGGCTTGTGTTCCCCCCAGTACCTGTGCTCAGCTTCTAAACCCCCGCGTGCATCCCTTGGGGGCAGGCTAAGGCCAACGCATCCCCTTGGCCCGCAAGTCATTTCCATTCTGAGCACCTTTCTACGTGAGCCTCTCAGAGGTGTTTCTGGAGGTGTGTAAACAGACTTCCCGGAGAAAGGTGTGCATTGTTCCCACTGGGGATTGCGAGTGACCACGCCCTCAGGCCCTAAATCCGATCAGAAGCTTGCAGCGCATTGGTGGATTTCGTGCCCCCGGGGGTTGGGATGGGGGCGGAGTGGGTGGTGAGCCATCAAAGGGCTGGTGGGACTGGCCCAGGCTGTCACTTGCAGACCGGCCGTCTCTGGGAAGGAGGCATCCCTGCTGCAGCTGGAGCTCCGAGATGGACACTCTCGACACTCTCGTGGGCCTCGTTTGCAGAGACATGGAGGCTGCTTCTCTCGACTCGGGAGGTGAGCCTCCACCTCAGTTCCACGTCTTTCCCAAACTCCACTCTTCCCGGCCAAGTGCCGCTGCTGTGGATGCCCGCCGGGGACCCTCTCGGCAGGAGGAACCGTGCCCGCCGGCCCAGACCGTTGGGCGCTGCCAGCGTGGTGACTTGGCGCGTGTGTCAGCAGGGCTGGCTCCCGCCCAGACACGTCTCCTGAGTTGGAGGAGACCGTCTGTGGTCGGGGCTGGGCTTTGCAATATGGGGAACACCTGCTACTTGAATGCAGCCCTGCAGTGTCTGACCCACACACCACCCCTGGCCAGCTGGCTGCTGTCCCAGCAGCACTCGACGATCTGTCCAACCCAGACCTTCTGCATGCTGTGTGCTATGCAAGCCCACATCACGCGAGCCCTCCTTCATCCTGGCGAGGTGATCCGGCCCCGCCAGGACCTGCTCACTAGCTTCCACAGGCACGAGCAGGAAGATTCCCACGAGTTTCTGATGTTCACGCTGGATGCCATGCAGCAAGCGTGCTTGCGTGCCTGTGAGCTGTTGGGCTGTCCCTCCAACAACACCACCCTCATCCGTCAGATCTTTGGTGGGTCCTGGCGATCTCAGGTCCAGTGTCTCCACTGCCTTGGGGTTTCAGACACGTTCGACCCTTATCTGGACATCACCCTGGATATCACGGCAGCTCAGAGTGTGGACCAAGCTTTGAAAGAGCTGGTGAAGCCCGAGAAGCTGGATGGTGAAAATGCCTATCGTTGCAGTGTTTGTCTCCAGAAGGTGCCTGCCACCAAGAGGTTGACTCTGCACAGCGCCTCCAAGGTCCTGATCCTTGTGCTGAAACGCTTCACACAGATCGCCGGCGACAAAATGGCTCAGAAAGTGCACTATCCCCAGTGCCTCGACTTGCAACCCTACATGTCCGAGCAGACGGCAGGCCCACTGGATTATGTGCTCTATGCAGTGCTGGTGCACTCCGGGTGGAGCTGTCACCGAGGACACTACTTTTGTTATGTCCAAGCTGGCAACGGCCAGTGGTATCACATGGACGATGCCAAGGTTACCGCCTGTGACGTGACGTCTGCCCTGAGCCAAAGCGCCTATGTCCTCTTTTATGCCCAGAAGAGTGCCTTGGAAGGAGACGGTGGGCCAGTGGCACGGGGAGGGGCACCGACGTCCCTGGGGGCTGACCCCACAGGCACTGTCGTGGCCCACAGGGGACCGGAAAGAGATGCCAGCATCAGAGCTCCTGGGTCGGAGGAGCCCCTGGAGGAAACAGGCGTTCAAGCAATCAGCTTAGAGCAGTGGAGACGCCTCCAAGAACACGACCGACCTCGGCCTGAATTCAACCTCAGGAAGGTCGAGTCTGCCCTGCCTGCCGGTGCGGTCGTGATTCACCGGTCGAAATACGCAGCTGGCATGAACCCACAACTGCCTGAACCGGGGAACTACCAGCTCAACCATCCAACCAGGGACAGCCCACCTCAGGGGCCCATCAACATCAGCAACGTCCCTTGTCTCAGCGGGAGGGCCAAAACTACCAAGAAAAAGAACAAGAAGAAGCAGGGGGCTCTGGGTGCATTGCACTAGGCTCCGGTGCACATCCCTGCAGACACGCACACACACCCACGCACCAACCCACACACCCACCCGCTCACACACTTGCTGCCCAACCTACGCTCACCTAGAGGAAATTGGGTGTGCTACACGTGGGAATAATCTACCCTTGTGGAAGGACTGTTAGTCTGCAGTGTTCATGGGACGTGCTATTCACTTGGAACTTCTTACTACTGAGCTTTCAGGCGTGGCTCTCCACTGGCATGCTACTGGGGAGGGTGGGATTGATGACTGGGTCTAAGGACTGTCTCAGCACAATCCACGTCCACGGCACTGGAACAGTCCTTTGGGGATGGGGCGTCTGGTAGGTTTCCTTTGGTTTTAACCCTCCCCTCCCCACCCCCAACCCCTTCATTTGCTGCACTATTGGCTTCTTGTGAAGGACGCAGCCTGGAGGCTCCTCAGAAAGGCTCACGCCCACCCAGGTGAGGAGGAAACCTCCTGAGCCCTTCAGAGGGTCCATGACCCTCTCCTGCCTGCTGGGGTCTCCCCCTCCTGGTCCAGTCAACTGGGGATGACCCCAGCCTCCCAGGTCACCAGCCCCCACACCCCATCCCGCTGCGCATAGCTCAGCACAGCACAGACAAATACGAATATTCCCAAGACCTGGTGCAGGATTCCATGGGAGCCGGGCAAGCAGGCTCTAAGGGTGGCTGTCAATCGGAGGCCTTGTGCAAATGCCTGAAAGGAATGACCCGGCCACCCATTCATCACTTGCCCTGGAGACTTCACAAGGATACTTCTCCAAAGACACCTGGGGCTGGATTTCATTTGAAAGGGATATGTTGGAGACTCTCCAAATGCCAACCAGGAGAAATGATGCAAACCACCCACCCCCGCAGCAACACCAGCAACAACGCCAAAACCCCAACAGCAAGAGACAGACTCGGTACATCTTCTGACAGACCCGCACAGGTGAGAGTGGGATGTCAGGTACTATGGGGACCAGTGTGACAGAGGGGTCTCCACGGTGGGGAGGAGGATCCCTGCGGCAAGTGGGAGCTTGAACACGTCCTCAATTTTCCCTCTAAAGCTGACAGCGATTGCCACTGGTTCACTGATTGCAGGTGCCTGCGAGGACCACAGTGTCTTCTGGCCACAGCACAGCAAGCGCACGAGTGAGCCAGTGGAGCGAGTGAGGGGGTGAGTGCAGGAGCTGTCCCACGAAGGGCAGAGGTGGGGCTCTGTTTCCCTAGCCCTTGGGTCGAATCGTGGGAGGGCGAACCCAGAGGACCTGGGGGGATCGTCAAAGCCCAGGATCCTTCCCCAAGACCGAAGGAAGGAACATAGACATTGGTGAGGAAGGGTTAGGGGGAGGGGGAGTGGACTGTGACCTGGAGGTGCTGTCTCTCCACCTCTGCACCAGGTGCGTGGCCATCTCCAGGCAAGGAGAGGCAACCGGAGGAGAAGCCACCAAGAGATCCGTATCCTCTGCAGGTCCACATGGAGGAAGGGGCTCGTTCTACCCTTTGAGAGTCCCTGAGCGGCATAGAACGGGGCACCTCTGGGAACGTGGGCCAAAACAACTGCATCATGCCTGGGAAAGCCTGGGACAACCCCCTGGAGTGGGCCAGTGGCTCCAGGTGAAGGAAGGGGCATTCTTGGCCGAGTTCACAGCACGTCAGTGCTCCCGCTCCCCCTCCTCCCGCCCCTCCCCCTCCCCCTCATCCCTTTATCCCCTGAAGCAAACACTGACTAACACTGGGGCCCAATCAGATTCTCCCTCGTGGGGACACAGCCTTGAGGCACATCCACTTACCATGGTTTGTCTTGTAAGTGAGGAAAGCCAAGGTGGAATGCCGAGGACCCCAATCCCCAGGGCGACTCTGCGGGAGATGCCACAGGGCCCGTGTGGGGAGGAGGGGGTGGACAGAATCGGGGAGCCCTTGCTCAGGCCTGCCCAGTGCCTCATCCCCACCCCACACCCCACGCACCGTCCCTCCACGCCCAGCCATCTTCCAGGCCAGCCCCTGGCATGGTGTTCACTCCACTGGAGAATGGATGGTGGAGATCGTGGTTCCAAAGAGCTCCCTGCCTCTAGGATGCCTTTGAGCACGTGGAGTGGAGTGAGAAGCTCCCAGGGTAGCTCCGACCTGGGTTTCAGCCTCGGGGGACCTGGAAGGGGCTCTTGGACTGAGGGTGAAACCGCGAGGGGCAGGCCGTGTCTGACGGACCAGGCTTCCCTCAGACATCCTCAGGCACCTGCACCGTGGAAGGAGCCCTGTGGAGCCCCGCGAGACAGACACCCCGACACCACCTCTGCTAATGATGGGCGTGTCTGGGCCATGGGAAATGGATCAAACGAACCTGGCACGGGACAGGGTTTGGATGCAGTCTACTTGGTAATAAACTGAGTGAAATCATTGGCATGAGTGTTTAATTCGAGAAATGAAGACCTATGAAATTCATCGCGGGGTTGGGGGGGCAGGGCTGTGTATCTCTGGAGAGGTGCCCTGTCTTGTCTGGGCGGAAGTGCACTCCAGAAACCCGGAAGTGTCGTTCTTCAACACCAATGGAAAGCTGTGTTTCTAGAAGGGGTTTTCCTTTGACTCAAGCCACCAAGAGGGACGGTATTGCATGGGTGTTTTGGTGTGTAATCACCGCTGGTCCACGGGATAGGATGATTATTCTCAGTTTCATGTCTGAAGTTCATCCCCCTGGTACCGAGGGCAAACGAGGTGCCTGTGGCTTCTGAGAAGGGCAGTCCCTTGGATGTCCAGGGCCCCACGCTCAGGAAAGAGGGTTCTGCCAGGTCGGATGGGCCCAGTGATGGGGACGCTGGTCCCCACACTTCCCTCCAGTAGCGCTAGGAGAAAGAGCAAGCAGAGCACAGCCTATGCCTTGGTGCCAGCCAGGCCCATCTCAACCCAGGACCGCTTGCTCCCAGGGGGGTGGCCGCTGCATCTCCGACAGATCCCACTGGGTGCTGAGCCTTCCCTCGCAAAGACAAGAAGGGAGAAGGCAGTGGGTTTGGAGCGAGGCAGTATCTGAGCACCGAAGAGCCTTCACTCCTTCCTAAAATGGGCACAGAGCATCTCCTGTGCTCTCTGAGGTGGGGTAGGGGGCACTGCATGCTGGCCACCATGCTGGGCACTGCAGTCCACGGAGCGCAGTGCATCCTCATGGAGACTTGAAGTGATCACAGTCGAGTCACACATGAGAGTGGAATGCGTACGGTTGTGGAGTTAGAGGATTTCTCAGCTGAGAATTCCTGATTCCCAGGGGGACAGCATTCCAGCAGCAGGGGAGAGAGCAGTTCATTGTATCTGGCGGCAGTTTGGTTCACTTCTCCTAAAGTGCCTGGACGTCCTGTGACATCAGACATTTGGCTTCTGTCTCCCATGTTCATCCTCAAAGGAGCATGCCACCTGAACCTTACAGAAGGTAACTCAACAACACTTCGAGCTCAGGCAAAGAAACCAAACGAACAAATGAAAAACTCTAACCTCCCCACGCCCACCCCCCCACCCCCAACACCAGAAACAACAAAGAAATCCAGAGCAGTGAAAAATGCAGTGAACAGAGCAAACCAAGTGCACAAAATGGATTTGAAAGATTCACAGAAAAGAATCCTGCAGACCTATTGGGAGACGTCTACAGAGAGGGGGAGGCACAAGTACAAACTCTTTGCAGTATGGTATTGGAAAAATGTAAGTTGTGTGTTTGGGTGGTGTTGGCATTGGCATCAGGGTGGTTGGGGGTTAGGGGGTGGGGGTAGGGGTGGCGTGGTGAGCCTCTGTAGGAAAGGGAGGCATTCATACTATAACATTGTACAAAGAAACCTGCCGACTAGTATTCCAATGATGCCTAAGTAGGAATGTGAAACTCAACGTTCATTTATAAAATCAAAGGTCCTCCCTGCACTGACGGAAGACCCTTCCCTAACGTCGTTGGGGACAGCGAAACCACCTGACTTGCAGCTCTGCCCCTCCTATCTGTCAGTAGGTTCTCATCCAGGTGGTCCCAGGACAGACACACTCCACTGGACCACGTGCAGCTTCGAAGGGGGCTGGGTGGGCTTGGGGGCAGGGTCCGTGGGGGAACTCTCCTCTCCTAGCTGACTCTTCCACTGCCTCAAGATCACATGACCTCGAGGAGTCTCACCCAAGGAACCTTACGTATCACCTTTCTCCTTTCCCTCCCCACGCCCCCACCCCCTGCACCTAAGGTTCGACCAGCACGTTGTGATTGAGCGTCCTCGTGCATTTCCCACTGAGCCGCACAGCTGTGTCTAGTCTATCTGGGAACAGAACCGAGAATCGTTTTTGACAGATGGCTATTTACATATGCCCCCACCAAGATCCCATAGAGAGGGAAAGAAAGACCAATGATTGCCCCCACGAACACAAACAATCATGCCCTGGATAAAGAAGAGGTGACGTGCCCCACGGGGCGGGCTGTGGAGCAGGGTCAGTCGGGGACCTTCCCTCTCCTAGCTGAATCTCTGACTGCCTCAAGGTCACATGACCTCAGGGAGTCTCACGCAAGGAACTTTATCTATCACTTTTTTTTTTCCACACCCTACATCAAAGGGTCAACCGGCACCTTTGCATCCTCAGGCATTTTTGACTGAGCCGGACAGCTGTGTCTAGTTTCTTCGGGGCAGGAAGCAAAGAATCATTTCTCACCGATGCCTATATACATATGCCCCCACCATCATCTCCACAGAGAGGGAAAGGAAGTATAAATATGTCCCCCACAAACACAAACAAGCATGCCCCGGATTAAGAAGATGTAAGACGCCCCCCACTCCACACACCACCTCAGCCACCCCATCCCCCAACCGCCCGTTTCCAAAACAGACAGCGGAAGACTGCTCAGCCCACCACCCCTCCCCCAAGAAAGAGGAAGGGAATCATGCGTTTGGAGCAATGACGATGGACTTGGGGGGAGGGGGGCTGGGGGGCTGGGGGCGGGAGGGCGTGATGCTGTGAGAAAGACGTCTGACAGAAAGACAAATACCACACGACAGCGCTTCTATGTAGAATGCAAACCATGACAGCGATGTAGTGGATATATTCGCAACACAGGACAAACTGCTGGGTTACCAGTGGGCAGACGGAAGGCGAGGGGCGTAAGAGGCACACACTTATCAGGTGTGAGATCAGCTAAAAGAATGTCCTGTATGACACCGGGACCTAGAGCCAATACTTTCTAGGAAGCATCAAGGAAATGTAAGCTTTGAGGAATTGTCAATCACTAGACTGTACACCTTCCATAATATTGTAGAGCAAGCATCGTTTCAATGAAAGAACAAAACCAAAGAGAACACAACAAAACACCAAAAACCAAAAGGTGGTGGTGGAGGGGGTGGGGGTGGGGAGGGGGGTGGGGAGAAAACAGAAGAGATGAATACAAAATCAAAGCTACAGGTGGGCTGGCTTTGGGACACGATCATCGACATGAAGGAAAAGGACATGTTTCCACACTCCTTGAATCCCTTGCTAGGACACTGAACGCAAGAAGTGGCTCTCCTAACCTATGGGAATTGAAGTGGGAAGCTCTCAAGAACATCTGTCAGGAAAGGAGTAGAGTGGAATTTTGCACCATTGGGAAAAGTGTGAAAGTGTTTGTTTAGCCCTTGGGCAGGAATCGTTTTGAGCAAGTGTGTTGCCAACTGGCTTGTGTTCCCCCCAGTACCTGTGCTCAGCTTCTAAACCCCCGCGTGCATCCCTTGGGGGCAGGCTAAGGCCAACGCATCCCCTTGGCCCACAAGTCATTTCCATTCTGAGCACCTTTCTACGTGAGCCTCTCAGAGGTGTTTCTGGAGGTGTGTAAACAGACTTCCCGGAGAAAGGTGTGCATTGTTCCCACTGGGGATTGCGAGTGACCACGCCCTCAGGCCCTAAATCCGATCAGAAGCTTGCAGCGCATTGGTGGATTTCGTGCCCCCGGGGGTTGGGATGGGGGCGGAGTGGGTGGTGAGCCATCAAAGGGCTGGTGGGACTGGCCCAGGCTGTCACTTGCAGACCGGCCGTCTCTGGGAAGGAGGCATCCCTGCTGCAGCTGGAGCTCCGAGATGGACACTCTCGACACTCTCGTGGGCCTCGTTTGCAGAGACATGGAGGCTGCTTCTCTCGACTCGGGAGGTGAGCCTCCACCTCAGTTCCACGTCTTTCCCAAACTCCACTCTTCCCGGCCAAGTGCCGCTGCTGTGGATGCCCGCCGGGGACCCTCTCGGCAGGAGGAACCGTGCCCGCCGGCCCAGACCGTTGGGCGCTGCCAGCGTGGTGACTTGGCGCGTGTGTCAGCAGGGCTGGCTCCCGCCCAGACACGTCTCCTGAGTTGGAGGAGACCGTCTGTGGTCGGGGCTGGGCTTTGCAATATGGGGAACACCTGCTACTTGAATGCAGCCCTGCAGTGTCTGACCCACACACCACCCCTGGCCAGCTGGCTGCTGTCCCAGCAGCACTCGACGATCTGTCCAACCCAGACCTTCTGCATGCTGTGTGCTATGCAAGCCCACATCACGCGAGCCCTCCTTCATCCTGGCGAGGTGATCCGGCCCCGCCAGGACCTGCTCACTAGCTTCCACAGGCACGAGCAGGAAGATTCCCACGAGTTTCTGATGTTCACGCTGGATGCCATGCAGCAAGCGTGCTTGCGTGCCTGTGAGCTGTTGGGCTGTCCCTCCAACGACACCACCCTCATCCGTCAGATCTTTGGTGGGTCCTGGCAATCTCAGGTCCAGTGTCTCCACTGCCTTGGGGTTTCAGACACGTTCGACCCTTATCTGGACATCACCCTGGATATCACGGCAGCTCAGAGTGTGGACCAAGCTTTGAAAGAGCTGGTGAAGCCCGAGAAGCTGGACGGTGAAAATGCCTATCGTTGCAGTGTTTGTCTCCAGAAGGTGCCTGCCACCAAGAGGTTGACTCTGCACAGCGCCTCCAAGGTCCTGATCCTTGTGCTGAAACGCTTCACACAGATCGCTGGCGACAAAATGGCTCAGAAAGTGCACTATCCCCAGTGCCTCGACTTGCAACCCTACATGTCCGAGCAGACGGCAGGCCCACTGGATTATGTGCTCTATGCAGTGCTGGTGCACTCCGGGTGGAGCTGTCACCGAGGACACTACTTTTGTTATGTCCAAGCTGGCAACGGCCAGTGGTATCACATGGACGATGCCAAGGTTACCGCCTGTGACGTGACGTCTGCCCTGAGCCAAAGCGCCTATGTCCTCTTTTATGCCCAGAAGAGTGCCTTGGAAGGAGACGGTGGGCCAGTGGCACCGGGAGGGGCACCGACGTCCCTGGGGGCTGACCCCACAGGCACTGTCGTGGCCCACAGGGGACAGGAAAGAGATGCCAGCATCAGAGCTCCTGGGTCGGAGGAGCCCCTGGAGGAAACAGGCGTTCAAGCAATCAGCTTAGAGCAGTGGAGACGCCTCCAAGAACACGACCGACCTCGGCCTGAATTCAACCTCAGGAAGGTCGAGTCTGCCCTGCCTGCCGGTGCGGTCGTGATTCACCGGTCGAAATACGCAGCTGGCATGAACCCACAACTGCCTGAACCGGGGAACTACCAGCTCAACCATCCAACCAGGGACAGCCCACCTCAGGGGCCCATCAACATCAGCAACGTCCCTTGTCTCAGCGGGAGGGCCAAAACTACCAAGAAAAAGAACAAGAAGAAGCAGGGGGCTCTGGATGCATTGCACTAGGCTCCGGTGCACATCCCTGCAGACACGCACACACACCCACGCACCAACCCACACACCCACCCGCTCACACACTTGCTGCCCAACCTACGCTCACCTAGAGGAAATCGGGTGTGCTACACGTGGGAATAATCTACCCTTGTGGAAGGACTGTTAGTCTGCAGTGTTCATGGGACGTGCTATTCACTTGGAACTTCTTACTACTGAGCTTTCAGGCGTGGCTCTCCACTGGCATGCTACTGGGGAGGGTGGGATTGATGACTGGGTCTAAGGACTGTCTCAGCACAATCCACGTCCACGGCACTGGAACAGTCCTTTGGGGATGGGGCGTCTGGTAGGTTTCCTTTGGTTTTAACCCTCCCCTCCCCACCCCGAACCCCTTCATTTGCTGCACTATTGGCTTCTTGTGAAGGACGCAGCCTGGAGGCTCCTCAGAAAGGCTCACGCCCACCCAGGTGAGGAGGAAACCTCCTGAGCCCTTCAGAGGGTCCATGACCCTCTCCTGCCTGCTGGGGTCTCCCCCTCCTGGTCCAGTCAACTGGGGATGACCCCAGCCTCCCAGGTCACCAGCCCCCACACCCCATCCCGCTGCGCATAGCTCAGCACAGCACAGACAAATACGAATATTCCCAAGACCTGGTGCAGGATTCCATGGGAGCCGGGCAAGCAGGCTCTAAGGGTGGCTGTCAATCGGAGGCCTTGTGCAAATGCCTGAAAGGAATGACCCGGCCACCCATTCATCACTTGCCCTGGAGACTTCACAAGGATACTTCTCCAAAGACACCTGGGGCTGGATTTCATTTGAAAGGGATATGTTGGAGACTCTCCAAATGCCAACCAGGAGAAACGATGCAAACCACCCACCCCCGCAGCAACACCAGCAACAACGCCAAAACCCCAACAGCAAGAGACAGACTCGGTACATCTTCTGACAGACCCGCACAGGTGAGAGTGGGATGTCAGGTACTATGGGGACCAGTGTGACAGAGGGGTCTCCACGGTGGGGAGGAGGATCCCTGCGGCAAGTGGGAGCTTGAACACGTCCTCAATTTTCCCTCTAAAGCTGACAGCGATTGCCACTGGTTCACTGATTGCGGGTGCCTGCGAGGACCACAGTGTCTTCTGGCCACAGCACAGCAAGCGCACGAGTGAGCCAGCGGAGCGAGTGAGGGGCTGAGTGCAGGAGCTGTCCCACGAAGGGCAGAGGTGGGGCTCTGTTTCCCTAGCCCTTGGGTCGAATCGTGGGAGGGCGAACCCAGAGGACCTGGGGGGATCGTCAAAGCCCAGGATCCTTCCCCAAGACCGAAGGAAGGAACGTAGACATTGGTGAGGAAGGGTTAGGGGGAGGGGGAGTGGACTGTGACCTGGAGGTGCTGTCTCTCCACCTCTGCACCAGGTGCGTGGCCATCTCCAGGCAAGGAGAGGCAACCGGAGGAGAAGCCACCAAGAGATCCGTATCCTCTGCAGGTCCACATGGAGGAAGGGGCTCGTTCTACCCTTTGAGAGTCCCTGAGCGGCATAGAACGGGGCACCTCTGGGAACGTGGGCCAAAACAACTGCATCATGCCTGGGAAAGCCTGGGACAACCCCCTGGAGTGGGCCAGTGGCTCCAGGTGAAGGAAGGGGCATTCTTGGCCGAGTTCACAGCACGTCAGTGCTCCTGCTCCCCCTCCACCCGCCCCTCCCCCTCCCCCTCATCCCTTTATCCCCTGAAGCAAACACTGACTAACACTGGGGCCCAATCAGATTCTCCCTCGTGGGGACACAGCCTTGAGGCACATCCACTTACCGTGGTTTGTCTTGTAAGTGAGGAAAGCCAAGGTGGAATGCCGAGGACCCCAATCCCCAGGGCGACTCTGCGGGAGACGCCACAGGGCCCGTGTGGGGAGGAGGGGGTGGACAGAATCGGGGAGCCCTTGCCCAGGCCTGCCCGGTGCATCATCCCCACCCCACACCCCACGCACCGTCCCTCCACGCCCAGCCATCTTCCAGGCCAGCCCCTGGCATGGTGTTCACTCCACTGGAGAATGGATGGTGGAGATCGTGGTTCCAAAGAGCTCCCTGCCTCTAGGATGCCTTTGAGCACGTGGAGTGGAGTGAGAAGCTCCCAGGGTAGCTCCGACCTGGGTTTCAGCCTCGGGGGACCTGGAAGGGGCTCTTGGACTGAGGGTGAAACCGCGAGGGGCAGGCCGTGTCTGACGGACCAGGCTTCCCTCAGACATCCTCAGGCACCTGCACCGTGGAAGGAGCCCTGTGGAGCCCCGCGAGACAGACACCCCGACACCACCTCTGCTAATGATGGGCGTGTCTGGGCCATGGGAAATGGATCAAACGAACCTGGCACAGGACAGGGTTTGGATGCAGTCTACTTGGTAATAAACTGAGTGAAATCATTGGCATGAGTGTTTAATTCGAGAAATGAAGACCTATGAAATTCATCGCGGGGTTGGGGGGGCAGGGCTGTGTATCTCTGGAGAGGTGCCCTGTCTTGTCTGGGCGGAAGTGCACTCCAGAAACCCGGAAGTGTCGTTCTTCAACACCAATGGAAAGCTGTGTTTCTAGAAGGGGTTTTCCTTTGACTCAAGCCACCAAGAGGGACGGTATTGCATGGGTGTTTTGGTGTGTAATCACCGCTGGTCCACGGGATAGGATGATTATTCTCAGTTTCATGTCTGAAGTTCATCCCCCTGGTACCGAGGGCAAACGAGGGTGCCTGTGGCTTCTGAGAAGGGCAGTCCCTTGGATGTCCAGGGCCCCACGCTCAGGAAAGAGGGTTCTGCCAGGTCGGATGGGCCCAGTGATGGGGACGCTGGTCCCCACACTTCCCTCCAGTAGCGCTAGGAGAAAGAGCAAGCAGAGCACAGCCTATGCCTTGGTGCCAGCCAGGCCCATCTCAACCCAGGACCGCTTGCTCCCAGGGGGGTGGCCGCTGCATCTCCGACAGATCCCACTGGGTGCTGAGCCTTCCCTCGCAAAGACAAGAAGGGAGAAGGCAGTGGGTTTGGAGCGAGGCAGTATCTGAGCACCGAAGAGCCTTCACTCCTTCCTAAAATGGGCACAGAGCATCTCCTGTGCTCTCTGAGGTGGGGTAGGGGGCACTGCATGCTGGGTACCATGCTGGGTACTGCAGTCCACGGAGCGCAGTGCATCCTCATGGAGACTTGAAGTGATCACAGTCGAGTCACACATGAGAGTGGAATGCGTACGGTTGTGGAGTTAGAGGATTTCTCAGCTGAGAATTCCTGATTCCCAGGGGGACAGCACTCCAGCAGCAGGGGAGAGAGCAGTTCATTGTATCTGGCGGCAGTTTGGTTCACTTCTCCTAAAGTGCCTGGACGTCCTGTGACATCAGACATTTGGCTTCTGTCTCCCATGTTCATCCTCAAAGGAGCATGCCACCTGAACCTTACAGAAGGTAACTCAACAACACTTCGAGCTCAGGCAAAGAAACCAAACGAACAAATGAAAAACTCTAACCTCCCCACGCCCACCCCCCCACCCCCAACACCAGAAACAACAAAGAAATCCAGAGCAGTGAAAAATGCAGTGAACAGAGCAAACCAAGTGCACAAAATGGATTTGAAAGATTCACAGAAAAGAATCCTGCAGACCTATTGGGAGACGTCTACAGAGAGGGGGAGGCACAAGTACAAACTCTTTGCAGTATGGTATTGGAAAAATGTAAGTTGTGTGTTTGGGTGGTGTTGGCATTGGCATCAGGGTGGTTGGGGGTTAGGGGGTGGGGGTAGGGGTGGCGTGGTGAGCCTCTGTAGGAAAGGGAGGCATTCATACTATAACATTGTACAAAGAAACCTGCCGACTAGTATTCCAATGATGCCTAAGTAGGAATGTGAAACTCAACGTTCATTTATAAAATCAAAGGTCCTCCCTGCACTGACGGAAGACCCTTCCCTAACATCGTTGGGGACAGCGAAACCACCTGACTTGCAGCTCTGCCCCTCCTATCTGTCAGTAGGTTCTCATCCAGGTGGTCCCAGGACAGACACACTCCACTGGACCACGTGCAGCTTCGAAGGGGGCTGGGTGGGCTTGGGGGCAGGGTCCGTGGGGGAACTCTCCTCTCCTAGCTGACTCTTCCACTGCCTCAAGATCACATGACCTCGAGGAGTCTCACCCAAGGAACCTTACGTATCACCTTTCTCCTTTCCCTCCCCACGCCCCCACCCCCTGCACCTAAGGTTCGACCAGCACGTTGTGATTGAGCGTCCTCGTGCATTTCCCACTGAGCCGCACAGCTGTGTCTAGTCTATCTGGGAACAGAACCGAGAATCGTTTTTGACAGATGGCTATTTACATATGCCCCCACCAAGATCCCATAGAGAGGGAAAGAAAGACCAATGATTGCCCCCACGAACACAAACAATCATGCCCTGGATAAAGAAGAGGTGACGTGCCCCACGGGGCGGGCTGTGGAGCAGGGTCAGTCGGGGACCTTCCCTCTCCTAGCTGAATCTCTGACTGCCTCAAGGTCACATGACCTCAGGGAGTCTCACCCAAGGAACTTTATCTATCACTTTTTTTTTTCCACACCCTACATCAAAGGGTCAACCGGCACCTTTGCATCCTCAGGCATTTTTGACTGAGCCGGACAGCTGTGTCTAGTTTCTTCGGGGCGGGAAGCAAAGAATCATTTCTCACCGATGCCTATATACATATGCCCCCACCATCATCTCCACAGAGAGGGAAAGGAAGTATAAATATGTCCCCCACAAACACAAACAAGCATGCCCCGGATTAAGAAGATGTAAGACGCCCCCCACTCCACACACCACCTCAGCCACCCCCTTCCCCCCCCGCCCGTTTCCAAAACAGACAGCGGAAGACTGCTCAGCCCACCACCCCTCCCCCAAGAAAGAGGAAGGGAATCATGCGTTTGGAGCAATGACGATGGACTTGGGGGGAGGGGGGCTGGGGGGCTGGGGGCGGGAGGGCGTGATGCTGTGAGAAAGACGTCTGACAGAAAGACAAATACCGCACGACAGCGCTTCTATGTAGAATGCAAACCATGACAGCGATGTAGTGGATATATTCGCAACACAGGACAAACTGCTGGGTTACCAGTGGGCAGACGGAAGGCGAGGGGCGTAAGAGGCACACACTTATCAGGTGTGAGATCAGCTAAAAGAATGTCCTGTATGACACCGGGACCTAGAGCCAATACTTTCTAGGAAGCATCAAGGAAATGTAAGCTTTGAGGAATTGTCAATCACTAGACTGTACACCTTCCATAATATTGTAGAGCAAGCATCGTTTCAATGAAAGAACAAAACCAAAGAGAACACAACAAAACACCAAAAACCAAAAGGTGGTGGTGGAGGGGGTGGGGGTGGGGAGGGGAGTGGGGAGAAAACAGAAGAGATGAATACAAAATCAAAGCTACAGGTGGGCTGGCTTTGGGACACGATCATCGACATGAAGGAAAAGGACATGTTTCCACACTCCTTGAATCCCTTGCTAGGACACTGAACGCAAGAAGTGGCTCTCCTAACCTATGGGAATTGAAGTGGGAAGCTCTCAAGAACATCTGTCAGGAAAGGAGTAGAGTGGAATTTTGCACCATTGGGAAAAGTGTGAAAGTGTTTGTTTAGCCCTTGGGCAGGAATCGTTTTGAGCAAGTGTGTTGCCAACTGGCTTGTGTTCCCCCCAGTACCTGTGCTCAGCTTCTAAACCCCCGCGTGCATCCCTTGGGGGCAGGCTAAGGCCAACGCATCCCCTTGGCCCGCAAGTCATTTCCATTCTGAGCACCTTTCTACGTGAGCCTCTCAGAGGTGTTTCTGGAGGTGTGTAAACAGACTTCCCGGAGAAAGGTGTGCATTGTTCCCGCTGGGGATTGCGAGTGACCACGCCCTCAGGCCCTAAATCCGATCAGAAGCTTGCAGCGCATTGGTGGATTTCGTGCCCCCGTGGGTTGGGATGGGGGCGGAGTGGGTGGTGAGCCATCAAAGGGCTGGTGGGACTGGCCCAGGCTGTCACTTGCAGACCGGCCGTCTCTGGGAAGGAGGCATCCCTGCTGCAGCTGGAGCTCCGAGATGGACACTCTCGACACTCTCGTGGGCCTCGTTTGCAGAGACATGGAGGCTGCTTCTCTCGACTCGGGAGGTGAGCCTCCAGCTCAGTTCCACGTCTTTCCCAAACTCCACTCTTCCCGGCCAAGTGCCGCTGCTGTGGATGCCCGCCGGGGACCCTCTCGGCAGGAGGAACCGTGCCCGCCGGCCCAGACCGTTGGGCGCTGCCAGCGTGGTGACTTGGCGCGTGTGTCAGCAGGGCTGGCTCCCGCCCAGACACGTCTCCTGAGTTGGAGGAGACCGTCTGTGGTCGGGGCTGGGCTTTGCAATATGGGGAACACCTGCTACTTGAATGCAGCCCTGCAGTGTCTGACCCACACACCACCCCTGGCCAGCTGGCTGCTGTCCCAGCAGCACTCGACGATCTGTCCAACCCAGACCTTCTGCATGCTGTGTGCTATGCAAGCCCACATCACGCGAGCCCTCCTTCATCCTGGCGAGGTGATCCGGCCCCGCCAGGACCTGCTCACTAGCTTCCACAGGCACGAGCAGGAAGATTCCCACGAGTTTCTGATGTTCACGCTGGATGCCATGCAGCAAGCGTGCTTGCGTGCCTGTGAGCTGTTGGGCTGTCCCTCCAACGACACCACCCTCATCCGTCAGATCTTTGGTGGGTCCTGGCAATCTCAGGTCCAGTGTCTCCACTGCCTTGGGGTTTCAGACACGTTCGACCCTTATCTGGACATCACCCTGGATATCACGGCAGCTCAGAGTGTGGACCAAGCTTTGAAAGAGCTGGTGAAGCCCGAGAAGCTGGACGGTGAAAATGCCTATCGTTGCAGTGTTTGTCTCCAGAAGGTGCCTGCCACCAAGAGGTTGACTCTGCACAGCGCCTCCAAGGTCCTGATCCTTGTGCTGAAACGCTTCACACAGATCGCTGGCGACAAAATGGCTCAGAAAGTGCACTATCCCCAGTGCCTCGACTTGCAACCCTACATGTCCGAGCAGACGGCAGGCCCACTGGATTATGTGCTCTATGCAGTGCTGGTGCACTCCGGGTGGAGCTGTCACCGAGGACACTACTTTTGTTATGTCCAAGCTGGCAACGGCCAGTGGTATCACATGGACGATGCCAAGGTTACCGCCTGTGACGTGACGTCTGCCCTGAGCCAAAGCGCCTATGTCCTCTTTTATGCCCAGAAGAGTGCCTTGGAAGGAGACGGTGGGCCAGTGGCACCGGGAGGGGCACCGACGTCCCTGGGGGCTGACCCCACAGGCACTGTCGTGGCCCACAGGGGACCGGAAAGAGATGCCAGCATCAGAGCTCCTGGGTCGGAGGAGCCCCTGGAGGAAACAGGCGTTCAAGCAATCAGCTTAGAGCAGTGGAGACGCCTCCAAGAACACGACCGACCTCGGCCTGAATTCAACCTCAGGAAGGTCGAGTCTGCCCTGCCTGCCGGTGCGGTCGTGATTCACCGGTCGAAATACGCAGCTGGCATGAACCCACAACTGCCTGAACCGGGGAACTACCAGCTCAACCATCCAACCAGGGACAGCCCACCTCAGGGGCCCATCAACATCAGCAACGTCCCTTGTCTCAGCGGGAGGGCCAAAACTACCAAGAAAAAGAACAAGAAGAAGCAGGGGGCTCTGGATGCATTGCACTAGGCTCCGGTGCACATCCCTGCAGACACGCACACACACCCACGCACCAACCCACACACCCACCCGCTCACACACTTGCTGCCCAACCTACGCTCACCTAGAGGAAATCGGGTGTGCTACACGTGGGAATAATCTACCCTTGTGGAAGGACTGTTAGTCTGCAGTGTTCATGGGACGTGCTATTCACTTGGAACTTCTTACTACTGAGCTTTCAGGCGTGGCTCTCCACTGGCATGCTACTGGGGAGGGTGGGATTGATGACTGGGTCTAAGGACTGTCTCAGCACAATCCACGTCCACGGCACTGGAACAGTCCTTTGGGGATGGGGCGTCTGGTAGGTTTCCTTTGGTTTTAACCCTCCCCTCCCCACCCCGAACCCCTTCATTTGCTGCACTATTGGCTTCTTGTGAAGGACGCAGCCTGGAGGCTCCTCAGAAAGGCTCACGCCCACCCAGGTGAGGAGGAAACCTCCTGAGCCCTTCAGAGGGTCCATGACCCTCTCCTGCCTGCTGGGGTCTCCCCCTCCTGGTCCAGTCAACTGGGGATGACCCCAGCCTCCCAGGTCACCAGCCCCCACACCCCATCCCGCTGCGCATAGCTCAGCACAGCACAGACAAATACGAATATTCCCAAGACCTGGTGCAGGATTCCATGGGAGCCGGGCAAGCAGGCTCTAAGGGTGGCTGTCAATCGGAGGCCTTGTGCAAATGCCTGAAAGGAATGACCCGGCCACCCATTCATCACTTGCCCTGGAGACTTCACAAGGATACTTCTCCAAAGACACCTGGGGCTGGATTTCATTTGAAAGGGATATGTTGGAGACTCTCCAAATGCCAACCAGGAGAAACGATGCAAACCACCCACCCCCGCAGCAACACCAGCAACAACGCCAAAACCCCAACAGCAAGAGACAGACTCGGTACATCTTCTGACAGACCCGCACAGGTGAGAGTGGGATGTCAGGTACTATGGGGACCAGTGTGACAGAGGGGTCTCCACGGTGGGGAGGAGGATCCCTGCGGCAAGTGGGAGCTTGAACACGTCCTCAATTTTCCCTCTAAAGCTGACAGCGATTGCCACTGGTTCACTGATTGCGGGTGCCTGCGAGGACCACAGTGTCTTCTGGCCACAGCACAGCAAGCGCACGAGTGAGCCAGCGGAGCGAGTGAGGGGGTGAGTGCAGGAGCTGTCCCACGAAGGGCAGAGGTGGGGCTCTGTTTCCCTAGCCCTTGGGTCGAATCGTGGGAGGGCGAACCCAGAGGACCTGGGGGGATCGTCAAAGCCCAGGATCCTTCCCCAAGACCGAAGGAAGGAACGTAGACATTGGTGAGGAAGGGTTAGGGGGAGGGGGAGTGGACTGTGACCTGGAGGTGCTGTCTCTCCACCTCTGCACCAGGTGCGTGGCCATCTCCAGGCAAGGAGAGGCAACCGGAGGAGAAGCCACCAAGAGATCCGTATCCTCTGCAGGTCCACATGGAGGAAGGGGCTCGTTCTACCCTTTGAGAGTCCCTGAGCGGCATAGAACGGGGCACCTCTGGGAACGTGGGCCAAAACAACTGCATCATGCCTGGGAAAGCCTGGGACAACCCCCTGGAGTGGGCCAGTGGCTCCAGGTGAAGGAAGGGGCATTCTTGGCCGAGTTCACAGCACGTCAGTGCTCCTGCTCCCCCTCCACCCGCCCCTCCCCCTCCCCCTCATCCCTTTATCCCCTGAAGCAAACACTGACTAACACTGGGGCCCAATCAGATTCTCCCTCGTGGGGACACAGCCTTGAGGCACATCCACTTACCGTGGTTTGTCTTGTAAGTGAGGAAAGCCAAGGTGGAATGCCGAGGACCCCAATCCCCAGGGCGACTCTGCGGGAGACGCCACAGGGCCCGTGTGGGGAGGAGGGGGTGGACAGAATCGGGGAGCCCTTGCCCAGGCCTGCCCGGTGCATCATCCCCACCCCACACCCCACGCACCGTCCCTCCACGCCCAGCCATCTTCCAGGCCAGCCCCTGGCATGGTGTTCACTCCACTGGAGAATGGATGGTGGAGATCGTGGTTCCAAAGAGCTCCCTGCCTCTAGGATGCCTTTGAGCACGTGGAGTGGAGTGAGAAGCTCCCAGGGTAGCTCCGACCTGGGTTTCAGCCTCGGGGGACCTGGAAGGGGCTCTTGGACTGAGGGTGAAACCGCGAGGGGCAGGCCGTGTCTGACGGACCAGGCTTCCCTCAGACATCCTCAGGCACCTGCACCGTGGAAGGAGCCCTGTGGAGCCCCGCGAGACAGACACCCCGACACCACCTCTGCTAATGATGGGCGTGTCTGGGCCATGGGAAATGGATCAAACGAACCTGGCACAGGACAGGGTTTGGATGCAGTCTACTTGGTAATAAACTGAGTGAAATCATTGGCATGAGTGTTTAATTCGAGAAATGAAGACCTATGAAATTCATCGCGGGGTTGGGGGGGCAGGGCTGTGTATCTCTGGAGAGGTGCCCTGTCTTGTCTGGGCGGAAGTGCACTCCAGAAACCCGGAAGTGTCGTTCTTCAACACCAATGGAAAGCTGTGTTTCTAGAAGGGGTTTTCCTTTGACTCAAGCCACCAAGAGGGACGGTATTGCATGGGTGTTTTGGTGTGTAATCACCGCTGGTCCACGGGATAGGATGATTATTCTCAGTTTCATGTCTGAAGTTCATCCCCCTGGTACCGAGGGCAAACGAGGGTGCCTGTGGCTTCTGAGAAGGGCAGTCCCTTGGATGTCCAGGGCCCCACGCTCAGGAAAGAGGGTTCTGCCAGGTCGGATGGGCCCAGTGATGGGGACGCTGGTCCCCACACTTCCCTCCAGTAGCGCTAGGAGAAAGAGCAAGCAGAGCACAGCCTATGCCTTGGTGCCAGCCAGGCCCATCTCAACCCAGGACCGCTTGCTCCCAGGGGGGTGGCCGCTGCATCTCCGACAGATCCCACTGGGTGCTGAGCCTTCCCTCGCAAAGACAAGAAGGGAGAAGGCAGTGGGTTTGGAGCGAGGCAGTATCTGAGCACCGAAGAGCCTTCACTCCTTCCTAAAATGGGCACAGAGCATCTCCTGTGCTCTCTGAGGTGGGGTAGGGGGCACTGCATGCTGGGTACCATGCTGGGCACTGCAGTCCACGGAGCGCAGTGCATCCTCATGGAGACTTGAAGTGATCACAGTCGAGTCACACATGAGAGTGGAATGCGTACGGTTGTGGAGTTAGAGGATTTCTCAGCTGAGAATTCCTGATTCCCAGGGGGACAGCACTCCAGCAGCAGGGGAGAGAGCAGTTCATTGTATCTGGCGGCAGTTTGGTTCACTTCTCCTAAAGTGCCTGGACGTCCTGTGACATCAGACATTTGGCTTCTGTCTCCCATGTTCATCCTCAAAGGAGCATGCCACCTGAACCTTACAGAAGGTAACTCAACAACACTTCGAGCTCAGGCAAAGAAACCAAACGAACAAATGAAAAACTCTAACCTCCCCACGCCCACCCCCCCACCCCCAACACCAGAAACAACAAAGAAATCCAGAGCAGTGAAAAATGCAGTGAACAGAGCAAACCAAGTGCACAAAATGGATTTGAAAGATTCACAGAAAAGAATCCTGCAGACCTATTGGGAGACGTCTACAGAGAGGGGGAGGCACAAGTACAAACTCTTTGCAGTATGGTATTGGAAAAATGTAAGTTGTGTGTTTGGGTGGTGTTGGCATTGGCATCAGGGTGGTTGGGGGTTAGGGGGTGGGGGTAGGGGTGGCGTGGTGAGCCTCTGTAGGAAAGGGAGGCATTCATACTATAACATTGTACAAAGAAACCTGCCGACTAGTATTCCAATGATGCCTAAGTAGGAATGTGAAACTCAACGTTCATTTATAAAATCAAAGGTCCTCCCTGCACTGACGGAAGACCCTTCCCTAACATCGTTGGGGACAGCGAAACCACCTGACTTGCAGCTCTGCCCCTCCTATCTGTCAGTAGGTTCTCATCCAGGTGGTCCCAGGACAGACACACTCCACTGGACCACGTGCAGCTTCGAAGGGGGCTGGGTGGGCTTGGGGGCAGGGTCCGTGGGGGAACTCTCCTCTCCTAGCTGACTCTTCCACTGCCTCAAGATCACATGACCTCGAGGAGTCTCACCCAAGGAACCTTACGTATCACCTTTCTCCTTTCCCTCCCCACGCCCCCACCCCCTGCACCTAAGGTTCGACCAGCACGTTGTGATTGAGCGTCCTCGTGCATTTCCCACTGAGCCGCACAGCTGTGTCTAGTCTATCTGGGAACAGAACCGAGAATCGTTTTTGACAGATGGCTATTTACATATGCCCCCACCAAGATCCCATAGAGAGGGAAAGAAAGACCAATGATTGCCCCCACGAACACAAACAATCATGCCCTGGATAAAGAAGAGGTGACGTGCCCCACGGGGCGGGCTGTGGAGCAGGGTCAGTCGGGGACCTTCCCTCTCCTAGCTGAATCTCTGACTGCCTCAAGGTCACATGACCTCAGGGAGTCTCACGCAAGGAACTTTATCTATCACTTTTTTTTTTCCACACCCTACATCAAAGGGTCAACCGGCACCTTTGCATCCTCAGGCATTTTTGACTGAGCCGGACAGCTGTGTCTAGTTTCTTCGGGGCAGGAAGCAAAGAATCATTTCTCACCGATGCCTATATACATATGCCCCCACCATCATCTCCACAGAGAGGGAAAGGAAGTATAAATATGTCCCCCACAAACACAAACAAGCATGCCCCGGATTAAGAAGATGTAAGACGCCCCCCACTCCACACACCACCTCAGCCACCCCCTCCCCCAACCGCCCGTTTCCAAAACAGACAGCGGAAGACTGCTCAGCCCACCACCCCTCCCCCAAGAAAGAGGAAGGGAATCATGCGTTTGGAGCAATGACGATGGACTTGGGGGGAGGGGGGCTGGGGGGCTGGGGGCGGGAGGGCGTGATGCTGTGAGAAAGACGTCTGACAGAAAGACAAATACCACACGACAGCGCTTCTATGTAGAATGCAAACCATGACAGCGATGTAGTGGATATATTCGCAACACAGGACAAACTGCTGGGTTACCAGTGGGCAGACGGAAGGCGAGGGGCATAAGAGGCACACACTTATCAGGTGTGAGATCAGCTAAAAGAATGTCCTGTATGACACCGGGACCTAGAGCCAATACTTTCTAGGAAGCATCAAGGAAATGTAAGCTTTGAGGAATTGTCAATCACTAGACTGTACACCTTCCATAATATTGTAGAGCAAGCATCGTTTCAATGAAAGAACAAAACCAAAGAGAACACAACAAAACACCAAAAACCAAAAGGTGGTGGTGGAGGGGGTGGGGGTGGGGAGGGGGGTGGGGAGAAAACAGAAGAGATGAATACAAAATCAAAGCTACAGGTGGGCTGGCTTTGGGACACGATCATCGACATGAAGGAAAAGGACATGTTTCCACACTCCTTGAATCCCTTGCTAGGACACTGAACGCAAGAAGGGGCTCTCCTAACCTATGGGAATTGAAGTGGGAAGCTCTCAAGAACATCTGTCAGGAAAGGAGTAGAGTGGAATTTTGCACCATTGGGAAAAGTGTGAAAGTGTTTGTTTAGCCCTTGGGCAGGAATCGTTTTGAGCAAGTGTGTTGCCAACTGGCTTGTGTTCCCCCCAGTACCTGTGCTCAGCTTCTAAACCCCCGCGTGCATCCCTTGGGGGCAGGCTAAGGCCAACGCATCCCCTTGGCCCGCAAGTCATTTCCATTCTGAGCACCTTTCTACGTGAGCCTCTCAGAGGTGTTTCTGGAGGTGTGTAAACAGACTTCCCGGAGAAAGGTGTGCATTGTTCCCACTGGGGATTGCGAGTGACCACGCCCTCAGGCCCTAAATCCGATCAGAAGCTTGCAGCGCATTGGTGGATTTCGTGCCCCCGGGGGTTGGGATGGGGGCGGAGTGGGTGGTGAGCCATCAAAGGGCTGGTGGGACTGGCCCAGGCTGTCACTTGCAGACCGGCCGTCTCTGGGAAGGAGGCATCCCTGCTGCAGCTGGAGCTCCGAGATGGACACTCTCGACACTCTCGTGGGCCTCGTTTGCAGAGACATGGAGGCTGCTTCTCTCGACTCGGGAGGTGAGCCTCCAGCTCAGTTCCACGTCTTTCCCAAACTCCACTCTTCCCGGCCAAGTGCCGCTGCTGTGGATGCCCACCGGGGACCCTCTCGGCAGGAGGAACCGTGCCCGCCGGCCCAGACCGTTGGGCGCTGCCAGCGTGGTGACTTGGCGCGTGTGTCAGCAGGGCTGGCTCCCGCCCAGACACGTCTCCTGAGTTGGAGGAGACCGTCTGTGGTCGGGGCTGGGCTTTGCAATATGGGGAACACCTGCTACTTGAATGCAGCCCTGCAGTGTCTGACCCACACACCACCCCTGGCCAGCTGGCTGCTGTCCCAGCAGCACTCGACGATCTGTCCAACCCAGACCTTCTGCATGCTGTGTGCTATGCAAGCCCACATCACGCGAGCCCTCCTTCATCCTGGCGAGGTGATCCGGCCCCGCCAGGACCTGCTCACTAGCTTCCACAGGCACGAGCAGGAAGATTCCCACGAGTTTCTGATGTTCACGCTGGATGCCATGCAGCAAGCGTGCTTGCGTGCCTGTGAGCTGTTGGGCTGTCCCTCCAACGACACCACCCTCATCCGTCAGATCTTTGGTGGGTCCTGGCGATCTCAGGTCCAGTGTCTCCACTGCCTTGGGGTTTCAGACACGTTCGACCCTTATCTGGACATCACCCTGGATATCACGGCAGCTCAGAGTGTGGACCAAGCTTTGAAAGAGCTGGTGAAGCCCGAGAAGCTGGACGGTGAAAATGCCTATCGTTGCAGTGTTTGTCTCCAGAAGGTGCCTGCCACCAAGAGGTTGACTCTGCACAGCGCCTCCAAGGTCCTGATCCTTGTGCTGAAACGCTTCACACAGATCGCCGGCGACAAAATGGCTCAGAAAGTGCACTATCCCCAGTGCCTCGACTTGCAACCCTACATGTCCGAGCAGACGGCAGGCCCACTGGATTATGTGCTCTATGCAGTGCTGGTGCACTCCGGGTGGAGCTGTCACCGAGGACACTACTTTTGTTATGTCCAAGCTGGCAACGGCCAGTGGTATCACATGGACGATGCCAAGGTTACCGCCTGTGACGTGACGTCTGCCCTGAGCCAAAGCGCCTATGTCCTCTTTTATGCCCAGAAGAGTGCCTTGGAAGGAGACGGTGGGCCAGTGGCACCGGGAGGGGCACCGACGTCCCTGGGGGCTGACCCCACAGGCACTGTCGTGGCCCACAGGGGACCGGAAAGAGATGCCAGCATCAGAGCTCCTGGGTCGGAGGAGCCCCTGGAGGAAACAGGCGTTCAAGCAATCAGCTTAGAGCAGTGGAGACGCCTCCAAGAACACGACCGACCTCGGCCTGAATTCAACCTCAGGAAGGTCGAGTCTGCCCTGCCTGCCGGTGCGGTCGTGATTCACCGGTCGAAATACGCAGCTGGCATGAACCCACAACTGCCTGAACCGGGGAACTACCAGCTCAACCATCCAACCAGGGACAGCCCACCTCAGGGGCCCATCAACATCAGCAACGTCCCTTGTCTCAGCGGGAGGGCCAAAACTACCAAGAAAAAGAACAAGAAGAAGCAGGGGGCTCTGGATGCATTGCACTAGGCTCCGGTGCACATCCCTGCAGACACGCACACACACCCACGCACCAACCCACACACCCACCCGCTCACACACTTGCTGCCCAACCTACGCTCACCTAGAGGAAATCGGGTGTGCTACACGTGGGAATAATCTACCCTTGTGGAAGGACTGTTAGTCTGCAGTGTTCATGGGACGTGCTATTCACTTGGAACTTCTTACTACTGAGCTTTCAGGCGTGGCTCTCCACTGGCATGCTACTGGGGAGGGTGGGATTGATGACTGGGTCTAAGGACTGTCTCAGCACAATCCACGTCCACGGCACTGGAACAGTCCTTTGGGGATGGGGCGTCTGGTAGGTTTCCTTTGGTTTTAACCCTCCCCTCCCCACCCCGAACCCCTTCATTTGCTGCACTATTGGCTTCTTGTGAAGGACGCAGCCTGGAGGCTCCTCAGAAAGGCTCACGCCCACCCAGGTGAGGAGGAAACCTCCTGAGCCCTTCAGAGGGTCCATGACCCTCTCCTGCCTGCTGGGGTCTCCCCCTCCTGGTCCAGTCAACTGGGGATGACCCCAGCCTCCCAGGTCACCAGCCCCCACACCCCATCCCGCTGCGCATAGCTCAGCACAGCACAGACAAATACGAATATTCCCAAGACCTGGTGCAGGATTCCATGGGAGCCGGGCAAGCAGGCTCTAAGGGTGGCTGTCAATCGGAGGCCTTGTGCAAATGCCTGAAAGGAATGACCCGGCCACCCATTCATCACTTGCCCTGGAGACTTCACAAGGATACTTCTCCAAAGACACCTGGGGCTGGATTTCATTTGAAAGGGATATGTTGGAGACTCTCCAAATGCCAACCAGGAGAAACGATGCAAACCACCCACCCCCGCAGCAACACCAGCAACAACGCCAAAACCCCAACAGCAAGAGACAGACTCGGTACATCTTCTGACAGACCCGCACAGGTGAGAGTGGGATGTCAGGTACTATGGGGACCAGTGTGACAGAGGGGTCTCCACGGTGGGGAGGAGGATCCCTGCGGCAAGTGGGAGCTTGAACACGTCCTCAATTTTCCCTCTAAAGCTGACAGCGATTGCCACTGGTTCACTGATTGCGGGTGCCTGCGAGGACCACAGTGTCTTCTGGCCACAGCACAGCAAGCGCACGAGTGAGCCAGCGGAGCGAGTGAGGGGGTGAGTGCAGGAGCTGTCCCACGAAGGGCAGAGGTGGGGCTCTGTTTCCCTAGCCCTTGGGTCGAATCGTGGGAGGGCGAACCCAGAGGACCTGGGGGGATCGTCAAAGCCCAGGATCCTTCCCCAAGACCGAAGGAAGGAACGTAGACATTGGTGAGGAAGGGTTAGGGGGAGGGGGAGTGGACTGTGACCTGGAGGTGCTGTCTCTCCACCTCTGCACCAGGTGCGTGGCCATCTCCAGGCAAGGAGAGGCAACCGGAGGAGAAGCCACCAAGAGATCCGTATCCTCTGCAGGTCCACATGGAGGAAGGGGCTCGTTCTACCCTTTGAGAGTCCCTGAGCGGCATAGAACGGGGCACCTCTGGGAACGTGGGCCAAAACAACTGCATCATGCCTGGGAAAGCCTGGGACAACCCCCTGGAGTGGGCCAGTGGCTCCAGGTGAAGGAAGGGGCATTCTTGGCCGAGTTCACAGCACGTCAGTGCTCCCGCTCCCCCTCCACCCGCCCCTCCCCCTCCCCCTCATCCCTTTATCCCCTGAAGCAAACACTGACTAACACTGGGGCCCAATCAGATTCTCCCTCGTGGGGACACAGCCTTGAGGCACATCCACTTACCGTGGTTTGTCTTGTAAGTGAGGAAAGCCAAGGTGGAATGCCGAGGACCCCAATCCCCAGGGCGACTCTGCGGGAGACGCCACAGGGCCCGTGTGGGGAGGAGGGGGTGGACAGAATCGGGGAGCCCTTGCCCAGGCCTGCCCGGTGCATCATCCCCACCCCACACCCCACGCACCGTCCCTCCACGCCCAGCCATCTTCCAGGCCAGCCCCTGGCATGGTGTTCACTCCACTGGAGAATGGATGGTGGAGATCGTGGTTCCAAAGAGCTCCCTGCCTCTAGGATGCCTTTGAGCACGTGGAGTGGAGTGAGAAGCTCCCAGGGTAGCTCCGACCTGGGTTTCAGCCTCGGGGGACCTGGAAGGGGCTCTTGGACTGAGGGTGAAACCGCGAGGGGCAGGCCGTGTCTGACGGACCAGGCTTCCCTCAGACATCCTCAGGCACCTGCACCGTGGAAGGAGCCCTGTGGAGCCCCGCGAGACAGACACCCCGACACCACCTCTGCTAATGATGGGCGTGTCTGGGCCATGGGAAATGGATCAAACGAACCTGGCACAGGACAGGGTTTGGATGCAGTCTACTTGGTAATAAACTGAGTGAAATCATTGGCATGAGTGTTTAATTCGAGAAATGAAGACCTATGAAATTCATCGCGGGGTTGGGGGGGCAGGGCTGTGTATCTCTGGAGAGGTGCCCTGTCTTGTCTGGGCGGAAGTGCACTCCAGAAACCCGGAAGTGTCGTTCTTCAACACCAATGGAAAGCTGTGTTTCTAGAAGGGGTTTTCCTTTGACTCAAGCCACCAAGAGGGACGGTATTGCATGGGTGTTTTGGTGTGTAATCACCGCTGGTCCACGGGATAGGATGATTATTCTCAGTTTCATGTCTGAAGTTCATCCCCCTGGTACCGAGGGCAAACGAGGGTGCCTGTGGCTTCTGAGAAGGGCAGTCCCTTGGATGTCCAGGGCCCCACGCTCAGGAAAGAGGGTTCTGCCAGGTCGGATGGGCCCAGTGATGGGGACGCTGGTCCCCACACTTCCCTCCAGTAGCGCTAGGAGAAAGAGCAAGCAGAGCACAGCCTATGCCTTGGTGCCAGCCAGGCCCATCTCAACCCAGGACCGCTTGCTCCCAGGGGGGTGGCCGCTGCATCTCCGACAGATCCCACTGGGTGCTGAGCCTTCCCTCGCAAAGACAAGAAGGGAGAAGGCAGTGGGTTTGGAGCGAGGCAGTATCTGAGCACCGAAGAGCCTTCACTCCTTCCTAAAATGGGCACAGAGCATCTCCTGTGCTCTCTGAGGTGGGGTAGGGGGCACTGCATGCTGGCCACCATGCTGGGCACTGCAGTCCACGGAGCGCAGTGCATCCTCATGGAGACTTGAAGTGATCACAGTCGAGTCACACATGAGAGTGGAATGCGTACGGTTGTGGAGTTAGAGGATTTCTCAGCTGAGAATTCCTGATTCCCAGGGGGACAGCATTCCAGCAGCAGGGGAGAGAGCAGTTCATTGTATCTGGCGGCAGTTTGGTTCACTTCTCCTAAAGTGCCTGGACGTCCTGTGACATCAGACATTTGGCTTCTGTCTCCCATGTTCATCCTCAAAGGAGCATGCCACCTGAACCTTACAGAAGGTAACTCAACAACACTTCGAGCTCAGGCAAAGAAACCAAACGAACAAATGAAAAACCCTAACCTCCCCACGCCCACCCCCCCACCCCCAACACCAGAAACAACAAAGAAATCCAGAGCAGTGAAAAATGCAGTGAACAGAGCAAACCAAGTGCACAAAATGGATTTGAAAGATTCACAGAAAAGAATCCTGCAGACCTATTGGGAGACGTCTACGGAGAGGGGGAGGCACAAGTACAAACTCTTTGCAGTATGGTATTGGAAAAATGTAAGTTGTGTGTTTGGGTGGTGTTGGCATTGGCATCAGGGTGGTTGGGGGTTAGGGGGTGGGGGTAGGGGTGGCGTGGTGAGCCTCTGTAGGAAAGGGAGGCATTCATACTATAACGTTGTACAAAGAAACCTGCCGACTAGTATTCCAATGATGCCTAAGTAGGAATGTGAAACTCAACGTTCATTTATAAAATCAAAGGTCCTCCCTGCACTGACGGAAGACCCTTCCCTAACGTCGTTGGGGACAGCGAAACCACCTGACTTGCAGCTCTGCCCCTCCTATCTGTCAGTAGGTTCTCATCCAGGTGGTCCCAGGACAGACACACTCCACTGGACCACGTGCAGCTTCGAAGGGGGCTGGGCGGGCTTGGGGGCAGGGTCCGTGGGGGAACTCTCCTCTCCTAGCTGACTCTTCCACTGCCTCAAGATCACATGACCTCGAGGAGTCTCACCCAAGGAACCTTACGTATCACCTTTCTCCTTTCCCTCCCCACGCCCCCACCCCCTGCACCTAAGGTTCGACCAGCACGTTGTGATTGAGCGTCCTCGTGCATTTCCCACTGAGCCGCACAGCTGTGTCTAGTCTATCTGGGGACAGAACCGAGAATCGTTTTTGACAGATGGCTATTTACATATGCCCCCACCAAGATCCCATAGAGAGGGAAAGAAAGACCAATGATTGCCCCCACGAACACAAACAATCATGCCCTGGATAAAGAAGAGGTGACGTGCCCCACGGGGCGGGCTGTGGAGCAGGGTCAGTCGGGGACCTTCCCTCTCCTAGCTGAATCTCTGACTGCCTCAAGGTCACATGACCTCAGGGAGTCTCACCCAAGGAACTTTATCTATCACTTTTTTTTTTCCACACCCTACATCAAAGGGTCAACCGGCACCTTTGCATCCTCAGGCATTTTTGACTGAGCCGGACAGCTGTGTCTAGTTTCTTCGGGGCGGGAAGCAAAGAATCATTTCTCACCGATGCCTATATACATATGCCCCCACCATCATCTCCACAGAGAGGGAAAGGAAGTATAAATATGTCCCCCACAAACACAAACAAGCATGCCCCAGATTAAGAAGATGTAAGACGCCCCCCACTCCACACACCACCTCAGCCACCCCCTCCCCCCCCCCCGGCCGTTTCCAAAACAGACAGCGGAAGACTGCTCAGCCCACCACCCCTCCCCCAAGAAAGAGGAAGGGAATCATGCGTTTGGAGCAATGACGATGGACTTGGGGGGAGGGGGGCTGGGGGGCTGGGGGCGGGAGGGCGTGATGCTGTGAGAAAGACGTCTGACAGAAAGACAAATACCGCACGACAGCGCTTCTATGTAGAATGCAAACCATGACAGCGATGTAGTGGATATATTCGCAACACAGGACAAACTGCTGGGTTACCAGTGGGCAGACGGAAGGCAAAGGCCGTAAGAGGCACACACTTATCAGGTGTGAGATCAGCTAAAAGAATGTCCTGTATGACACCGGGACCTAGAGCCAATACTTTCTAGGAAGCATCAAGGAAATGTAAGCTTTGAGGAATTGTCAATCACTAGACTGTACACCTTCCATAATATTGTAGAGCAAGCATCGTTTCAATGAAAGAACAAAACCAAAGAGAACACAACAAAACACCAAAAACCAAAAGGTGGTGGTGGAGGGGGTGGGGGTGGGGAGGGGGGTGGGGAGAAAACACAGAAGAGATGAATACAAAATCAAAGCTACAGGTGGGCTGGCTTTGGGACACGATCATCGACATGAAGGAAAAGGACATGTTTCCACACTCCTTGAATCCCTTGCTAGGACACTGAACGCAAGAAGTGGCTCTCCTAACCTATGGGAATTGAAGTGGGAAGCTCTCAAGAACATCTGTCAGGAAAGGAGTAGAGTGGAATTTTGCACCATTGGGAAAAGTGTGAAAGTGTTTGTTTAGCCCTTGGGCAGGAATCGTTTTGAGCAAGTGTGTTGCCAACTGGCTTGTGTTCCCCCCAGTACCTGTGCTCAGCTTCTAAACCCCCGCGTGCATCCCTTGGGGGCAGGCTAAGGCCAACGCATCCCCTTGGCCGGCAAGTCATTTCCATTCTGAGCACCTTTCTACGTGAGCCTCTCAGAGGTGTTTCTGGAGGTGTGTAAACAGACATCCCGGAGAAAGGTGTGCATTGTTCCCGCTGGGGATTGCGAGTGACCACGCCCTCAGGCCCTAAATCCGATCAGAAGCTTGCAGCGCATTGGTGGATTTCGTGCCCCCGGGGGTTGGGATGGGGGCGGAGTGGGTGGTGAGCCATCAAAGGGCTGGTGGGACTGGCCCAGGCTGTCACTTGCAGACCGGCCGTCTCCGGGAAGGAGGCATCCCTGCTGCAGCTGGAGCTCCGAGATGGACACTCTCGACACTCTCGTGGGCCTCGTTTGCAGAGACATGGAGGCTGCTTCTCTCGACTCGGGAGGTGAGCCTCCAGCTCAGTTCCACGTCTTTCCCAAACTCCACTCTTCCCGGCCAAGTGCCGCTGCTGTGGATGCCCGCCGGGGACCCTCTCGGCAGGAGGAACCGTGCCCGCCGGCCCAGACCGTTGGGCGCTGCCAGCGTGGTGACTTGGCGCGTGTGTCAGCAGGGCTGGCTCCCGCCCAGACACGTCTCCTGAGTTGGAGGAGACCGTCTGTGGTCGGGGCTGGGCTTTGCAATATGGGGAACACCTGCTACTTGAATGCAGCCCTGCAGTGTCTGACCCACACACCACCCCTCGCCAGCTGGCTGCTGTCCCAGCAGCACTCGACGATCTGTCCAACCCAGACCTTCTGCATGCTGTGTGCTATGCAAGCCCACATCACGCGAGCCCTCCTTCATCCTGGCGAGGTGATCCGGCCCCGCCAGGACCTGCTCACTAGCTTCCACAGGCACGAGCAGGAAGATTCCCACGAGTTTCTGATGTTCACGCTGGATGCCATGCAGCAAGCGTGCTTGCGTGCCTGTGAGCTGTTGGGCTGTCCCTCCAACGACACCACCCTCATCCGTCAGATCTTTGGTGGGTCCTGGCGATCTCAGGTCCAGTGTCTCCACTGCCTTGGGGTTTCAGACACGTTCGACCCTTATCTGGACATCACCCTGGATATCACGGCAGCTCAGAGTGTGGACCAAGCTTTGAAAGAGCTGGTGAAGCCCGAGAAGCTGGACGGTGAAAATGCCTATCGTTGCAGTGTTTGTCTCCAGAAGGTGCCTGCCACCAAGAGGTTGACTCTGCACAGCGCCTCCAAGGTCCTGATCCTTGTGCTGAAATGCTTCACACAGATCGCCGGCGACAAAATGGCTCAGAAAGTGCACTATCCCCAGTGCCTCGACTTGCAACCCTACATGTCCGAGCAGACGGCAGGCCCACTGGATTATGTGCTCTATGCAGTGCTGGTGCACTCCGGGTGGAGCTGTCACCGAGGACACTACTTTTGTTATGTCCAAGCTGGCAACGGCCAGTGGTATCACATGGACGATGCCAAGGTTACCGCCTGTGACGTGACGTCTGCCCTGAGCCAAAGCGCCTATGTCCTCTTTTATGCCCAGAAGAGTGCCTTGGAAGGAGACGGTGGGCCAGTGGCACCGGGAGGGGCACCGACGTCCCTGAGGGCTGACCCCACAGGCACTGTCATGGCCCACAGGGGACCGGAAAGAGATGCCAGCATCAGAGCTCCTGGGTCGGAGGAGCCCCTGGAGGAAACAGGCGTTCAAGCAATCAGCTTAGAGCAGTGGAGACGCCTCCAAGAACACGACCGACCTCGGCCTGAATTCAACCTCAGGAAGGTCGAGTCTGCCCTGCCTGCCGGTGCGGTCGTGATTCACCGGTCGAAATACGCAGCTGGCATGAACCCACAACTGCCTGAACCGGGGAACTACCAGCTCAACCATCCAACCAGGGACAGCCCACCTCAGGGGCCCATCAACATCAGCAACGTCCCTTGTCTCAGCGGGAGGGCCAAAACTACCAAGAAAAAGAACAAGAAGAAGCAGGGGGCTCTGGGTGCATTGCACTAGGCTCCGGTGCACATCCCTGCAGACACGCACACACACCCACGCACCAACCCACACACCCACCCGCTCACACACTTGCTGCCCAACCTACGCTCACCTAGAGGAAATCGGGTGTGCTACACGTGGGAATAATCTACCCTTGTGGAAGGACTGTTAGTCTGCAGTGTTCATGGGACGTGCTATTCACTTGGAACTTCTTACTACTGAGCTTTCAGGCGTGGCTCTCCACTGGCATGCTACTGGGGAGGGTGGGATTGATGACTGGGTCTAAGGACTGTCTCAGCACAATCCACGTCCACGGCACTGGAACAGTCCTTTGGGGATGGGGCGTCTGGTAGGTTTCCTTTGGTTTTAACCCTCCCCTCCCCACCCCCAACCCCTTCATTTGCTGCACTATTGGCTTCTTGTGAAGGACGCAGCCTGGAGGCTCCTCAGAAAGCCTCACGCCCACCCAGGTGAGGAGGAAACCTCCTGAGCCCTTCAGAGGGTCCATGACCCTCTCCTGCCTGCTGGGGTCTCCCCGTCCTGGTCCAGTCAACTGGGGATGACCCCAGCCTCCCAGGTCACCAGCCCCCACACCCCATCCCGCTGCGCATAGCTCAGCACAGCACAGACAAATACGAATATTCCCAAGACCTGGTGCAGGATTCCATGGGAGCCGGGCAAGCAGGCTCTAAGGGTGGCTGTCAATCGGAGGCCTTGTGCAAATGCCTGAAAGGAATGACCCGGCCACCCATTCATCACTTGCCCTGGAGACTTCACAAGGATACTTCTCCAAAGACACCTGGGGCTGGATTTCATTTGAAAGGGATATGTTGGAGACTCTCCAAATGCCAACCAGGAGAAACGATGCAAACCACCCACCCCTGCAGCAACACCAGCAACAACGCCAAAACCCCAACAGCAAGAGACAGACTCGGTACATCTTCTGACAGACCCGCACAGGTGAGAGTGGGATGTCAGGTACTATGGGGACCAGTGTGACAGAGGGGTCTCCACGGTGGGGAGGAGGATCCCTGCGGCAAGTGGGAGCTTGAACACGTCCTCAATTTTCCCTCTAAAGCTGACAGCGATTGCCACTGGTTCACTGATTGCAGGTGCCTGCGAGGACCACAGTGTCTTCTGGCCACAGCACAGCAAGCGCACGAGTGAGCCAGTGGAGCGAGTGAGGGGGTGAGTGCAGGAGCTGTCCCACGAAGGGCAGAGGTGGGGCTCTGTTTCCCTAGCCCTTGGGTCGAATCGTGGGAGGGCGAACCCAGAGGACCTGGGGGGATCGTCAAAGCCCAGGATCCTTCCCCAAGACCGAAGGAAGGAACATAGACATTGGTGAGGAAGGGTTAGGGGGAGGGGGAGTGGACTGTGACCTGGAGGTGCTGTCTCTCCACCTCTGCACCAGGTGCGTGGCCATCTCCAGGCAAGGAGAGGCAACCGGAGGAGAAGCCACCAAGAGATCCGTATCCTCTGCAGGTCCACATGGAGGAAGGGGCTCGTTCTACCCTTTGAGAGTCCCTGAGCGGCATAGAATGGGGCACCTCTGGGAACGTGGGCCAAAACAACTGCATCATGCCTGGGAAAGCCTGGGACAACCCCCTGGAGTGGGCCAGTGGCTCCAGGTGAAGGAAGGGGCATTCTTGGCCGAGTTCACAGCACGTCAGTGCTCCCGCTCCCCCTCCTCCCGCCCCTCCCCCTCCCCCTCATCCCTTTATCCCCTGAAGCAAACACTGACTAACACTGGGGCCCAATCAGATTCTCCCTCGTGGGGACACAGCCTTGAGGCACATCCACTTACCATGGTTTGTCTTGTAAGTGAGGAAAGCCAAGGTGGAATGCCGAGGACCCCAATCCCCAGGGCGACTCTGCGGGAGACGCCACAGCGCCCGTGTGGGGAGGAGGGGGTGGACAGAATCGGGGAGCCCTTGCTCAGGCCTGCCCAGTGCCTCATCCCCACCCCACACCCCACGCACCGTCCCTCCACGCCCAGCCATCTTCCAGGCCAGCCCCTAGCATGGTGTTCACTCCACTGGAGAATGGATGGTGGAGATCGTGGTTCCGAAGAGCTCCCTGCCTCTAGGATGCCTTTGAGCACGTGGAGTGGAGTGAGAAGCTCCCAGGGTAGCTCCGACCTGGGTTTCAGCCTTGGGGGACCTGGAAGGGGCTCTTAGACTGAGGGTGAAACCGCGAGGGGCAGGCCGTGTCTGACGGACCAGGCTTCCCTCAGACATCCTCAGGCACCTGCACCGTGGAAGGAGCCCTGTGGAGCCCCGCGAGACAGACACCCCGACACCACCTCTGCTAATGATGGGCGTGTCTGGGCCATGGGAAATGGATCAAACGAACCTGGCACAGGACAGGGTTTGGATGCAGTCTACTTGGTAATAAACTGAGTGAAATCATTGGCATGAGTGTTTAATTCGAGAAATGAAGACCTATGAAATTCATCGCGGGGTTGGGGGGGCAGGGCTGTGTATCTCTGGAGAGGTGCCCTGTCTTGTCTGGGCGGAAGTGCACTCCAGAAACCCGGAAGTGTCGTTCTTCAACACCAATGGAAAGCTGTGTTTCTAGAAGGGGTTTTCCTTTGACTCAAGCCACCAAGAGGGACGGTATTGCATGGGTGTTTTGGTGTGTAATCACCGCTGGTCCACGGGATAGGATGATTATTCTCAGTTTCATGTCTGAAGTTCATCCCCCTGGTACCGAGGGCAAACGAGGGTGCCTGTGGCTTCTGAGAAGGGCAGTCCCTTGGATGTCCAGGGCCCCACGCTCAGGAAAGAGGGTTCTGCCAGGTCGGATGGGCCCAGTGATGGGGACGCTGGTCCCCACACTTCCCTCCAGTAGTGCTAGGAGAAAGAGCAAGCAGAGCACAGCCTATGCCTTGGTGCCAGCCAGGCCCATCTCAACCCAGGACCGCTTGCTCCCAGGGGGGTGGCCGCTGCCTCTCCGACAGATCCCACTGGGTGCTGAGCCTTCCCTCGCAAAGACAAGAAGGGAGAAGGCAGTGGGTTTGGAGCGAGGCAGTATCTGAGCACCGAAGAGCCTTCACTCCTTCCTAAAATGGGCACAGAGCATCTCCTGTGCTCTCTGAGGTGGGGTAGGGGGCACTGCATGCTGGCCACCATGCTGGGCACTGCAGTCCACGGAGCGCAGTGCATCCTCATGGAGACTTGAAGTGATCACAGTCGAGTCACACATGAGAGTGGAATGCGTACGGTTGTGGAGTTAGAGGATTTCTCAGCTGAGAATTCCTGATTCCCAGGGGGACAGCATTCCAGCAGCAGGGGAGAGAGCAGTTCATTGTATCTGGCGGCAGTTTGGTTCACTTCTCCTAAAGTGCCTGGACGTCCTGTGACATCAGACATTTGGCTTCTGTCTCCCATGTTCATCCTCAAAGGAGCATGCCACCTGAACCTTACAGAAGGTAACTCAACAACACTTCGAGCTCAGGCAAAGAAACCAAACGAACAAATGAAAAACCCTAACCTCCCCACGCCCACCCCCCCACCCCCAACAC
Organism: Hippopotamus amphibius kiboko; assembly: GCF_030028045.1. Lineage (NCBI taxonomy): Eukaryota > Metazoa > Chordata > Mammalia > Artiodactyla > Hippopotamidae > Hippopotamus > Hippopotamus amphibius. Next base: position 34,064,793 of record NC_080193.1, read on the forward strand.
CAGAAACAACAAAGAAATCCAGAGCAGTGAAAAATGCAGTGAACAGAGCAAACCAAGTGCACAAAATGGATTTGAAAGATTCACAGAAAAGAATCCTGCAGACCTATTGGGAGACGTCTACAGAGAGGGGGAGGCACAAGTACAAACTCTTTGCAGTATGGTATTGGAAAAATGTAAGTTGTGTGTTTGGGTGGTGTTGGCATTGGCATCAGGGTGGTTGGGGGTTAGGGGGTGGGGGTAGGGGTGGCGTGGTGAGCCTCTGTAGGAAAGGGAGGCATTCATACTATAACGTTGTACAAAGAAACCTGCCGACTAGTATTCCAATGATGCCTAAGTAGGAATGTGAAACTCAACGTTCATTTATAAAATCAAAGGTCCTCCCTGCACTGACGGAAGACCCTTCCCTAACGTCGTTGGGGACAGCGAAACCACCTGACTTGCAGCTCTGCCCCTCCTATCTGTCAGTAGGTTCTCATCCAGGTGGTCCCAGGACAGACACACTCCACTGGACCACGTGCAGCTTCGAAGGGGGCTGGGCGGGCTTGGGGGCAGGGTCCGTGGGGGAACTCTCCTCTCCTAGCTGACTCTTCCACTGCCTCAAGATCACATGACCTCGAGGAGTCTCACCCAAGGAACCTTACGTATCACCTTTCTCCTTTCCCTCCCCACGCCCCCACCCCCTGCACCTAAGGTTCGACCAGCACGTTGTGATTGAGCGTCCTCGTGCATTTCCCACTGAGCCACACAGCTGTGTCTAGTCTATCTGGGGACAGAACCGAGAATCGTTTTTGACAGATGGCTATTTACATATGCCCCCACCAAGATCCCATAGAGAGGGAAAGAAAGACCAATGATTGCCCCCACGAACACAAACAATCATGCCCTGGATAAAGAAGAGGTGACGTGCCCCACGGGGCGGGCTGTGGAGCAGGGTCAGTCGGGGACCTTCCCTCTCCTAGCTGAATCTCTGACTGCCTCAAGGTCACATGACCTCAGGGAGTCTCACCCAAGGAACTTTATCTATCACTTTTTTTTTTTCCACACCCTACATCAAAGGGTCAACCGGCACCTTTGCATCCTCAGGCATTTTTGACTGAGCCGGACAGCTGTGTCTAGTTTCTTCGGGGCGGGAAGCAAAGAATCATTTCTCACCGATGCCTATATACATATGCCCCCACCATCATCTCCACAGAGAGGGAAAGGAAGTATAAATATGTCCCCCACAAACACAAACAAGCATGCCCCAGATTAAGAAGATGTAAGACGCCCCCCACTCCACACACCACCTCAGCCACCCCCTCCCCCCCCGGCCGTTTCCAAAACAGACAGCGGAAGACTGCTCAGCCCACCACCCCTCCCCCAAGAAAGAGGAAGGGAATCATGCGTTTGGAGCAATGACGATGGACTTGGGGGGAGGGGGGCTGGGGGGCTGGGGGTGGGAGGGCGTGATGCTGTGAGAAAGACGTCTGACAGAAAGACAAATACCGCACGACAGCGCTTCTATGTAGAATGCAAACCATGACAGCGATGTAGTGGATATATTCGCAACACAGGACAAACTGCTGGGTTACCAGTGGGCAGACGGAAGGCGAGGGGCGTAAGAGGCACACACTTATCAGGTGTGAGATCAGCTAAAAGAATGTCCTGTATGACACCGGGACCTAGAGCCAATACTTTCTAGGAAGCATCAAGGAAATGTAAGCTTTGAGGAATTGTCAATCACTAGACTGTACACCTTCCATAATATTGTAGAGCAAGCATCGTTTCAATGAAAGAACAAAACCAAAGAGAACACAACAAAACACCAAAAACCAAAAGGTGGTGGTGGAGGGGGTGGGGGTGGGGAGGGGGGTGGGGAGAAAACACAGAAGAGATGAATACAAAATCAAAGCTACAGGTGGGCTGGCTTTGGGACACGATCATCGACATGAAGGAAAAGGACATGTTTCCACACTCCTTGAATCCCTTGCTAGGACACTGAACGCAAGAAGTGGCTCTCCTAACCTATGGGAATTGAAGTGGGAAGCTCTCAAGAACATCTGTCAGGAAAGGAGTAGAGTGGAATTTTGCACCATTGGGAAAAGTGTGAAAGTGTTTGTTTAGCCCTTGGGCAGGAATCGTTTTGAGCAAGTGTGTTGCCAACTGGCTTGTGTTCCCCCCAGTACCTGTGCTCAGCTTCTAAACCCCCGCGTGCATCCCTTGGGGGCAGGCTAAGGCCAACGCATCCCCTTGGCCGGCAAGTCATTTCCATTCTGAGCACCTTTCTACGTGAGCCTCTCAGAGGTGTTTCTGGAGGTGTGTAAACAGACTTCCCGGAGAAAGGTGTGCATTGTTCCCGCTGGGGATTGCGAGTGACCACGCCCTCAGGCCCTAAATCCGATCAGAAGCTTGCAGCGCATTGGTGGATTTCGTGCCCCCGGGGGTTGGGATGGGGGCGGAGTGGGTGGTGAGCCATCAAAGGGCTGGTGGGACTGGCCCAGGCTGTCACTTGCAGACCGGCCGTCTCCGGGAAGGAGACATCCCTGCTGCAGCTGGAGCTCCGAGATGGACACTCTCGACACTCTCGTGGGCCTCGTTTGCAGAGACATGGAGGCTGCTTCTCTCGACTCGGGAGGTGAGCCTCCAGCTCAGTTCCACGTCTTTCCCAAACTCCACTCTTCCCGGCCAAGTGCCGCTGCTGTGGATGCCCGCCGGGGACCCTCTCGGCAGGAGGAACCGTGCCCGCCGGCCCAGACCGTTGGGCGCTGCCAGCGTGGTGACTTGGCGCGTGTGTCAGCAGGGCTGGCTCCCGCCCAGACACGTCTCCTGAGTTGGAGGAGACCGTCTGTGGTCGGGGCTGGGCTTTGCAATATGGGGAACACCTGCTACTTGAATGCAGCCCTGCAGTGTCTGACCCACACACCACCCCTGGCCAGCTGGCTGCTGTCCCAGCAGCACTCGACGATCTGTCCAACCCAGACCTTCTGCATGCTGTGTGCTATGCAAGCCCACATCACGCGAGCCCTCCTTCATCCTGGCGAGGTGATCCGGCCCCGCCAGGACCTGCTCACTAGCTTCCACAGGCACGAGCAGGAAGATTCCCACGAGTTTCTGATGTTCACGCTGGACGCCATGCAGCAAGCGTGCTTGCGTGCCTGTGAGCTGTTGGGCTGTCCCTCCAACGACACCACCCTCATCCGTCAGATCTTTGGTGGGTCCTGGCGATCTCAGGTCCAGTGTCTCCACTGCCTTGGGGTTTCAGACACGTTTGACCCTTATCTGGACATCACCCTGGATATCACGGCAGCTCAGAGTGTGGACCAAGCTTTGAAAGAGCTGGTGAAGCCCGAGAAGCTGGACGGTGAAAATGCCTATCGTTGCAGTGTTTGTCTCCAGAAGGTGCCTGCCACCAAGAGGTTGACTCTGCACAGCGCCTCCAAGGTCCTGATCCTTGTGCTGAAATGCTTCACACAGATCGCCGGCGACAAAATGGCTCAGAAAGTGCACTATCCCCAGTGCCTCGACTTGCAACCCTACATGTCCGAGCAGACGGCAGGCCCACTGGATTATGTGCTCTATGCAGTGCTGGTGCACTCCGGGTGGAGCTGTCACCGAGGACACTACTTTTGTTATGTCCAAGCTGGCAACGGCCAGTGGTATCACATGGACGATGCCAAGGTTACCGCCTGTGACGTGACGTCTGCCCTGAGCCAAAGCGCCTATGTCCTCTTTTATGCCCAGAAGAGTGCCTTGGAAGGAGACGGTGGGCCAGTGGCACCGGGAGGGGCACCGACGTCCCTGGGGGCTGACCCCACAGGCACTGTCATGGCCCACAGGGGACCGGAAAGAGATGCCAGCATCAGAGCTCCTGGGTCGGAGGAGCCCCTGGAGGAAACAGGCGTTCAAGCAATCAGCTTAGAGCAGTGGAGACGCCTCCAAGAACACGACCGACCTCGGCCTGAATTCAACCTCAGGAAGGTCGAGTCTGCCCTGCCTGCCGGTGCGGTCGTGATTCACCGGTCGAAATACGCAGCTGGCATGAACCCACAACTGCCTGAACCGGGGAACTACCAGCTCAACCATCCAACCAGGGACAGCCCACCTCAGGGGCCCATCAACATCAGCAACGTCCCTTGTCTCAGCGGGAGGGCCAAAACTACCAAGAAAAAGAACAAGAAGAAGCAGGGGGCTCTGGGTGCATTGCACTAGGCTCCGGTGCACATCCCTGCAGACACGCACACACACCCACGCACCAACCCACACACCCACCCGCTCACACACTTGCTGCCCAACCTACGCTCACCTAGAGGAAATCGGGTGTGCTACACGTGGGAATAATCTACCCTTGTGGAAGGACTGTTAGTCTGCAGTGTTCATGGGACGTGCTATTCACTTGGAACTTCTTACTACTGAGCTTTCAGGCGTGGCTCTCCACTGGCATGCTACTGGGGAGGGTGGGATTGATGACTGGGTCTAAGGACTGTCTCAGCACAATCCACGTCCACGGCACTGGAACAGTCCTTTGGGGATGGGGCGTCTGGTAGGTTTCCTTTGGTTTTAACCCTCCCCTCCCCACCCCCAACCCCTTCATTTGCTGCACTATTGGCTTCTTGTGAAGGACGCAGCCTGGAGGCTCCTCAGAAAGCCTCACGCCCACCCAGGTGAGGAGGAAACCTCCTGAGCCCTTCAGAGGGTCCATGACCCTCTCCTGCCTGCTGGGGTCTCCCCGTCCTGGTCCAGTCAACTGGGGATGACCCCAGCCTCCCAGGTCACCAGCCCCCACACCCCATCCCGCTGCGCATAGCTCAGCACAGCACAGACAAATACGAATATTCCCAAGACCTGGTGCAGGATTCCATGGGAGCCGGGCAAGCAGGCTCTAAGGGTGGCTGTCAATCGGAGGCCTTGTGCAAATGCCTGAAAGGAATGACCCGGCCACCCATTCATCACTTGCCCTGGAGACTTCACAAGGATACTTCTCCAAAGACACCTGGGGCTGGATTTCATTTGAAAGGGATATGTTGGAGACTCTCCAAATGCCAACCAGGAGAAACGATGCAAACCACCCACCCCTGCAGCAACACCAGCAACAACGCCAAAACCCCAACAGCAAGAGACAGACTCGGTACATCTTCTGACAGACCCGCACAGGTGAGAGTGGGATGTCAGGTACTATGGGGACCAGTGTGACAGAGGGGTCTCCACGGTGGGGAGGAGGATCCCTGCGGCAAGTGGGAGCTTGAACACGTCCTCAATTTTCCCTCTAAAGCTGACAGCGATTGCCACTGGTTCACTGATTGCAGGTGCCTGCGAGGACCACAGTGTCTTCTGGCCACAGCACAGCAAGCGCACGAGTGAGCCAGCGGAGCGAGTGAGGGGGTGAGTGCAGGAGCTGTCCCACGAAGGGCAGAGGTGGGGCTCTGTTTCCCTAGCCCTTGGGTCGAATCGTGGGAGGGCGAACCCAGAGGACCTGGGGGGATCGTCAAAGCCCAGGATCCTTCCCCAAGACCGAAGGAAGGAACATAGACATTGGTGAGGAAGGGTTAGGGGGAGGGGGAGTGGACTGTGACCTGGAGGTGCTGTCTCTCCACCTCTGCACCAGGTGCGTGGCCATCTCCAGGCAAGGAGAGGCAACCGGAGGAGAAGCCACCAAGAGATCCGTATCCTCTGCAGGTCCACATGGAGGAAGGGGCTCGTTCTACCCTTTGAGAGTCCCTGAGCGGCATAGAACGGGGCACCTCTGGGAACGTGGGCCAAAACAACTGCATCATGCCTGGGAAAGCCTGGGACAACCCCCTGGAGTGGGCCAGTGGCTCCAGGTGAAGGAAGGGGCATTCTTGGCCGAGTTCACAGCACGTCAGTGCTCCCGCTCCCCCTCCTCCCGCCCCTCCCCCTCCCCCTCATCCCTTTATCCCCTGAAGCAAACACTGACTAACACTGGGGCCCAATCAGATTCTCCCTCGTGGGGACACAGCCTTGAGGCACATCCACTTACCATGGTTTGTCTTGTAAGTGAGGAAAGCCAAGGTGGAATGCCGAGGACCCCAATCCCCAGGGCGACTCTGCGGGAGACGCCACAGGGCCCGTGTGGGGAGGAGGGGGTGGACAGAATCGGGGAGCCCTTGCTCAGGCCTGCCCAGTGCCTCATCCCCACCCCACACCCCACGCACCGTCCCTCCACGCCCAGCCATCTTCCAGGCCAGCCCCTAGCATGGTGTTCACTCCACTGGAGAATGGATGGTGGAGATCGTGGTTCCGAAGAGCTCCCTGCCTCTAGGATGCCTTTGAGCACGTGGAGTGGAGTGAGAAGCTCCCAGGGTAGCTCCGACCTGGGTTTCAGCCTCGGGGGACCTGGAAGGGGCTCTTAGACTGAGGGTGAAACCGCGAGGGGCAGGCCGTGTCTGACGGACCAGGCTTCCCTCAGACATCCTCAGGCACCTGCACCGTGGAAGGAGCCCTGTGGAGCCCCGCGAGACAGACACCCCGACACCACCTCTGCTAATGATGGGCGTGTCTGGGCCATGGGAAATGGATCAAACGAACCTGGCACAGGACAGGGTTTGGATGCAGTCTACTTGGTAATAAACTGAGTGAAATCATTGGCATGAGTGTTTAATTCGAGAAATGAAGACCTATGAAATTCATCGCGGGGTTGGGGGGGCAGGGCTGTGTATCTCTGGAGAGGTGCCCTGTCTTGTCTGGGCGGAAGTGCACTCCAGAAACCCGGAAGTGTCGTTCTTCAACACCAATGGAAAGCTGTGTTTCTAGAAGGGGTTTTCCTTTGACTCAAGCCACCAAGAGGGACGGTATTGCATGGGTGTTTTGGTGTGTAATCACCGCTGGTCCACGGGATAGGATGATTATTCTCAGTTTCATGTCTGAAGTTCATCCCCCTGGTACCGAGGGCAAACGAGGGTGCCTGTGGCTTCTGAGAAGGGCAGTCCCTTGGATGTCCAGGGCCCCACGCTCAGGAAAGAGGGTTCTGCCAGGTCGGATGGGCCCAGTGATGGGGACGCTGGTCCCCACACTTCCCTCCAGTAGTGCTAGGAGAAAGAGCAAGCAGAGCACAGCCTATGCCTTGGTGCCAGCCAGGCCCATCTCAACCCAGGACCGCTTGCTCCCAGGGGGGTGGCCGCTGCATCTCCGACAGATCCCACTGGGTGCTGAGCCTTCCCTCGCAAAGACAAGAAGGGAGAAGGCAGTGGGTTTGGAGCGAGGCAGTATCTGAGCACCGAAGAGCCTTCACTCCTTCCTAAAATGGGCACAGAGCATCTCCTGTGCTCTCTGAGGTGGGGTAGGGGGCACTGCATGCTGGCCACCATGCTGGGCACTGCAGTCCACGGAGCGCAGTGCATCCTCATGGAGACTTGAAGTGATCACAGTCGAGTCACACATGAGAGTGGAATGCGTACGGTTGTGGAGTTAGAGGATTTCTCAGCTGAGAATTCCTGATTCCCAGGGGGACAGCATTCCAGCAGCAGGGGAGAGAGCAGTTCATTGTATCTGGCGGCAGTTTGGTTCACTTCTCCTAAAGTGCCTGGACGTCCTGTGACATCAGACATTTGGCTTCTGTCTCCCATGTTCATCCTCAAAGGAGCATGCCACCTGAACCTTACAGAAGGTAACTCAACAACACTTCGAGCTCAGGCAAAGAAACCAAACGAACAAATGAAAAACCCTAACCTCCCCACGCCCACCCCCCCACCCCCAACACCAGAAACAACAAAGAAATCCAGAGCAGTGAAAAATGCAGTGAACAGAGCAAACCAAGTGCACAAAATGGATTTGAAAGATTCACAGAAAAGAATCCTGCAGACCTATTGGGAGACGTCTACGGAGAGGGGGAGGCACAAGTACAAACTCTTTGCAGTATGGTATTGGAAAAATGTAAGTTGTGTGTTTGGGTGGTGTTGGCATTGGCATCAGGGTGGTTGGGGGTTAGGGGGTGGGGGTAGGGGTGGCGTGGTGAGCCTCTGTAGGAAAGGGAGGCATTCATACTATAACGTTGTACAAAGAAACCTGCCGACCAGTATTCCAATGATGCCTAAGTAGGAATGTGAAACTCAACGTTCATTTATAAAATCAAAGGTCCTCCCTGCACTGACGGAAGACCCTTCCCTAACGTCGTTGGGGACAGCGAAACCACCTGACTTGCAGCTCTGCCCCTCCTATCTGTCAGTAGGTTCTCATCCAGGTGGTCCCAGGACAGACACACTCCACTGGACCACGTGCAGCTTCGAAGGGGGCTGGGCGGGCTTGGGGGCAGGGTCCGTGGGGGAACTCTCCTCTCCTAGCTGACTCTTCCACTGCCTCAAGATCACATGACCTCGAGGAGTCTCACCCAAGGAACCTTACGTATCACCTTTCTCCTTTCCCTCCCCACGCCCCCACCCCCTGCACCTAAGGTTCGACCAGCACGTTGTGATTGAGCGTCCTCGTGCATTTCCCACTGAGCCGCACAGCTGTGTCTAGTCTATCTGGGGACAGAACCGAGAATCGTTTTTGACAGATGGCTATTTACATATGCCCCCACCAAGATCCCATAGAGAGGGAAAGAAAGACCAATGATTGCCCCCACGAACACAAACAATCATGCCCTGGATAAAGAAGAGGTGACGTGCCCCACGGGGCGGGCTGTGGAGCAGGGTCAGTCGGGGACCTTCCCTCTCCTAGCTGAATCTCTGACTGCCTCAAGGTCACATGACCTCAGGGAGTCTCACGCAAGGAACTTTATCTATCACTTTTTTTTTTCCACACCCTACATCAAAGGGTCAACCGGCACCTTTGCATCCTCAGGCATTTTTGACTGAGCCGGACAGCTGTGTCTAGTTTCTTCGGGGCGGGAAGCAAAGAATCATTTCTCACCGATGCCTATATACATATGCCCCCACCATCATCTCCACAGAGAGGGAAAGGAAGTATAAATATGTCCCCCACAAACACAAACAAGCATGCCCCAGATTAAGAAGATGTAAGACGCCCCCCACTCCACACACCACCTCAGCCACCCCCTCCCCCCCCGGCCGTTTCCAAAACAGACAGCGGAAGACTGCTCAGCCCACCACCCCTCCCCCAAGAAAGAGGAAGGGAATCATGCGTTTGGAGCAATGACGATGGACTTGGGGGGAGGGGGGCTGGGGGGCTGGGGGCGGGAGGGCGTGATGCTGTGAGAAAGACGTCTGACAGAAAGACAAATACCGCACGACAGCGCTTCTATGTAGAATGCAAACCATGACAGCGATGTAGTGGATATATTCGCAACACAGGACAAACTGCTGGGTTAGTAGTGGGCAGACGGAAGGCAAAGGCCGTAAGAGGCATACACTTATCAGGTGTGAGATCAGCTAAAAGAATGTCCTGTATGACACCGGGACCTAGAGCCAATACTTTCTAGGAAGCATCAAGGAAATGTAAGCTTTGAGGAATTGTCAATCACTAGACTGTACACCTTCCATAATATTGTAGAGCAAGCATCGTTTCAATGAAAGAACAAAACCAAAGAGAACACAACAAAACACCAAAAACCAAAAGGTGGTGGTGGAGGGGGTGGGGGTGGGGAGGGGGGTGGGGAGAAAACACAGAAGAGATGAATACAAAATCAAAGCTACAGGTGGGCTGGCTTTGGGACACGATCATCGACATGAAGGAAAAGGACATGTTTCCACACTCCTTGAATCCCTTGCTAGGACACTGAACGCAAGAAGTGGCTCTCCTAACCTATGGGAATTGAAGTGGGAAGCTCTCAAGAACATCTGTCAGGAAAGGAGTAGAGTGGAATTTTGCACCATTGGGAAAAGTGTGAAAGTGTTTGTTTAGCCCTTGGGCAGGAATCGTTTTGAGCAAGTGTGTTGCCAACTGGCTTGTGTTCCCCCCAGTACCTGTGCTCAGCTTCTAAACCCCCGCGTGCATCCCTTGGGGGCAGGCTAAGGCCAACGCATCCCCTTGGCCGGCAAGTCATTTCCATTCTGAGCACCTTTCTACGTGAGCCTCTCAGAGGTGTTTCTGGAGGTGTGTAAACAGACTTCCCGGAGAAAGGTGTGCATTGTTCCCGCTGGGGATTGCGAGTGACCACGCCCTCAGGCCCTAAATCCGATCAGAAGCTTGCAGCGCATTGGTGGATTTCGTGCCCCCGGGGGTTGGGATGGGGGCGGAGTGGGTGGTGAGCCATCAAAGGGCTGGTGGGACTGGCCCAGGCTGTCACTTGCAGACCGGCCGTCTCCGGGAAGGAGGCATCCCTGCTGCAGCTGGAGCTCCGAGATGGACACTCTCGACACTCTCGTGGGCCTCGTTTGCAGAGACATGGAGGCTGCTTCTCTCGACTCGGGAGGTGAGCCTCCAGCTCAGTTCCACGTCTTTCCCAAACTCCACTCTTCCCGGCCAAGTGCCGCTGCTGTGGATGCCCGCCGGGGACCCTCTCGGCAGGAGGAACCGTGCCCGCCGGCCCAGACCGTTGGGCGCTGGCAGCGTGGTGACTTGGCGCGTGTGTCAGCAGGGCTGGCTCCCGCCCAGACACGTCTCCTGAGTTGGAGGAGACCGTCTGTGGTCGGGGCTGGGCTTTGCAATATGGGGAACACCTGCTACTTGAATGCAGCCCTGCAGTGTCTGACCCACACACCACCCCTGGCCAGCTGGCTGCTGTCCCAGCAGCACTCGACGATCTGTCCAACCCAGACCTTCTGCATGCTGTGTGCTATGCAAGCCCACATCACGCGAGCCCTCCTTCATCCTGGCGAGGTGATCCGGCCCCGCCAGGACCTGCTCACTAGCTTCCACAGGCACGAGCAGGAAGATTCCCACGAGTTTCTGATGTTCACGCTGGATGCCATGCAGCAAGCGTGCTTGCGTGCCTGTGAGCTGTTGGGCTGTCCCTCCAACGACACCACCCTCATCCGTCAGATCTTTGGTGGGTCCTGGCGATCTCAGGTCCAGTGTCTCCACTGCCTTGGGGTTTCAGACACGTTCGACCCTTATCTGGACATCACCCTGGATATCACGGCAGCTCAGAGTGTGGACCAAGCTTTGAAAGAGCTGGTGAAGCCCGAGAAGCTGGACGGTGAAAATGCCTATCGTTGCAGTGTTTGTCTCCAGAAGGTGCCTGCCACCAAGAGGTTGACTCTGCACAGCGCCTCCAAGGTCCTGATCCTTGTGCTGAAATGCTTCACACAGATCGCTGGCGACAAAATGGCTCAGAAAGTGCACTATCCCCAGTGCCTCGACTTGCAACCCTACATGTCCGAGCAGACGGCAGGCCCACTGGATTATGTGCTCTATGCAGTGCTGGTGCACTCCGGGTGGAGCTGTCACCAAGGACACTACTTTTGTTATGTCCAAGCTGGCAACGGCCAGTGGTATCACATGGACGATGCCAAGGTTACCGCCTGTGACGTGACGTCTGCCCTGAGCCAAAGCGCCTATGTCCTCTTTTATGCCCAGAAGAGTGCCTTGGAAGGAGACGGTGGGCCAGTGGCACCGGGAGGGGCACCGACGTCCCTGGGGGCTGACCCCACAGGCACTGTCATGGCCCACAGGGGACTGGAAAGAGATGCCAGCATCAGAGCTCCTGGGTCGGAGGAGCCCCTGGAGGAAACAGGCGTTCAAGCAATCAGCTTAGAGCAGTGGAGACGCCTCCAAGAACACGACCGACCTCGGCCTGAATTCAACCTCAGGAAGGTCGAGTCTGCCCTGCCTGCCGGTGCGGTCGTGATTCACCGGTCGAAATACGCAGCTGGCATGAACCCACAACTGCCTGAACCGGGGAACTACCAGCTCAACCATCCAACCAGGGACAGCCCACCTCAGGGGCCCATCAACATCAGCAACGTCCCTTGTCTCAGCGGGAGGGCCAAAACTACCAAGAAAAAGAACAAGAAGAAGCAGGGGGCTCTGGGTGCATTGCACTAGGCTCCGGTGCACATCCCTGCAGACACGCACACACACCCACGCACCAACCCACACACCCACCCGCTCACACACTTGCTGCCCAACCTACGCTCACCTAGAGGAAATCGGGTGTGCTACACGTGGGAATAATCTACCCTTGTGGAAGGACTGTTAGTCTGCAGTGTTCATGGGACGTGCTATTCACTTGGAACTTCTTACTACTGAGCTTTCAGGCGTGGCTCTCCACTGGCATGCTACTGGGGAGGGTGGGATTGATGACTGGGTCTAAGGACTGTCTCAGCACAATCCACGTCCATGGCACTGGAACAGTCCTTTGGGGATGGGGCGTCTGGTAGGTTTCCTTTGGTTTTAACCCTCCCCTCCCCACCCCCAACCCCTTCATTTGCTGCACTATTGGCTTCTTGTGAAGGACGCAGCCTGGAGGCTCCTCAGAAAGCCTCACGCCCACCCAGGTGAGGAGGAAACCTCCTGAGCCCTTCAGAGGGTCCATGACCCTCTCCTGCCTGCTGGGGTCTCCCCCTCCTGGTCCAGTCAACTGGGGATGACCCCAGCCTCCCAGGTCACCAGCCCCCACACCCCCTCCCACTGCGCATAGCTCAGCACAGCACAGACAAATACGAATATTCCCAAGACCTGGTGCAGGATTCCATGGGAGCCGGGCAAGCAGGCTCTAAGGGTGGCTGTCAATCGGAGGCCTTGTGCAAATGCCTGAAAGGAATGACCCGGCCACCCATTCATCACTTGCCCTGGAGACTTCACAAGGATACTTCTCCAAAGACACCTGGGGCTGGATTTCATTTGAAAGGGATATGTTGGAGACTCTCCAAATGCCAACCAGGAGAAACGATGCAAACCACCCACCCCCGCAGCAACACCAGCAACAACGCCAAAACCCCAACAGCAAGAGACAGACTCGGTACATCTTCTGACAGACCCACACAGGTGAGAGTGGGATGTCAGGTACTATGGGGACCAGTGTGACAGAGGGGTCTCCACGGTGGGGAGGAGGATCCCTGCGGCAAGTGGGAGCTTGAACACGTCCTCAATTTTCCCTCTAAAGCTGACAGCGATTGCCACTGGTTCACTGATTGCAGGTGCCTGCGAGGACCACAGTGTCTTCTGGCCACAGCACAGCAAGCGCACGAGTGAGCCAGTGGAGCGAGTGAGGGGGTGAGTGCAGGAGCTGTCCCACGAAGGGCAGAGGTGGGGCTCTGTTTCCCTAGCCCTTGGGTCGAATCGTGGGAGGGTGAACCCAGAGGACCTGGGGGGATCGTCAAAGCCCAGGATCCTTCCCCAAGACCGAAGGAAGGAACATAGACATTGGTGAGGAAGGGTTAGGGGGAGGGGGAGTGGACTGTGACCTGGAGGTGCTGTCTCTCCACCTCTGCACCAGGTGCGTGGCCATCTCCAGGCAAGGAGAGGCAACCGGAGGAGAAGCCACCAAGAGATCCGTATCCTCTGCAGGTCCACATGGAGGAAGGGGCTCGTTCTACCCTTTGAGAGTCCCTGAGCGGCATAGAATGGGGCACCTCTGGGAACGTGGGCCAAAACAACTGCATCATGCCTGGGAAAGCCTGGGACAACCCCCTGGAGTGGGCCAGTGGCTCCAGGTGAAGGAAGGGGCATTCTTGGCCGAGTTCACAGCACGTCAGTGCTCCCGCTCCCCCTCCTCCCGCCCCTCCCCCTCCCCCTCATCCCTTTATCCCCTGAAGCAAACACTGACTAACACTGGGGCCCAATCAGATTCTCCCTCGTGGGGACACAGCCTTGAGGCACATCCACTTACCATGGTTTGTCTTGTAAGTGAGGAAAGCCAAGGTGGAATGCCGAGGACCCCAATCCCCAGGGCGACACTGCGGGAGACGCCACAGGGCCCGTGTGGGGAGGAGGGGGTGGACAGAATCGGGGAGCCCTTGCTCAGGCCTGCCCAGTGCCTCATCCCCACCCCACACCCCACGCACCGTCCCTCCACGCCCAGCCATCTTCCAGGCCAGCCCCTAGCATGGTGTTCACTCCACTGGAGAATGGATGGTGGAGATCGTGGTTCCAAAGAGCTCCCTGCCTCTAGGATGCCTTTGAGCACGTGGAGTGGAGTGAGAAGCTCCCAGGGTAGCTCCGACCTGGGTTTCAGCCTCGGGGGACCTGGAAGGGGCTCTTGGACTGAGGGTGAAACTGCGAGGGGCAGGCCGTGTCTGACGGACCAGGCTTCCCTCAGACATCCTCAGGCACCTGCACCGTGGAAGGAGCCCTGTGGAGCCCCGCGAGACAGACACCCCGACACCACCTCTGCTAATGATGGGCGTGTCTGGGCCATGGGAAATGGATCAAACGAACCTGGCACGGGACAGGGTTTGGATGCAGTCTACTTGGTAATAAACTGAGTGAAATCATTGGCATGAGTGTTTAATTCGAGAAATGAAGACCTATGAAATTCATCGCGGGGTTGGGGGGGCAGGGCTGTGTATCTCTGGAGAGGTGCCCTGTCTTGTCTGGGCGGAAGTGCACTCCAGAAACCCGGAAGTGTCGTTCTTCAACACCAATGGAAAGCTGTGTTTCTAGAAGGGGTTTTCCTTTGACTCAAGCCACCAAGAGGGACGGTATTGCATGGGTGTTTTGGTGTGTAATCACCGCTGGTCCACGGGATAGGATGATTATTCTCAGTTTCATGTCTGAAGTTCATCCCCCTGGTACCGAGGGCAAACGAGGGTGCCTGTGGCTTCTGAGAAGGGCAGTCCCTTGGATGTCCAGGGCCCCACGCTCAGGAAAGAGGGTTCTGCCAGGTCGGATGGGCCCAGTGATGGGGACGCTGGTCCCCACACTTCCCTCCAGTAGCGCTAGGAGAAAGAGCAAGCAGAGCACAGCCTATGCCTTGGTGCCAGCCAGGCCCATCTCAACCCAGGACCGCTTGCTCCCAGGGGGGTGGCCGCTGCCTCTCCGACAGATCCCACTGGGTGCTGAGCCTTCCCTCGCAAAGACAAGAAGGGAGAAGGCAGTGGGTTTGGAGCGAGGCAGTATCTGAGCACCGAAGAGCCTTCACTCCTTCCTAAAATGGGCACAGAGCATCTCCTGTGCTCTCTGAGGTGGGGTAGGGGGCACTGCATGCTGGCCACCATGCTGGGCACTGCAGTCCACGGAGCGCAGTGCATCCTCATGGAGACTTGAAGTGATCACAGTCGAGTCACACATGAGAGTGGAATGCGTACGGTTGTGGAGTTAGAGGATTTCTCAGCTGAGAATTCCTGATTCCCAGGGGGACAGCATTCCAGCAGCAGGGGAGAGAGCAGTTCATTGTATCTGGCGGCAGTTTGGTTCACTTCTCCTAAAGTGCCTGGACGTCCTGTGACATCAGACATTTGGCTTCTGTCTCCCATGTTCATCCTCAAAGGAGCATGCCACCTGAACCTTACAGAAGGTAACTCAACAACACTTCGAGCTCAGGCAAAGAAACCAAACGAACAAATGAAAAACCCTAACCTCCCCACGCCCACCCCCCCACCCCCAACACCAGAAACAACAAAGAAATCCAGAGCAGTGAAAAATGCAGTGAACAGAGCAAACCAAGTGCACAAAATGGATTTGAAAGATTCACAGAAAAGAATCCTGCAGACCTATTGGGAGACGTCTACGGAGAGGGGGAGGCACAAGTACAAACTCTTTGCAGTATGGTATTGGAAAAATGTAAGTTGTGTGTTTGGGTGGTGTTGGCATTGGCATCAGGGTGGTTGGGGGTTAGGGGGTGGGGGTAGGGGTGGCGTGGTGAGCCTCTGTAGGAAAGGGAGGCATTCATACTATAACGTTGTACAAAGAAACCTGCCGACTAGTATTCCAATGATGCCTAAGTAGGAATGTGAAACTCAACGTTCATTTATAAAATCAAAGGTCCTCCCTGCACTGACGGAAGACCCTTCCCTAACGTCGTTGGGGACAGCGAAACCACCTGACTTGCAGCTCTGCCCCTCCTATCTGTCAGTAGGTTCTCATCCAGGTGGTCCCAGGACAGACACACTCCACTGGACCACGTGCAGCTTCGAAGGGGGCTGGGCGGGCTTGGGGGCAGGGTCCGTGGGGGAACTCTCCTCTCCTAGCTGACTCTTCCACTGCCTCAAGATCACATGACCTCGAGGAGTCTCACCCAAGGAACCTTACGTATCACCTTTCTCCTTTCCCTCCCCACGCCCCCACCCCCTGCACCTAAGGTTCGACCAGCACGTTGTGATTGAGCGTCCTCGTGCATTTCCCACTGAGCCGCACAGCTGTGTCTAGTCTATCTGGGGACAGAACCGAGAATCGTTTTTGACAGATGGCTATTTACATATGCCCCCACCAAGATCCCATAGAGAGGGAAAGAAAGACCAATGATTGCCCCCACGAACACAAACAATCATGCCCTGGATAAAGAAGAGGTGACGTGCCCCACGGGGCGGGCTGTGGAGCAGGGTCAGTCGGGGACCTTCCCTCTCCTAGCTGAATCTCTGACTGCCTCAAGGTCACATGACCTCAGGGAGTCTCACCCAAGGAACTTTATCTATCACTTTTTTTTTTCCACACCCTACATCAAAGGGTCAACCGGCACCTTTGCATCCTCAGGCATTTTTGACTGAGCCGGACAGCTGTGTCTAGTTTCTTCGGGGCGGGAAGCAAAGAATCATTTCTCACCGATGCCTATATACATATGCCCCCACCATCATCTCCACAGAGAGGGAAAGGAAGTATAAATATGTCCCCCACAAACACAAACAAGCATGCCCCGGATTAAGAAGATGTAAGACGCCCCCCACTCCACACACCACCTCAGCCACACCCTCCCCCAACCGCCCGTTTCCAAAACAGACAGCGGAAGACTGCTCAGCCCACCACCCCTCCCCCAAGAAAGAGGAAGGGAATCATGCGTTTGGAGCAATGACGATGGACTTGGGGGGAGGGGGGCTGGGGGGCTGGGGGCTGGAGGGCGTGATGCTGTGAGAAAGACGTCTGACAGAAAGACAAATACCGCACGACAGCGCTTCTATGTAGAATGCAAACCATGACAGCGATGTAGTGGATATATTCGCAACACAGGACAAACTGCTGGGTTACCAGTGGGCAGACGCAAGGCGAGGGGCGTAAGAGGCACACACTTATCAGGTGTGAGATCAGCTAAAAGAATGTCCTGTATGACACCGGGACCTAGAGCCAATACTTTCTAGGAAGCATCAAGGAAATGTAAGCTTTGAGGAATTGTCAATCACTAGACTGTACACCTTCCATAATATTGTAGAGCAAGCATCGTTTCAATGAAAGAACAAAACCAAAGAGAACACAACAAAACACCAAAAACCAAAAGGTGGTGGTGGAGGGGGTGGGGGTGGGGAGGGGGGTGGGGAGAAAACAGAAGAGATGAATACAAAATCAAAGCTACAGGTGGGCTGGCTTTGGGACACGATCATCGACATGAAGGAAAAGGACATGTTTCCACACTCCTTGAATCCCTTGCTAGGACACTGAACGCAAGAAGTGGCTCTCCTAACCTATGGGAATTGAAGTGGGAAGCTCTCAAGAACATCTGTCAGGAAAGGAGTAGAGTGGAATTTTGCACCATTGGGAAAAGTGTGAAAGTGTTTGTTTAGCCCTTGGGCAGGAATCGTTTTGAGCAAGTGTGTTGCCAACTGGCTTGTGTTCCCCCCAGTACCTGTGCTCAGCTTCTAAACCCCCGCGTGCATCCCTTGGGGGCAGGCTAAGGCCAACGCATCCCCTTGGCCCGCAAGTCATTTCCATTCTGAGCACCTTTCTACGTGAGCCTCTCAGAGGTGTTTCTGGAGGTGTGTAAACAGACTTCCCGGAGAAAGGTGTGCATTGTTCCCACTGGGGATTGCGAGTGACCACGCCCTCAGGCCCTAAATCCGATCAGAAGCTTGCAGCGCATTGGTGGATTTCGTGCCCCCGGGGGTTGGGATGGGGGCGGAGTGGGTGGTGAGCCATCAAAGGGCTGGTGGGACTGGCCCAGGCTGTCACTTGCAGACCGGCCGTCTCTGGGAAGGAGGCATCAATGCTGCAGCTGGAGCTCCGAGATGGACACTCTCGACACTCTCGTGGGCCTCGTTTGCAGAGACATGGAGGCTGCTTCTCTCGACTCGGGAGGTGAGCCTCCACCTCAGTTCCACGTCTTTCCCAAACTCCACTCTTCCCGGCCAAGTGCCGCTGCTGTGGATGCCCGCCGGGGACCCTCTCGGCAGGAGGAACCGTGCCCGCCGGCCCAGACCGTTGGGCGCTGCCAGCGTGGTGACTTGGCGCGTGTGTCAGCAGGGCTGGCTCCCGCCCAGACACGTCTCCTGAGTTGGAGGAGACCGTCTGTGGTCGGGGCTGGGCTTTGCAATATGGGGAACACCTGCTACTTGAATGCAGCCCTGCAGTGTCTGACCCACACACCACCCCTGGCCAGCTGGCTGCTGTCCCAGCAGCACTCGACGATCTGTCCAACCCAGACCTTCTGCATGCTGTGTGCTATGCAAGCCCACATCACGCGAGCCCTCCTTCATCCTGGCGAGGTGATCCGGCCCCGCCAGGACCTGCTCACTAGCTTCCACAGGCACGAGCAGGAAGATTCCCACGAGTTTCTGATGTTCACGCTGGATGCCATGCAGCAAGCGTGCTTGCGTGCCTGTGAGCTGTTGGGCTGTCCCTCCAACGACACCACCCTCATCCGTCAGATCTTTGGTGGGTCCTGGCGATCTCAGGTCCAGTGTCTCCACTGCCTTGGGGTTTCAGACACGTTCGACCCTTATCTGGACATCACCCTGGATATCACGGCAGCTCAGAGTGTGGACCAAGCTTTGAAAGAGCTGGTGAAGCCCGAGAAGCTGGATGGTGAAAATGCCTATCGTTGCAGTGTTTGTCTCCAGAAGGTGCCTGCCACCAAGAGGTTGACTCTGCACAGCGCCTCCAAGGTCCTGATCCTTGTGCTGAAACGCTTCACACAGATCGCCGGCGACAAAATGGCTCAGAAAGTGCACTATCCCCAGTGCCTCGACTTGCAACCCTACATGTCCGAGCAGACGGCAGGCCCACTGGATTATGTGCTCTATGCAGTGCTGGTGCACTCCGGGTGGAGCTGTCACCGAGGACACTACTTTTGTTATGTCCAAGCTGGCAACGGCCAGTGGTATCACATGGACGATGCCAAGGTTACCGCCTGTGACGTGACGTCTGCCCTGAGCCAAAGCGCCTATGTCCTCTTTTATGCCCAGAAGAGTGCCTTGGAAGGAGACGGTGTGCCAGTGGCACCGGGAGGGGCACCGACATCCCTGGGGGCTGACCCCACAGGCACTGTCGTGGCCCACAGGGGACCGGAAAGAGATGCCAGCATCAGAGCTCCTGGGTCGGAGGAGCCCCTGGAGGAAACAGGCGTTCAAGCAATCAGCTTAGAGCAGTGGAGACGCCTCCAAGAACACGACCGACCTCGGCCTGAATTCAACCTCAGGAAGGTCGAGTCTGCCCTGCCTGCCGGTGCGGTCGTGATTCACCGGTTGAAATACGCAGCTGGCATGAACCCACAACTGCCTGAACCGGGGAACTACCAGCTCAACCATCCAACCAGGGACAGCCCACCTCAGGGGCCCATCAACATCAGCAACGTCCCTTGTCTCAGCGGGAGGGCCAAAACTACCAAGAAAAAGAACAAGAAGAAGCAGGGGGCTCTGGATGCATTGCACTAGGCTCCGGTGCACATCCCTGCAGACACGCACACACACCCACGCACCAACCCACACACCCACCCGCTCACACACTTGCTGCCCAACCTACGCTCACCTAGAGGAAATCGGGTGTGCTACACGTGGGAATAATCTACCCTTGTGGAAGGACTGTTAGTCTGCAGTGTTCATGGGACGTGCTATTCACTTGGAACTTCTTACTACTGAGCTTTCAGGCGTGGCTCTCCACTGGCATGCTACTGGGGAGGGTGGGATTGATGACTGGGTCTAAGGACTGTCTCAGCACAATCCACGTCCACGGCACTGGAACAGTCCTTTGGGGATGGGGCGTCTGGTAGGTTTCCTTTGGTTTTAACCCTCCCCTCCCCACCCCCAACCCCTTCATTTGCTGCACTATTGGCTTCTTGTGAAGGACGCAGCCTGGAGGCTCCTCAGAAAGGCTCACGCCCACCCAGGTGAGGAGGAAACCTCCTGAGCCCTTCAGAGGGTCCATGACCCTCTCCTGCCTGCTGGGGTCTCCCCCTCCTGGTCCAGTCAACTGGGGATGACCCCAGCCTCCCAGGTCACCAGCCCCCACACCCCATCCCGCTGCGCATAGCTCAGCACAGCACAGACAAATACGAATATTCCCAAGACCTGGTGCAGGATTCCATGGGAGCCGGGCAAGCAGGCTCTAAGGGTGGCTGTCAATCGGAGGCCTTGTGCAAATGCCTGAAAGGAATGACCCGGCCACCCATTCATCACTTGCCCTGGAGACTTCACAAGGATACTTCTCCAAAGACACCTGGGGCTGGATTTCATTTGAAAGGGATATGTTGGAGACTCTCCAAATGCCAACCAGGAGAAATGATGCAAACCACCCACCCCCGCAGCAACACCAGCAACAACGCCAAAACCCCAACAGCAAGAGACAGACTCGGTACATCTTCTGACAGACCCGCACAGGTGAGAGTGGGATGTCAGGTACTATGGGGACCAGTGTGACAGAGGGGTCTCCACGGTGGGGAGGAGGATCCCTGCGGCAAGTGGGAGCTTGAACACGTCCTCAATTTTCCCTCTAAAGCTGACAGCGATTGCCACTGGTTCACTGATTGCAGGTGCCTGCGAGGACCACAGTGTCTTCTGGCCACAGCACAGCAAGCGCACGAGTGAGCCAGTGGAGCGAGTGAGGGGGTGAGTGCAGGAGCTGTCCCACGAAGGGCAGAGGTGGGGCTCTGTTTCCCTAGCCCTTGGGTCGAATCGTGGGAGGGCGAACCCAGAGGACCTGGGGGGATTGTCAAAGCCCAGGATCCTTCCCCAAGACCGAAGGAAGGAACATAGACATTGGTGAGGAAGGGTTAGGGGGAGGGGGAGTGGACTGTGACCTGGAGGTGCTGTCTCTCCACCTCTGCACCAGGTGCGTGGCCATCTCCAGGCAAGGAGAGGCAACCGGAGGAGAAGCCACCAAGAGATCCGTATCCTGTGCAGGTCCACATGGAGGAAGGGGCTCGTTCTACCCTTTGAGAGTCCCTGAGCGGCATAGAACGGAGCACCTCTGGGAACGTGGGCCAAAACAACTGCATCATGCCTGGGAAAGCCTGGGACAACCCCCTGGAGTGGGCCAGTGGCTCCAGGTGAAGGAAGGGGCATTCTTGGCCGAGTTCACAGCACGTCAGTGCTCCCGCTCCCCCTCCTCCCGCCCCTCCCCCTCCCCCTCATCCCTTTATCCCCTGAAGCAAACACTGACTAACACTGGGGCCCAATCAGATTCTCCCTCATGGGGACACAGCCTTGAGGCACATCCACTTACCATGGTTTGTCTTGTAAGTGAGGAAAGCCAAGGTGGAATGCCGAGGACCCCAATCCCCAGGGCGACTCTGCGGGAGACGCCACAGCGCCCGTGTGGGGAGGAGGGGGTGGACAGAATCGGGGAGCCCTTGCTCAGGCCTGCCCAGTGCCTCATCCCCACCCCACACCCCACGCACCGTCCCTCCACGCCCAGCCATCTTCCAGGCCAGCCCCTAGCATGGTGTTCACTCCACTGGAGAATGGATGGTGGAGATCGTGGTTCCGAAGAGCTCCCTGCCTCTAGGATGCCTTTGAGCACGTGGAGTGGAGTGAGAAGCTCCCAGGGTAGCTCCGACCTGGGTTTCAGCCTCGGGGGACCTGGAAGGGGCTCTTAGACTGAGGGTGAAACCGCGAGGGGCAGGCCGTGTCTGACGGACCAGGCTTCCCTCAGACATCCTCAGGCACCTGCACCGTGGAAGGAGCCCTGTGGAGCCCCGCGAGACAGACACCCCGACACCACCTCTGCTAATGATGGGCGTGTCTGGGCCATGGGAAATGGATCAAACGAACCTGGCACAGGACAGGGTTTGGATGCAGTCTACTTGGTAATAAACTGAGTGAAATCATTGGCATGAGTGTTTAATTCGAGAAATGAAGACCTATGAAATTCATCGCGGGGTTGGGGGGGCAGGGCTGTGTATCTCTGGAGAGGTGCCCTGTCTTGTCTGGGCGGAAGTGCACTCCAGAAACCCGGAAGTGTCGTTCTTCAACACCAATGGAAAGCTGTGTTTCTAGAAGGGGTTTTCCTTTGACTCAAGCCACCAAGAGGGACGGTATTGCATGGGTGTTTTGGTGTGTAATCACCACTGGTCCACGGGATAGGATGATTATTCTCAGTTTCATGTCTGAAGTTCATCCCCCTGGTACCGAGGGCAAACGAGGGTGCCTGTGGCTTCTGAGAAGGGCAGTCCCTTGGATGTCCAGGGCCCCACGCTCAGGAAAGAGGGTTCTGCCAGGTCGGATGGGCCCAGTGATGGGGACGCTGGTCCCCACACTTCCCTCCAGTAGCGCTAGGAGAAAGAGCAAGCAGAGCACAGCCTATGCCTTGGTGCCAGCCAGGCCCATCTCAACCCAGGACTGCTTGCTCCCAGGGGGGTGGCCGCTGCATCTCCGACAGATCCCACTGGGTGCTGAGCCTTCCCTCGCAAAGACAAGAAGGGAGAAGGCAGTGGGTTTGGAGCGAGGCAGTATCTGAGCACCGAAGAGCCTTCACTCCTTCCTAAAATGGGCACAGAGCATCTCCTGTGCTCTCTGAGGTGGGGTAGGGGGCACTGCATGCTGGCCACCATGCTGGGCACTGCAGTCCACGGAGCGCAGTGCATCCTCATGGAGACTTGAAGTGATCACAGTCGAGTCACACATGAGAGTGGAATGCGTACGGTTGTGGAGTTAGAGGATTTCTCAGCTGAGAATTCCTGATTCCCAGGGGGACAGCATTCCAGCAGCAGGGGAGAGAGCAGTTCATTGTATCTGGCGGCAGTTTGGTTCACTTCTCCTAAAGTGCCTGGACGTCCTGTGACATCAGACATTTGGCTTCTGTCTCCCATGTTCATCCTCAAAGGAGCATGCCACCTGAACCTTACAGAAGGTAACTCAACAACACTTCGAGCTCAGGCAAAGAAACCAAACGAACAAATGAAAAACTCTAACCTCCCCACGCCCACCCCCCCACCCCCAACACCAGAAACAACAAAGAAATCCAGAGCAGTGAAAAATGCAGTGAACAGAGCAAACCAAGTGCACAAAATGGATTTGAAAGATTCACAGAAAAGAATCCTGCAGACCTATTGGGAGACGTCTACAGAGAGGGGGAGGCACAAGTACAAACTCTTTGCAGTATGGTATTGGAAAAATGTAAGTTGTGTGTTTGGGTGGTGTTGGCATTGGCATCAGGGTGGTTGGGGGTTAGGGGGTGGGGGTAGGGGTGGCGTGGTGAGCCTCTGTAGGAAAGGGAGGCATTCATACTATAACGTTGTACAAAGAAACCTGCCGACTAGTATTCCAATGATGCCTAAGTAGGAATGTGAAACTCAACGTTCATTTATAAAATCAAAGGTCCTCCCTGCACTGACGGAAGACCCTTCCCTAACGTCGTTGGGGACAGCGAAACCACCTGACTTGCAGCTCTGCCCCTCCTATCTGTCAGTAGGTTCTCATCCAGGTGGTCCCAGGACAGACACACTCCACTGGACCACGTGCAGCTTCGAAGGGGGCTGGGCGGGCTTGGGGGCAGGGTCCGTGGGGGAACTCTCCTCTCCTAGCTGACTCTTCCACTGCCTCAAGATCACATGACCTCGAGGAGTCTCACCCAAGGAACCTTACGTATCACCTTTCTCCTTTCCCTCCCCACGCCCCCACCCCCTGCACCTAAGGTTCGACCAGCACGTTGTGATTGAGCGTCCTCGTGCATTTCCCACTGAGCCGCACAGCTGTGTCTAGTCTATCTGGGAACAGAACCGAGAATCGTTTTTGACAGATGGCTATTTACATATGCCCCCACCAAGATCCCATAGAGAGGGAAAGAAAGACCAATGATTGCCCCCACGAACACAAACAATCATGCCCTGGATAAAGAAGAGGTGACGTGCCCCACGGGGCGGGCTGTGGAGCAGGGTCAGTCGGGGACCTTCCCTCTCCTAGCTGAATCTCTGACTGCCTCAAGGTCACATGACCTCAGGGAGTCTCACCCAAGGAACTTTATCTATCACTTTTTTTTTTCCACACCCTACATCAAAGGGTCAACCGGCACCTTTGCATCCTCAGGCATTTTTGACTGAGCCGGACAGCTGTGTCTAGTTTCTTCGGGGCGGGAAGCAAAGAATCATTTCTCACCGATGCCTATATACATATGCCCCCACCATCATCTCCACAGAGAGGGAAAGGAAGTATAAATATGTCCCCCACAAACACAAACAAGCATGCCCCGGATTAAGAAGATGTAAGACGCCCCCCACTCCACACACCACCTCAGCCACACCCTCCCCCAACCGCCCGTTTCCAAAACAGACAGCGGAAGACTGCTCAGCCCACCACCCCTCCCCCAAGAAAGAGGAAGGGAATCATGCGTTTGGAGCAATGACGATGGACTTGGGGGGAGGGGGGCTGGGGGGCTGGGGGCTGGAGGGCGTGATGCTGTGAGAAAGACGTCTGACAGAAAGACAAATACCGCACGACAGCGCTTCTATGTAGAATGCAAACCATGACAGCGATGTAGTGGATATATTCGCAACACAGGACAAACTGCTGGGTTACCAGTGGGCAGACGGAAGGCGAGGGGCGTAAGAGGCACACACTTATCAGGTGTGAGATCAGCTAAAAGAATGTCCTGTATGACACCGGGACCTAGAGCCAATACTTTCTAGGAAGCATCAAGGAAATGTAAGCTTTGAGGAATTGTCAATCACTAGACTGTACACCTTCCATAATATTGTAGAGCAAGCATCGTTTCAATGAAAGAACAAAACCAAAGAGAACACAACAAAACACCAAAAACCAAAAGGTGGTGGTGGAGGGGGTGGGGGTGGGGAGGGGGGTGGGGAGAAAACAGAAGAGATGAATACAAAATCAAAGCTACAGGTGGGCTGGCTTTGGGACACGATCATCGACATGAAGGAAAAGGACATGTTTCCACACTCCTTGAATCCCTTGCTAGGACACTGAACGCAAGAAGTGGCTCTCCTAACCTATGGGAATTGAAGTGGGAAGCTCTCAAGAACATCTGTCAGGAAAGGAGTAGAGTGGAATTTTGCACCATTGGGAAAAGTGTGAAAGTGTTTGTTTAGCCCTTGGGCAGGAATCGTTTTGAGCAAGTGTGTTGCCAACTGGCTTGTGTTCCCCCCAGTACCTGTGCTCAGCTTCTAAACCCCCGCGTGCATCCCTTGGGGGCAGGCTAAGGCCAACGCATCCCCTTGGCCCGCAAGTCATTTCCATTCTGAGCACCTTTCTACGTGAGCCTCTCAGAGGTGTTTCTGGAGGTGTGTAAACAGACTTCCCGGAGAAAGGTGTGCATTGTTCCCACTGGGGATTGCGAGTGACCACGCCCTCAGGCCCTAAATCCGATCAGAAGCTTGCAGCGCATTGGTGGATTTCGTGCCCCCGGGGGTTGGGATGGGGGCGGAGTGGGTGGTGAGCCATCAAAGGGCTGGTGGGACTGGCCCAGGCTGTCACTTGCAGACCGGCCGTCTCTGGGAAGGAGGCATCAATGCTGCAGCTGGAGCTCCGAGATGGACACTCTCGACACTCTCGTGGGCCTCGTTTGCAGAGACATGGAGGCTGCTTCTCTCGACTCGGGAGGTGAGCCTCCACCTCAGTTCCACGTCTTTCCCAAACTCCACTCTTCCCGGCCAAGTGCCGCTGCTGTGGATGCCCGCCGGGGACCCTCTCGGCAGGAGGAACCGTGCCCGCCGGCCCAGACCGTTGGGCGCTGCCAGCGTGGTGACTTGGCGCGTGTGTCAGCAGGGCTGGCTCCCGCCCAGACACGTCTCCTGAGTTGGAGGAGACCGTCTGTGGTCGGGGCTGGGCTTTGCAATATGGGGAACACCTGCTACTTGAATGCAGCCCTGCAGTGTCTGACCCACACACCACCCCTGGCCAGCTGGCTGCTGTCCCAGCAGCACTCGACGATCTGTCCAACCCAGACCTTCTGCATGCTGTGTGCTATGCAAGCCCACATCACGCGAGCCCTCCTTCATCCTGGCGAGGTGATCCGGCCCCGCCAGGACCTGCTCACTAGCTTCCACAGGCACGAGCAGGAAGATTCCCACGAGTTTCTGATGTTCACGCTGGACGCCATGCAGCAAGCGTGCTTGCGTGCCTGTGAGCTGTTGGGCTGTCCCTCCAACGACACCACCCTCATCCGTCAGATCTTTGGTGGGTCCTGGCGATCTCAGGTCCAGTGTCTCCACTGCCTTGGGGTTTCAGACACGTTCGACCCTTATCTGGACATCACCCTGGATATCACGGCAGCTCAGAGTGTGGACCAAGCTTTGAAAGAGCTGGTGAAGCCCGAGAAGCTGGACGGTGAAAATGCCTATCGTTGCAGTGTTTGTCTCCAGAAGGTGCCTGCCACCAAGAGGTTGACTCTGCACAGCGCCTCCAAGGTCCTGATCCTTGTGCTGAAACGCTTCACACAGATCGCCGGCGACAAAATGGCTCAGAAAGTGCACTATCCCCAGTGCCTCGACTTGCAACCCTACATGTCCGAGCAGACGGCAGGCCCACTGGATTATGTGCTCTATGCAGTGCTGGTGCACTCCGGGTGGAGCTGTCACCGAGGACACTACTTTTGTTATGTCCAAGCTGGCAACGGCCAGTGGTATCACATGGACGATGCCAAGGTTACCGCCTGTGACGTGACGTCTGCCCTGAGCCAAAGCGCCTATGTCCTCTTTTATGCCCAGAAGAGTGCCTTGGAAGGAGACGGTGGGCCAGTGGCACCGGGAGGGGCACCGACATCCCTGGGGGCTGACCCCACAGGCACTGTCGTGGCCCACAGGGGACCGGAAAGAGATGCCAGCATCAGAGCTCCTGGGTCGGAGGAGCCCCTGGAGGAAACAGGCGTTCAAGCAATCAGCTTAGAGCAGTGGAGACGCCTCCAAGAACACGACCGACCTCGGCCTGAATTCAACCTCAGGAAGGTCGAGTCTGCCCTGCCTGCCGGTGCGGTCGTGATTCACCGGTCGAAATACGCAGCTGGCATGAACCCACAACTGCCTGAACCGGGGAACTACCAGCTCAACCATCCAACCAGGGACAGCCCACCTCAGGGGCCCATCAACATCAGCAACGTCCCTTGTCTCAGCGGGAGGGCCAAAACTACCAAGAAAAAGAACAAGAAGAAGCAGGGGGCTCTGGATGCATTGCACTAGGCTCCGGTGCACATCCCTGCAGACACGCACACACACCCACGCACCAACCCACACACCCACCCGCTCACACACTTGCTGCCCAACCTACGCTCACCTAGAGGAAATCGGGTGTGCTACACGTGGGAATAATCTACCCTTGTGGAAGGACTGTTAGTCTGCAGTGTTCATGGGACGTGCTATTCACTTGGAACTTCTTACTACTGAGCTTTCAGGCGTGGCTCTCCACTGGCATGCTACTGGGGAGGGTGGGATTGATGACTGGGTCTAAGGACTGTCTCAGCACAATCCACGTCCACGGCACTGGAACAGTCCTTTGGGGATGGGGCGTCTGGTAGGTTTCCTTTGGTTTTAACCCTCCCCTCCCCACCCCCAACCCCTTCATTTGCTGCACTATTGGCTTCTTGTGAAGGACGCAGCCTGGAGGCTCCTCAGAAAGGCTCACGCCCACCCAGGTGAGGAGGAAACCTCCTGAGCCCTTCAGAGGGTCCATGACCCTCTCCTGCCTGCTGGGGTCTCCCCCTCCTGGTCCAGTCAACTGGGGATGACCCCAGCCTCCCAGGTCACCAGCCCCCACACCCCATCCCGCTGCGCATAGCTCAGCACAGCACAGACAAATACGAATATTCCCAAGACCTGGTGCAGGATTCCATGGGAGCCGGGCAAGCAGGCTCTAAGGGTGGCTGTCAATCGGAGGCCTTGTGCAAATGCCTGAAAGGAATGACCCGGCCACCCATTCATCACTTGCCCTGGAGACTTCACAAGGATACTTCTCCAAAGACACCTGGGGCTGGATTTCATTTGAAAGGGATATGTTGGAGACTCTCCAAATGCCAACCAGGAGAAATGATGCAAACCACCCACCCCCGCAGCAACACCAGCAACAACGCCAAAACCCCAACAGCAAGAGACAGACTCGGTACATCTTCTGACAGACCCGCACAGGTGAGAGTGGGATGTCAGGTACTATGGGGACCAGTGTGACAGAGGGGTCTCCACGGTGGGGAGGAGGATCCCTGCGGCAAGTGGGAGCTTGAACACGTCCTCAATTTTCCCTCTAAAGCTGACAGCGATTGCCACTGGTTCACTGATTGAGGTGCCTGCGAGGACCACAGTGTCTTCTGGCCACAGCACAGCAAGCGCACGAGTGAGCCAGTGGAGCGAGTGAGGGGGTGAGTGCAGGAGCTGTCCCACGAAGGGCAGAGGTGGGGCTCTGTTTCCCTAGCCCTTGGGTCGAATCGTGGGAGGGCGAACCCAGAGGACCTGGGGGGATCGTCAAAGCCCAGGATCCTTCCCCAAGACCGAAGGAAGGAACATAGACATTGGTGAGGAAGGGTTAGGGGGAGGGGGAGTGGACTGTGACCTGGAGGTGCTGTCTCTCCACCTCTGCACCAGGTGCGTGGCCATCTCCAGGCAAGGAGAGGCAACCGGAGGAGAAGCCACCAAGAGATCCGTATCCTCTGCAGGTCCACATGGAGGAAGGGGCTCGTTCTACCCTTTGAGAGTCCCTGAGCGGCATAGAACGGAGCACCTCTGGGAACGTGGGCCAAAACAACTGCATCATGCCTGGGAAAGCCTGGGACAACCCCCTGGAGTGGGCCAGTGGCTCCAGGTGAAGGAAGGGGCATTCTTGGCCGAGTTCACAGCACGTCAGTGCTCCCGCTCCCCCTCCTCCCGCCCCTCCCCCTCCCCCTCATCCCTTTATCCCCTGAAGCAAACACTGACTAACACTGGGGCCCAATCAGATTCTCCCTCATGGGGACACAGCCTTGAGGCACATCCACTTACCATGGTTTGTCTTGTAAGTGAGGAAAGCCAAGGTGGAATGCCGAGGACCCCAATCCCCAGGGCGACTCTGCGGGAGACGCCACAGTGCCCGTGTGGGGAGGAGGGGGTGGACAGAATCGGGGAGCCCTTGCTCAGGCCTGCCCAGTGCCTCATCCCCACCCCACACCCCACGCACCGTCCCTCCACGCCCAGCCATCTTCCAGGCCAGCCCCTAGCATGGTGTTCACTCCACTGGAGAATGGATGGTGGAGATCGTGGTTCCGAAGAGCTCCCTGCCTCTAGGATGCCTTTGAGCACGTGGAGTGGAGTGAGAAGCTCCCAGGGTAGCTCCGACCTGGGTTTCAGCCTCGGGGGACCTGGAAGGGGCTCTTAGACTGAGGGTGAAACCGCGAGGGGCAGGCCGTGTCTGACGGACCAGGCTTCCCTCAGACATCCTCAGGCACCTGCACCGTGGAAGGAGCCCTGTGGAGCCCCGCGAGACAGACACCCCGACACCACCTCTGCTAATGATGGGCATGTCTGGGCCATGGGAAATGGATCAAACGAACCTGGCACAGGACAGGGTTTGGATGCAGTCTACTTGGTAATAAACTGAGTGAAATCATTGGCATGAGTGTTTAATTCGAGAAATGAAGACCTATGAAATTCATCGCGGGGTTGGGGGGGCAGGGCTGTGTATCTCTGGAGAGGTGCCCTGTCTT
Organism: Hippopotamus amphibius kiboko; assembly: GCF_030028045.1. Lineage (NCBI taxonomy): Eukaryota > Metazoa > Chordata > Mammalia > Artiodactyla > Hippopotamidae > Hippopotamus > Hippopotamus amphibius. The sequence continues at coordinate 34,094,541 of NC_080193.1, forward strand.
GTCTGGGCAGAAGTGCACTCCAGAAACCCGGAAGTGTCGTTCTTCAACACCAATGGAAAGCTGTGTTTCTAGAAGGGGTTTTCCTTTGACTCAAGCCACCAAGAGGGACGGTATTGCATGGGTGTTTTGGTGTGTAATCACCGCTGGTCCACGGGATAGGATGATTATTCTCAGTTTCATGTCTGAAGTTCATCCCCCTGGTACCGAGGGCAAACGAGGGTGCCTGTGGCTTCTGAGAAGGGCAGTCCCTTGGATGTCCAGGGCCCCACGCTCAGGAAAGAGGGTTCTGCCAGGTCGGATGGGCCCAGTGATGGGGACGCTGGTCCCCACACTTCCCTCCAGTAGCGCTAGGAGAAAGAGCAAGCAGAGCACAGCCTATGCCTTGGTGCCAGCCAGGCCCATCTCAACCCAGGACCGCTTGCTCCCAGGGGGGTGGCCGCTGCATCTCCGACAGATCCCACTGGGTGCTGAGCCTTCCCTCGCAAAGACAAGAAGGGAGAAGGCAGTGGGTTTGGAGCGAGGCAGTATCTGAGCACCGAAGAGCCTTCACTCCTTCCTAAAATGGGCACAGAGCATCTCCTGTGCTCTCTGAGGTGGGGTAGGGGGCACTGCATGCTGGCCACCATGCTGGGCACTGCAGTCCACGGAGCGCAGTGCATCCTCATGGAGACTTGAAGTGATCACAGTCGAGTCACACATGAGAGTGGAATGCGTACGGTTGTGGAGTTAGAGGATTTCTCAGCTGAGAATTCCTGATTCCCAGGGGGACAGCATTCCAGCAGCAGGGGAGAGAGCAGTTCATTGTATCTGGCGGCAGTTTGGTTCACTTCTCCTAAAGTGCCTGGACGTCCTGTGACATCAGACATTTGGCTTCTGTCTCCCATGTTCATCCTCAAAGGAGCATGCCACCTGAACCTTACAGAAGGTAACTCAACAACACTTCGAGCTCAGGCAAAGAAACCAAACGAACAAATGAAAAACTCTAACCTCCCCACGCCCACCCCCCCACCCCCAACACCAGAAACAACAAAGAAATCCAGAGCAGTGAAAAATGCAGTGAACAGAGCAAACCAAGTGCACAAAATGGATTTGAAAGATTCACAGAAAAGAATCCTGCAGACCTATTGGGAGACGTCTACGGAGAGGGGGAGGCACAAGTACAAACTCTTTGCAGTATGGTATTGGAAAAATGTAAGTTGTGTGTTTGGGTGGTGTTGGCATTGGCATCAGGGTGGTTGGGGGTTAGGGGGTGGGGGTAGGGGTGGCGTGGTGAGCCTCTGTAGGAAAGGGAGGCATTCATACTATAACGTTGTACAAAGAAACCTGCCGACTAGTATTCCAATGATGCCTAAGTAGGAATGTGAAACTCAACGTTCATTTATAAAATCAAAGGTCCTCCCTGCACTGACGGAAGACCCTTCCCTAACGTCGTTGGGGACAGCAAAACCACCTGACTTGCAGCTCTGCCCCTCCTATCTGTCAGTAGGTTCTCATCCAGGTGGTCCCAGGACAGACACACTCCACTGGACCACGTGCAGCTTCGAAGGGGGCTGGGCGGGCTTGGGGGCAGGGTCCGTGGGGGAACTCTCCTCTCCTAGCTGACTCTTCCACTGCCTCAAGATCACATGACCTCGAGGAGTCTCACCCAAGGAACCTTACGTATCACCTTTCTCCTTTCCCTCCCCACGCCCCCACCCCCTGCACCTAAGGTTCGACCAGCACGTTGTGATTGAGCGTCCTCGTGCATTTCCCACTGAGCCGCACAGCTGTGTCTAGTCTATCTGGGAACAGAACCGAGAATCGTTTTTGACAGATGGCTATTTACATATGCCCCCACCAAGATCCCATAGAGAGGGAAAGAAAGACCAATGATTGCCCCCACGAACACAAACAATCATGCCCTGGATAAAGAAGAGGTGACGTGCCCCACGGGGCGGGCTGTGGAGCAGGGTCAGTCGGGGACCTTCCCTCTCCTAGCTGAATCTCTGACTGCCTCAAGGTCACATGACCTCAGGGAGTCTCACCCAAGGAACTTTATCTATCACTTTTTTTTTTCCACACCCTACATCAAAGGGTCAACCGGCACCTTTGCATCCTCAGGCATTTTTGACTGAGCCGGACAGCTGTGTCTAGTTTCTTCGGGGCGGGAAGCAAAGAATCATTTCTCACCGATGCCTATATACATATGCCCCCACCATCATCTCCACAGAGAGGGAAAGGAAGTATAAATATGTCCCCCACAAACACAAACAAGCATGCCCCGGATTAAGAAGATGTAAGATGCCCCCCACTCCACACACCACCTCAGCCACCCCCTCCCCCAACCGCCCGTTTCCAAAACAGACAGCGGAAGACTGCTCAGCCCACCACCCCTCCCCCAAGAAAGAGGAAGGGAATCATGCGTTTGGAGCAATGACGATGGACTTGGGGGGAGGGGGGCTGGGGGGCTGGGGGCTGGAGGGCGTGATGCTGTGAGAAAGACGTCTGACAGAAAGACAAATACCGCACGACAGCGCTTCTATGTAGAATGCAAACCATGACAGCGATGTAGTGGATATATTCGCAACACAGGACAAACTGCTGGGTTACCAGTGGGCAGACGGAAGGCGAGGGGCGTAAGAGGCACACACTTATCAGGTGTGAGATCAGCTAAAAGAATGTCCTGTATGACACCGGGACCTAGAGCCAATACTTTCTAGGAAGCATCAAGGAAATGTAAGCTTTGAGGAATTGTCAATCACTAGACTGTACACCTTCCATAATATTGTAGAGCAAGCATCGTTTCAATGAAAGAACAAAACCAAAGAGAACACAACAAAACACCAAAAACCAAAAGGTGGTGGTGGAGGGGGTGGGGGTGGGGAGGGGGGTGGGGAGAAAACAGAAGAGATGAATACAAAATCAAAGCTACAGGTGGGCTGGCTTTGGGACACGATCATCGACATGAAGGAAAAGGACATGTTTCCACACTCCTTGAATCCCTTGCTAGGACACTGAACGCAAGAAGTGGCTCTCCTAACCTATGGGAATTGAAGTGGGAAGCTCTCAAGAACATCTGTCAGGAAAGGAGTAGAGTGGAATTTTGCACCATTGGGAAAAGTGTGAAAGTGTTTGTTTAGCCCTTGGGCAGGAATCGTTTTGAGCAAGTGTGTTGCCAACTGGCTTGTGTTCCCCCCAGTACCTGTGCTCAGCTTCTAAACCCCCGCGTGCATCCCTTGGGGGCAGGCTAAGGCCAACGCATCCCCTTGGCCCGCAAGTCATTTCCATTCTGAGCACCTTTCTACGTGAGCCTCTCAGAGGTGTTTCTGGAGGTGTGTAAACAGACTTCCCGGAGAAAGGTGTGCATTGTTCCCACTGGGGATTGCGAGTGACCACGCCCTCAGGCCCTAAATCCGATCAGAAGCTTGCAGCGCATTGGTGGATTTCGTGCCCCCGGGGGTTGGGATGGGGGCGGAGTGGGTGGTGAGCCATCAAAGGGCTGGTGGGACTGGCCCAGGCTGTCACTTGCAGACCGGCCGTCTCTGGGAAGGAGGCATCCCTGCTGCAGCTGGAGCTCCGAGATGGACACTCTCGACACTCTCGTGGGCCTCGTTTGCAGAGACATGGAGGCTGCTTCTCTCGACTCGGGAGGTGAGCCTCCACCTCAGTTCCACGTCTTTCCCAAACTCCACTCTTCCCGGCCAAGTGCCGCTGCTGTGGATGCCCGCCGGGGACCCTCTCGGCAGGAGGAACCGTGCCCGCCGGCCCAGACCGTTGGGCGCTGCCAGCGTGGTGACTTGGCGCGTGTGTCAGCAGGGCTGGCTCCCGCCCAGACACGTCTCCTGAGTTGGAGGAGACCGTCTGTGGTCGGGGCTGGGCTTTGCAATATGGGGAACACCTGCTACTTGAATGCAGCCCTGCAGTGTCTGACCCACACACCACCCCTGGCCAGCTGGCTGCTGTCCCAGCAGCACTCGACGATCTGTCCAACCCAGACCTTCTGCATGCTGTGTGCTATGCAAGCCCACATCACGCGAGCCCTCCTTCATCCTGGCGAGGTGATCCGGCCCCGCCAGGACCTGCTCACTAGCTTCCACAGGCACGAGCAGGAAGATTCCCACGAGTTTCTGATGTTCACGCTGGATGCCATGCAGCAAGCGTGCTTGCGTGCCTGTGAGCTGTTGGGCTGTCCCTCCAACGACACCACCCTCATCCGTCAGATCTTTGGTGGGTCCTGGCGATCTCAGGTCCAGTGTCTCCACTGCCTTGGGGTTTCAGACACGTTCGACCCTTATCTGGACATCACCCTGGATATCACGGCAGCTCAGAGTGTGGACCAAGCTTTGAAAGAGCTGGTGAAGCCCGAGAAGCTGGACGGTGAAAATGCCTATCGTTGCAGTGTTTGTCTCCAGAAGGTGCCTGCCACCAAGAGGTTGACTCTGCACAGCGCCTCCAAGGTCCTGATCCTTGTGCTGAAACGCTTCACACAGATCGCCGGCGACAAAATGGCTCAGAAAGTGCACTATCCCCAGTGCCTCGACTTGCAACCCTACATGTCCGAGCAGACGGCAGGCCCACTGGATTATGTGCTCTATGCAGTGCTGGTGCACTCCGGGTGGAGCTGTCACCGAGGACACTACTTTTGTTATGTCCAAGCTGGCAACGGCCAGTGGTATCACATGGACGATGCCAAGGTTACCGCCTGTGACGTGACGTCTGCCCTGAGCCAAAGCGCCTATGTCCTCTTTTATGCCCAGAAGAGTGCCTTGGAAGGAGACGGTGGGCCAGTGGCACCGGGAGGGGCACCGACATCCCTGGGGGCTGACCCCACAGGCACTGTCGTGGCCCACAGGGGACCGGAAAGAGATGCCAGCATCAGAGCTCCTGGGTCGGAGGAGCCCCTGGAGGAAACAGGCGTTCAAGCAATCAGCTTAGAGCAGTGGAGACGCCTCCAAGAACACGACCGACCTCGGCCTGAATTCAACCTCAGGAAGGTCGAGTCTGCCCTGCCTGCCGGTGCGGTCGTGATTCACCGGTCGAAATACGCAGCTGGCATGAACCCACAACTGCCTGAACCGGGGAACTACCAGCTCAACCATCCAACCAGGGACAGCCCACCTCAGGGGCCCATCAACATCAGCAACGTCCCTTGTCTCAGCGGGAGGGCCAAAACTACCAAGAAAAAGAACAAGAAGAAGCAGGGGGCTCTGGATGCATTGCACTAGGCTCCGGTGCACATCCCTGCAGACACGCACACACACCCACGCACCAACCCACACACCCACCCGCTCACACACTTGCTGCCCAACCTACGCTCACCTAGAGGAAATCGGGTGTGCTACACGTGGGAATAATCTACCCTTGTGGAAGGACTGTTAGTCTGCAGTGTTCATGGGACGTGCTATTCACTTGGAACTTCTTACTACTGAGCTTTCAGGCGTGGCTCTCCACTGGCATGCTACTGGGGAGGGTGGGATTGATGACTGGGTCTAAGGACTGTCTCAGCACAATCCACGTCCACGGCACTGGAACAGTCCTTTGGGGATGGGGCGTCTGGTAGGTTTCCTTTGGTTTTAACCCTCCCCTCCCCACCCCCAACCCCTTCATTTGCTGCACTATTGGCTTCTTGTGAAGGACGCAGCCTGGAGGCTCCTCAGAAAGGCTCACGCCCACCCAGGTGAGGAGGAAACCTCCTGAGCCCTTCAGAGGGTCCATGACCCTCTCCTGCCTGCTGGGGTCTCCCCCTCCTGGTCCAGTCAACTGGGGATGACCCCAGCCTCCCAGGTCACCAGCCCCCACACCCCCTCCCGCTGCGCATAGCTCAGCACAGCACAGACAAATACGAATATTCCCAAGACCTGGTGCAGGATTCCATGGGAGCCGGGCAAGCAGGCTCTAAGGGTGGCTGTCAATCGGAGGCCTTGTGCAAATGCCTGAAAGGAATGACCCGGCCACCCATTCATCACTTGCCCTGGAGACTTCACAAGGATACTTCTCCAAAGACACCTGGGGCTGGATTTCATTTGAAAGGGATATGTTGGAGACTCTCCAAATGCCAACCAGGAGAAATGATGCAAACCACCCACCCCCGCAGCAACACCAGCAACAACGCCAAAACCCCAACAGCAAGAGACAGACTCGGTACATCTTCTGACAGACCCGCACAGGTGAGAGTGGGATGTCAGGTACTATGGGGACCAGTGTGACAGAGGGGTCTCCACGGTGGGGAGGAGGATCCCTGCGGCAAGTGGGAGCTTGAACACGTCCTCAATTTTCCCTCTAAAGCTGACAGCGATTGCCACTGGTTCACTGATTGCAGGTGCCTGCGAGGACCACAGTGTCTTCTGGCCACAGCACAGCAAGCGCACGAGTGAGCCAGTGGAGCGAGTGAGGGGGTGAGTGCAGGAGCTGTCCCACGAAGGGCAGAGGTGGGGCTCTGTTTCCCTAGCCCTTGGGTCGAATCGTGGGAGGGCGAACCCAGAGGACCTGGGGGGATCGTCAAAGCCCAGGATCCTTCCCCAAGACCGAAGGAAGGAACATAGACATTGGTGAGGAAGGGTTAGGGGGAGGGGGAGTGGACTGTGACCTGGAGGTGCTGTCTCTCCACCTCTGCACCAGGTGCGTGGCCATCTCCAGGCAAGGAGAGGCAACCGGAGGAGAAGCCACCAAGAGATCCGTATCCTCTGCAGGTCCACATGGAGGAAGGGGCTCGTTCTACCCTTTGAGAGTCCCTGAGCGGCATAGAACGGAGCACCTCTGGAAACGTGGGCCAAAACAACTGCATCATGCCTGGGAAAGCCTGGGACAACCCCCTGGAGTGGGCCAGTGGCTCCAGGTGAAGGAAGGGGCATTCTTGGCCGAGTTCACAGCACGTCAGTGCTCCCGCTCCCCCTCCTCCCGCCCCTCCCCCTCCCCCTCATCCCTTTATCCCCTGAAGCAAACACTGACTAACACTGGGGCCCAATCAGATTCTCCCTCATGGGGACACAGCCTTGAGGCACATCCACTTACCATGGTTTGTCTTGTAAGTGAGGAAAGCCAAGGTGGAATGCCGAGGACCCCAATCCCCAGGGCGACTCTGCGGGAGACGCCACAGCGCCCGTGTGGGGAGGAGGGGGTGGACAGAATCGGGGAGCCCTTGCTCAGGCCTGCCCAGTGCCTCATCCCCACCCCACACCCCACGCACCGTCCCTCCACGCCCAGCCATCTTCCAGGCCAGCCCCTAGCATGGTGTTCACTCCACTGGAGAATGGATGGTGGAGATCGTGGTTCCGAAGAGCTCCCTGCCTCTAGGATGCCTTTGAGCACGTGGAGTGGAGTGAGAAGCTCCCAGGGTAGCTCCGACCTGGGTTTCAGCCTCGGGGGACCTGGAAGGGGCTCTTAGACTGAGGGTGAAACCGCGAGGGGCAGGCCGTGTCTGACGGACCAGGCTTCCCTCAGACATCCTCAGGCACCTGCACCGTGGAAGGAGCCCTGTGGAGCCCCGCGAGACAGACACCCCGACACCACCTCTGCTAATGATGGGCGTGTCTGGGCCATGGGAAATGGATCAAACGAACCTGGCACAGGACAGGGTTTGGATGCAGTCTACTTGGTAATAAACTGAGTGAAATCATTGGCATGAGTGTTTAATTCGAGAAATGAAGACCTATGAAATTCATCGCGGGGTTGGGGGGGCAGGGCTGTGTATCTCTGGAGAGGTGCCCTGTCTTGTCTGGGCGGAAGTGCACTCCAGAAACCCGGAAGTGTCGTTCTTCAACACCAATGGAAAGCTGTGTTTCTAGAAGGGGTTTTCCTTTGACTCAAGCCACCAAGAGGGACGGTATTGCATGGGTGTTTTGGTGTGTAATCACCACTGGTCCACGGGATAGGATGATTATTCTCAGTTTCATGTCTGAAGTTCATCCCCCTGGTACCGAGGGCAAACGAGGGTGCCTGTGGCTTCTGAGAAGGGCAGTCCCTTGGATGTCCAGGGCCCCACGCTCAGGAAAGAGGGTTCTGCCAGGTCGGATGGGCCCAGTGATGGGGACGCTGGTCCCCACACTTCCCTCCAGTAGCGCTAGGAGAAAGAGCAAGCAGAGCACAGCCTATGCCTTGGTGCCAGCCAGGCCCATCTCAACCCAGGACTGCTTGCTCCCAGGGGGGTGGCCGCTGCATCTCCGACAGATCCCACTGGGTGCTGAGCCTTCCCTCGCAAAGACAAGAAGGGAGAAGGCAGTGGGTTTGGAGCGAGGCAGTATCTGAGCACCGAAGAGCCTTCACTCCTTCCTAAAATGGGCACAGAGCATCTCCTGTGCTCTCTGAGGTGGGGTAGGGGGCACTGCATGCTGGCCACCATGCTGGGCACTGCAGTCCACGGAGCGCAGTGCATCCTCATGGAGACTTGAAGTGATCACAGTCGAGTCACACATGAGAGTGGAATGCGTACGGTTGTGGAGTTAGAGGATTTCTCAGCTGAGAATTCCTGATTCCCAGGGGGACAGCATTCCAGCAGCAGGGGAGAGAGCAGTTCATTGTATCTGGCGGCAGTTTGGTTCACTTCTCCTAAAGTGCCTGGACGTCCTGTGACATCAGACATTTGGCTTCTGTCTCCCATGTTCATCCTCAAAGGAGCATGCCACCTGAACCTTACAGAAGGTAACTCAACAACACTTCGAGCTCAGGCAAAGAAACCAAACGAACAAATGAAAAACTCTAACCTCCCCACGCCCACCCCCCCACCCCCAACACCAGAAACAACAAAGAAATCCAGAGCAGTGAAAAATGCAGTGAACAGAGCAAACCAAGTGCACAAAATGGATTTGAAAGATTCACAGAAAAGAATCCTGCAGACCTATTGGGAGACGTCTACAGAGAGGGGGAGGCACAAGTACAAACTCTTTGCAGTATGGTATTGGAAAAATGTAAGTTGTGTGTTTGGGTGGTGTTGGCATTGGCATCAGGGTGGTTGGGGGTTAGGGGGTGGGGGTAGGGGTGGCGTGGTGAGCCTCTGTAGGAAAGGGAGGCATTCATACTATAACGTTGTACAAAGAAACCTGCCGACTAGTATTCCAATGATGCCTAAGTAGGAATGTGAAACTCAACGTTCATTTATAAAATCAAAGGTCCTCCCTGCACTGACGGAAGACCCTTCCCTAACGTCGTTGGGGACAGCGAAACCACCTGACTTGCAGCTCTGCCCCTCCTATCTGTCAGTAGGTTCTCATCCAGGTGGTCCCAGGACAGACACACTCCACTGGACCACGTGCAGCTTCGAAGGGGGCTGGGCGGGCTTGGGGGCAGGGTCCGTGGGGGAACTCTCCTCTCCTAGCTGACTCTTCCACTGCCTCAAGATCACATGACCTCGAGGAGTCTCACCCAAGGAACCTTACGTATCACCTTTCTCCTTTCCCTCCCCACGCCCCCACCCCCTGCACCTAAGGTTCGACCAGCACGTTGTGATTGAGCGTCCTCGTGCATTTCCCACTGAGCCGCACAGCTGTGTCTAGTCTATCTGGGAACAGAACCGAGAATCGTTTTTGACAGATGGCTATTTACATATGCCCCCACCAAGATCCCATAGAGAGGGAAAGAAAGACCAATGATTGCCCCCACGAACACAAACAATCATGCCCTGGATAAAGAAGAGGTGACGTGCCCCACGGGGCGGGCTGTGGAGCAGGGTCAGTCGGGGACCTTCCCTCTCCTAGCTGAATCTCTGACTGCCTCAAGGTCACATGACCTCAGGGAGTCTCACCCAAGGAACTTTATCTATCACTTTTTTTTTTCCACACCCTACATCAAAGGGTCAACCGGCACCTTTGCATCCTCAGGCATTTTTGACTGAGCCGGACAGCTGTGTCTAGTTTCTTCGGGGCGGGAAGCAAAGAATCATTTCTCACCGATGCCTATATACATATGCCCCCACCATCATCTCCACAGAGAGGGAAAGGAAGTATAAATATGTCCCCCACAAACACAAACAAGCATGCCCCGGATTAAGAAGATGTAAGACGCCCCCCACTCCACACACCACCTCAGCCACCCCCTCCCCCAACCGCCCGTTTCCAAAACAGACAGCGGAAGACTGCTCAGCCCACCACCCCTCCCCCAAGAAAGAGGAAGGGAATCATGCGTTTGGAGCAATGACGATGGACTTGGGGGGAGGGGGGCTGGGGGGCTGGGGGCTGGAGGGCGTGATGCTGTGAGAAAGACGTCTGACAGAAAGACAAATACCGCACGACAGCGCTTCTATGTAGAATGCAAACCATGACAGCGATGTAGTGGATATATTCGCAACACAGGACAAACTGCTGGGTTACCAGTGGGCAGACGGAAGGCGAGGGGCGTAAGAGGCACACACTTATCAGGTGTGAGATCAGCTAAAAGAATGTCCTGTATGACACCGGGACCTAGAGCCAATACTTTCTAGGAAGCATCAAGGAAATGTAAGCTTTGAGGAATTGTCAATCACTAGACTGTACACCTTCCATAATATTGTAGAGCAAGCATCGTTTCAATGAAAGAACAAAACCAAAGAGAACACAACAAAACACCAAAAACCAAAAGGTGGTGGTGGAGGGGGTGGGGGTGGGGAGGGGGGTGGGGAGAAAACACAGAAGAGATGAATACAAAATCAAAGCTACAGGTGGGCTGGCTTTGGGACACGATCATCGACATGAAGGAAAAGGACATGTTTCCACACTCCTTGAATCCCTTGCTAGGACACTGAACGCAAGAAGTGGCTCTCCTAACCTATGGGAATTGAAGTGGGAAGCTCTCAAGAACATCTGTCAGGAAAGGAGTAGAGTGGAATTTTGCACCATTGGGAAAAGTGTGAAAGTGTTTGTTTAGCCCTTGGGCAGGAATCGTTTTGAGCAAGTGTGTTGCCAACTGGCTTGTGTTCCCCCCAGTACCTGTGCTCAGCTTCTAAACCCCCGCGTGCATCCCTTGGGGGCAGGCTAAGGCCAACGCATCCCCTTGGCCCGCAAGTCATTTCCATTCTGAGCACCTTTCTACGTGAGCCTCTCAGAGGTGTTTCTGGAGGTGTGTAAACAGACTTCCCGGAGAAAGGTGTGCATTGTTCCCACTGGGGATTGCGAGTGACCACGCCCTCAGGCCCTAAATCCGATCAGAAGCTTGCAGCGCATTGGTGGATTTCGTGCCCCCGGGGGTTGGGATGGGGGCGGAGTGGGTGGTGAGCCATCAAAGGGCTGGTGGGACTGGCCCAGGCTGTCACTTGCAGACCGGCCGTCTCTGGGAAGGAGGCATCCCTGCTGCAGCTGGAGCTCCGAGATGGACACTCTCGACACTCTCGTGGGCCTCGTTTGCAGAGACATGGAGGCTGCTTCTCTCGACTCGGGAGGTGAGCCTCCAGCTCAGTTCCACGTCTTTCCCAAACTCCACTCTTCCCGGCCAAGTGCCGCTGCTGTGGATGCCCGCCGGGGACCCTCTCGGCAGGAGGAACCGTGCCCGCCGGCCCAGACCGTTGGGCGCTGCCAGCGTGGTGACTTGGCGCGTGTGTCAGCAGGGCTGGCTCCCGCCCAGACACGTCTCCTGAGTTGGAGGAGACCGTCTGTGGTCGGGGCTGGGCTTTGCAATATGGGGAACACCTGCTACTTGAATGCAGCCCTGCAGTGTCTGACCCACACACCACCCCTGGCCAGCTGGCTGCTGTCCCAGCAGCACTCGACGATCTGTCCAACCCAGACCTTCTGCATGCTGTGTGCTATGCAAGCCCACATCACGCGAGCCCTCCTTCATCCTGGCGAGGTGATCCGGCCCCGCCAGGACCTGCTCACTAGCTTCCACAGGCACGAGCAGGAAGATTCCCACGAGTTTCTGATGTTCACGCTGGACGCCATGCAGCAAGCGTGCTTGCGTGCCTGTGAGCTGTTGGGCTGTCCCTCCAACGACACCACCCTCATCCGTCAGATCTTTGGTGGGTCCTGGCGATCTCAGGTCCAGTGTCTCCACTGCCTTGGGGTTTCAGACACGTTCGACCCTTATCTGGACATCACCCTGGATATCACGGCAGCTCAGAGTGTGGACCAAGCTTTGAAAGAGCTGGTGAAGCCCGAGAAGCTGGACGGTGAAAATGCCTATCGTTGCAGTGTTTGTCTCCAGAAGGTGCCTGCCACCAAGAGGTTGACTCTGCACAGCGCCTCCAAGGTCCTGATCCTTGTGCTGAAACGCTTCACACAGATCGCCGGCGACAAAATGGCTCAGAAAGTGCACTATCCCCAGTGCCTCGACTTGCAACCCTACATGTCCGAGCAGACGGCAGGCCCACTGGATTATGTGCTCTATGCAGTGCTGGTGCACTCCGGGTGGAGCTGTCACCGAGGACACTACTTTTGTTATGTCCAAGCTGGCAACGGCCAGTGGTATCACATGGACGATGCCAAGGTTACCGCCTGTGACGTGACGTCTGCCCTGAGCCAAAGCGCCTATGTCCTCTTTTATGCCCAGAAGAGTGCCTTGGAAGGAGACGGTGGGCCAGTGGCACCGGGAGGGGCACCGACATCCCTGGGGGCTGACCCCACAGGCACTGTCGTGGCCCACAGGGGACCGGAAAGAGATGCCAGCATCAGAGCTCCTGGGTCGGAGGAGCCCCTGGAGGAAACAGGCGTTCAAGCAATCAGCTTAGAGCAGTGGAGACGCCTCCAAGAACACGACCGACCTCGGCCTGAATTCAACCTCAGGAAGGTCGAGTCTGCCCTGCCTGCCGGTGCAGTCGTGATTCACCGGTCGAAATACGCAGCTGGCATGAACCCACAACTGCCTGAACCGGGGAACTACCAGCTCAACCATCCAACCAGGGACAGCCCACCTCAGGGGCCCATCAACATCAGCAACGTCCCTTGTCTCAGCGGGAGGGCCAAAACTACCAAGAAAAAGAACAAGAAGAAGCAGGGGGCTCTGGATGCATTGCACTAGGCTCCGGTGCACATCCCTGCAGACACGCACACACACCCACGCACCAACCCACACACCCACCCGCTCACACACTTGCTGCCCAACCTACGCTCACCTAGAGGAAATCGGGTGTGCTACACGTGGGAATAATCTACCCTTGTGGAAGGACTGTTAGTCTGCAGTGTTCATGGGACGTGCTATTCACTTGGAACTTCTTACTACTGAGCTTTCAGGCGTGGCTCTCCACTGGCATGCTACTGGGGAGGGTGGGATTGATGACTGGGTCTAAGGACTGTCTCAGCACAATCCACGTCCACGGCACTGGAACAGTCCTTTGGGGATGGGGCGTCTGGTAGGTTTCCTTTGGTTTTAACCCTCCCCTCCCCACCCCCAACCCCTTCATTTGCTGCACTATTGGCTTCTTGTGAAGGACGCAGCCTGGAGGCTCCTCAGAAAGGCTCACGCCCACCCAGGTGAGGAGGAAACCTCCTGAGCCCTTCAGAGGGTCCATGACCCTCTCCTGCCTGCTGGGGTCTCCCCCTCCTGGTCCAGTCAACTGGGGATGACCCCAGCCTCCCAGGTCACCAGCCCCCACACCCCCTCCCGCTGCGCATAGCTCAGCACAGCACAGACAAATACGAATATTCCCAAGACCTGGTGCAGGATTCCATGGGAGCCGGGCAAGCAGGCTCTAAGGGTGGCTGTCAATCGGAGGCCTTGTGCAAATGCCTGAAAGGAATGACCCGGCCACCCATTCATCACTTGCCCTGGAGACTTCACAAGGATACTTCTCCAAAGACACCTGGGGCTGGATTTCATTTGAAAGGGATATGTTGGAGACTCTCCAAATGCCAACCAGGAGAAATGATGCAAACCACCCACCCCCGCAGCAACACCAGCAACAACGCCAAAACCCCAACAGCAAGAGACAGACTCGGTACATCTTCTGACAGACCCGCACAGGTGAGAGTGGGATGTCAGGTACTATGGGGACCAGTGTGACAGAGGGGTCTCCACGGTGGGGAGGAGGATCCCTGCGGCAAGTGGGAGCTTGAACACGTCCTCAATTTTCCCTCTAAAGCTGACAGCGATTGCCACTGGTTCACTGATTGCAGGTGCCTGCGAGGACCACAGTGTCTTCTGGCCACAGCACAGCAAGCGCACGAGTGAGCCAGTGGAGCGAGTGAGGGGGTGAGTGCAGGAGCTGTCCCACGAAGGGCAGAGGTGGGGCTCTGTTTCCCTAGCCCTTGGGTCGAATCGTGGGAGGGCGAACCCAGAGGACCTGGGGGGATCGTCAAAGCCCAGGATCCTTCCCCAAGACCGAAGGAAGGAACATAGACATTGGTGAGGAAGGGTTAGGGGGAGGGGGAGTGGACTGTGACCTGGAGGTGCTGTCTCTCCACCTCTGCACCAGGTGCGTGGCCATCTCCAGGCAAGGAGAGGCAACCGGAGGAGAAGCCACCAAGAGATCCGTATCCTGTGCAGGTCCACATGGAGGAAGGGGCTCGTTCTACCCTTTGAGAGTCCCTGAGCGGCATAGAACGGAGCACCTCTGGGAACGTGGGCCAAAACAACTGCATCATGCCTGGGAAAGCCTGGGACAACCCCCTGGAGTGGGCCAGTGGCTCCAGGTGAAGGAAGGGGCATTCTTGGCCGAGTTCACAGCACGTCAGTGCTCCCGCTCCCCCTCCTCCCGCCCCTCCCCCTCCCCCTCATCCCTTTATCCCCTGAAGCAAACACTGACTAACACTGGGGCCCAATCAGATTCTCCCTCATGGGGACACAGCCTTGAGGCACATCCACTTACCATGGTTTGTCTTGTAAGTGAGGAAAGCCAAGGTGGAATGCCGAGGACCCCAATCCCCAGGGCGACTCTGCGGGAGACGCCACAGCGCCCGTGTGGGGAGGAGGGGGTGGACAGAATCGGGGAGCCCTTGCTCAGGCCTGCCCAGTGCCTCATCCCCACCCCACACCCCACGCACCGTCCCTCCACGCCCAGCCATCTTCCAGGCCAGCCCCTAGCATGGTGTTCACTCCACTGGAGAATGGATGGTGGAGATCGTGGTTCCGAAGAGCTCCCTGCCTCTAGGATGCCTTTGAGCACGTGGAGTGGAGTGAGAAGCTCCCAGGGTAGCTCCGACCTGGGTTTCAGCCTCGGGGGACCTGGAAGGGGCTCTTAGACTGAGGGTGAAACCGCGAGGGGCAGGCCGTGTCTGACGGACCAGGCTTCCCTCAGACATCCTCAGGCACCTGCACCGTGGAAGGAGCCCTGTGGAGCCCCGCGAGACAGACACCCCGACACCACCTCTGCTAATGATGGGCGTGTCTGGGCCATGGGAAATGGATCAAACGAACCTGGCACAGGACAGGGTTTGGATGCAGTCTACTTGGTAATAAACTGAGTGAAATCATTGGCATGAGTGTTTAATTCGAGAAATGAAGACCTATGAAATTCATCGCGGGGTTGGGGGGGCAGGGCTGTGTATCTCTGGAGAGGTGCCCTGTCTTGTCTGGGCGGAAGTGCACTCCAGAAACCCGGAAGTGTCGTTCTTCAACACCAATGGAAAGCTGTGTTTCTAGAAGGGGTTTTCCTTTGACTCAAGCCACCAAGAGGGACGGTATTGCATGGGTGTTTTGGTGTGTAATCACCACTGGTCCACGGGATAGGATGATTATTCTCAGTTTCATGTCTGAAGTTCATCCCCCTGGTACCGAGGGCAAACGAGGGTGCCTGTGGCTTCTGAGAAGGGCAGTCCCTTGGATGTCCAGGGCCCCACGCTCAGGAAAGAGGGTTCTGCCAGGTCGGATGGGCCCAGTGATGGGGACGCTGGTCCCCACACTTCCCTCCAGTAGCGCTAGGAGAAAGAGCAAGCAGAGCACAGCCTATGCCTTGGTGCCAGCCAGGCCCATCTCAACCCAGGACTGCTTGCTCCCAGGGGGGTGGCCGCTGCATCTCCGACAGATCCCACTGGGTGCTGAGCCTTCCCTCGCAAAGACAAGAAGGGAGAAGGCAGTGGGTTTGGAGCGAGGCAGTATCTGAGCACCGAAGAGCCTTCACTCCTTCCTAAAATGGGCACAGAGCATCTCCTGTGCTCTCTGAGGTGGGGTAGGGGGCACTGCATGCTGGCCACCATGCTGGGCACTGCAGTCCACGGAGCGCAGTGCATCCTCATGGAGACTTGAAGTGATCACAGTCGAGTCACACATGAGAGTGGAATGCGTACGGTTGTGGAGTTAGAGGATTTCTCAGCTGAGAATTCCTGATTCCCAGGGGGACAGCATTCCAGCAGCAGGGGAGAGAGCAGTTCATTGTATCTGGCGGCAGTTTGGTTCACTTCTCCTAAAGTGCCTGGACGTCCTGTGACATCAGACATTTGGCTTCTGTCTCCCATGTTCATCCTCAAAGGAGCATGCCACCTGAACCTTACAGAAGGTAACTCAACAACACTTCGAGCTCAGGCAAAGAAACCAAACGAACAAATGAAAAACTCTAACCTCCCCACGCCCACCCCCCCACCCCCAACACCAGAAACAACAAAGAAATCCAGAGCAGTGAAAAATGCAGTGAACAGAGCAAACCAAGTGCACAAAATGGATTTGAAAGATTCACAGAAAAGAATCCTGCAGACCTATTGGGAGACGTCTACAGAGAGGGGGAGGCACAAGTACAAACTCTTTGCAGTATGGTATTGGAAAAATGTAAGTTGTGTGTTTGGGTGGTGTTGGCATTGGCATCAGGGTGGTTGGGGGTTAGGGGGTGGGGGTAGGGGTGGCGTGGTGAGCCTCTGTAGGAAAGGGAGGCATTCATACTATAACGTTGTACAAAGAAACCTGCCGACTAGTATTCCAATGATGCCTAAGTAGGAATGTGAAACTCAACGTTCATTTATAAAATCAAAGGTCCTCCCTGCACTGACGGAAGACCCTTCCCTAACGTCGTTGGGGACAGCAAAACCACCTGACTTGCAGCTCTGCCCCTCCTATCTGTCAGTAGGTTCTCATCCAGGTGGTCCCAGGACAGACACACTCCACTGGACCACGTGCAGCTTCGAAGGGGGCTGGGCGGGCTTGGGGGCAGGGTCCGTGGGGGAACTCTCCTCTCCTAGCTGACTCTTCCACTGCCTCAAGATCACATGACCTCGAGGAGTCTCACCCAAGGAACCTTACGTATCACCTTTCTCCTTTCCCTCCCCACGCCCCCACCCCCTGCACCTAAGGTTCGACCAGCACGTTGTGATTGAGCGTCCTCGTGCATTTCCCACTGAGCCGCACAGCTGTGTCTAGTCTATCTGGGAACAGAACCGAGAATCGTTTTTGACAGATGGCTATTTACATATGCCCCCACCAAGATCCCATAGAGAGGGAAAGAAAGACCAATGATTGCCCCCACGAACACAAACAATCATGCCCTGGATAAAGAAGAGGTGACGTGCCCCACGGGGCGGGCTGTGGAGCAGGGTCAGTCGGGGACCTTCCCTCTCCTAGCTGAATCTCTGACTGCCTCAAGGTCACATGACCTCAGGGAGTCTCACCCAAGGAACTTTATCTATCACTTTTTTTTTTCCACACCCTACATCAAAGGGTCAACCGGCACCTTTGCATCCTCAGGCATTTTTGACTGAGCCGGACAGCTGTGTCTAGTTTCTTCGGGGCGGGAAGCAAAGAATCATTTCTCACCGATGCCTATATACATATGCCCCCACCATCATCTCCACAGAGAGGGAAAGGAAGTATAAATATGTCCCCCACAAACACAAACAAGCATGCCCCGGATTAAGAAGATGTAAGATGCCCCCCACTTCACACACCACCTCAGCCACCTCCTCCCCCAACCGCCCGTTTCCAAAACAGACAGCGGAAGACTGCTCAGCCCACCACCCCTCCCCCAAGAAAGAGGAAGGGAATCATGCGTTTGGAGCAATGACGATGGACTTGGGGGGAGGGGGGCTGGGGGGCTGGGGGCGGGAGGGCGTGATGCTGTGAGAAAGACGTCTGACAGAAAGACAAATACCGCACGACAGCGCTTCTATGTAGAATGCAAACCATGACAGCGATGTAGTGGACATATTCGCAACACAGGACAAACTGCTGGGTTACCAGTGGGCAGACGGAAGGCGAGGGGCGTAAGAGGCACACACTTATCAGGTGTGAGATCAGCTAAAAGAATGTCCTGTATGACACCGGGACCTAGAGCCAATACTTTCTAGGAAGCATCAAGGAAATGTAAGCTTTGAGGAATTGTCAATCACTAGACTGTACACCTTCCATAATATTGTAGAGCAAGCATCGTTTCAATGAAAGAACAAAACCAAAGAGAACACAACAAAACACCAAAAACCAAAAGGTGGTGGTGGAGGGGGTGGGGGTGGGGAGGGGGGTGGGGAGAAAACAGAAGAGATGAATACAAAATCAAAGCTACAGGTGGGCTGGCTTTGGGACACGATCATCGACATGAAGGAAAAGGACATGTTTCCACACTCCTTGAATCCCTTGCTAGGACACTGAACGCAAGAAGTGGCTCTCCTAACCTATGGGAATTGAAGTGGGAAGCTCTCAAGAACATCTGTCAGGAAAGGAGTAGAGTGGAATTTTGCACCATTGGGAAAAGTGTGAAAGTGTTTGTTTAGCCCTTGGGCAGGAATCGTTTTGAGCAAGTGTGTTGCCAACTGGCTTGTGTTCCCCCCAGTACCTGTGCTCAGCTTCTAAACCCCCGCGTGCATCCCTTGGGGGCAGGCTAAGGCCAACGCATCCCCTTGGCCCGCAAGTCATTTCCATTCTGAGCACCTTTCTACGTGAGCCTCTCAGAGGTGTTTCTGGAGGTGTGTAAACAGACTTCCCGGAGAAAGGTGTGCATTGTTCCCACTGGGGATTGCGAGTGACCACGCCCTCAGGCCCTAAATCCGATCAGAAGCTTGCAGCGCATTGGTGGATTTCGTGCCCCCGGGGGTTGGGATGGGGGCGGAGTGGGTGGTGAGCCATCAAAGGGCTGGTGGGACTGGCCCAGGCTGTCACTTGCAGACCGGCCGTCTCTGGGAAGGAGGCATCCCTGCTGCAGCTGGAGCTCCGAGATGGACACTCTCGACACTCTCGTGGGCCTCGTTTGCAGAGACATGGAGGCTGCTTCTCTCGACTCGGGAGGTGAGCCTCCAGCTCAGTTCCACGTCTTTCCCAAACTCCACTCTTCCCGGCCAAGTGCCGCTGCTGTGGATGCCCGCCGGGGACCCTCTCGGCAGGAGGAACCGTGCCCGCCGGCCCAGACCGTTGGGCGCTGCCAGCGTGGTGACTTGGCGCGTGTGTCAGCAGGGCTGGCTCCCGCCCAGACACGTCTCCTGAGTTGGAGGAGACCGTCTGTGGTCGGGGCTGGGCTTTGCAATATGGGGAACACCTGCTACTTGAATGCAGCCCTGCAGTGTCTAACCCACACACCACCCCTCGCCAGCTGGCTGCTGTCCCAGCAGCACTCGACGATCTGTCCAACCCAGACCTTCTGCATGCTGTGTGCTATGCAAGCCCACATCACGCGAGCCCTCCTTCATCCTGGCGAGGTGATCCGGCCCCGCCAGGACCTGCTCACTAGCTTCCACAGGCACGAGCAGGAAGATTCCCACGAGTTTCTGATGTTCACGCTGGATGCCATGCAGCAAGCGTGCTTGCGTGCCTGTGAGCTGTTGGGCTGTCCCTCCAACAACACCACCCTCATCCGTCAGATCTTTGGTGGGTCCTGGCGATCTCAGGTCCAGTGTCTCCACTGCCTTGGGGTTTCAGACACGTTCGACCCTTATCTGGACATCACCCTGGATATCACGGCAGCTCAGAGTGTGGACCAAGCTTTGAAAGAGCTGGTGAAGCCCGAGAAGCTGGACGGTGAAAATGCCTATCGTTGCAGTGTTTGTCTCCAGAAGGTGCCTGCCACCAAGAGGTTGACTCTGCACAGCGCCTCCAAGGTCCTGATCCTTGTGCTGAAACGCTTCACACAGATCGCCGGCGACAAAATGGCTCAGAAAGTGCACTATCCCCAGTGCCTCGACTTGCAACCCTACATGTCCGAGCAGACGGCAGGCCCACTGGATTATGTGCTCTATGCAGTGCTGGTGCACTCCGGGTGGAGCTGTCACCGAGGACACTACTTTTGTTATGTCCAAGCTGGCAACGGCCAGTGGTATCACATGGACGATGCCAAGGTTACCGCCTGTGACGTGACGTCTGCCCTGAGCCAAAGCGCCTATGTCCTCTTTTATGCCCAGAAGAGTGCCTTGGAAGGAGACGGTGGGCCAGTGGCACCGGGAGGGGCACCGACATCCCTGGGGGCTGACCCCACAGGCACTGTCGTGGCCCACAGGGGACCGGAAAGAGATGCCAGCATCAGAGCTCCTGGGTCGGAGGAGCCCCTGGAGGAAACAGGCGTTCAAGCAATCAGCTTAGAGCAGTGGAGACGCCTCCAAGAACACGACCGACCTCGGCCTGAATTCAACCTCAGGAAGGTCGAGTCTGCCCTGCCTGCCGGTGCGGTCGTGATTCACCGGTCGAAATACGCAGCTGGCATGAACCCACAACTGCCTGAACCGGGGAACTACCAGCTCAACCATCCAACCAGGGACAGCCCACCTCAGGGGCCCATCAACATCAGCAACGTCCCTTGTCTCAGCGGGAGGGCCAAAACTACCAAGAAAAAGAACAAGAAGAAGCAGGGGGCTCTGGGTGCATTGCACTAGGCTCCGGTGCACATCCCTGCAGACACGCACACACACCCACGCACCAACCCACACACCCACCCGCTCACACACTTGCTGCCCAACCTACGCTCACCTAGAGGAAATCGGGTGTGCTACACGTGGGAATAATCTACCCTTGTGGAAGGACTGTTAGTCTGCAGTGTTCATGGGACGTGCTATTCACTTGGAACTTCTTACTACTGAGCTTTCAGGCGTGGCTCTCCACTGGCATGCTACTGGGGAGGGTGGGATTGATGACTGGGTCTAAGGACTGTCTCAGCACAATCCACGTCCACGGCACTGGAACAGTCCTTTGGGGATGGGGCGTCTGGTAGGTTTCCTTTGGTTTTAACCCTCCCCTCCCCACCCCCAACCCCTTCATTTGCTGCACTATTGGCTTCTTGTGAAGGACGCAGCCTGGAGGCTCCTCAGAAAGGCTCACGCCCACCCAGGTGAGGAGGAAACCTCCTGAGCCCTTCAGAGGGTCCATGACCCTCTCCTGCCTGCTGGGGTCTCCCCCTCCTGGTCCAGTCAACTGGGGATGACCCCAGCCTCCCAGGTCACCAGCCCCCACACCCCCTCCCGCTGCGCATAGCTCAGCACAGCACAGACAAATACGAATATTCCCAAGACCTGGTGCAGGATTCCATGGGAGCCGGGCAAGCAGGCTCTAAGGGTGGCTGTCAATCGGAGGCCTTGTGCAAATGCCTGAAAGGAATGACCCGGCCACCCATTCATCACTTGCCCTGGAGACTTCACAAGGATACTTCTCCAAAGACACCTGGGGCTGGATTTCATTTGAAAGGGATATGTTGGAGACTCTCCAAATGCCAACCAGGAGAAATGATGCAAACCACCCACCCCCGCAGCAACACCAGCAACAACGCCAAAACCCCAACAGCAAGAGACAGACTCGGTACATCTTCTGACAGACCCGCACAGGTGAGAGTGGGATGTCAGGTACTATGGGGACCAGTGTGACAGAGGGGTCTCCACGGTGGGGAGGAGGATCCCTGCGGCAAGTGGGAGCTTGAACACGTCCTCAATTTTCCCTCTAAAGCTGACAGCGATTGCCACTGGTTCACTGATTGCAGGTGCCTGCGAGGACCACAGTGTCTTCTGGCCACAGCACAGCAAGCGCACGAGTGAGCCAGCGGAGCGAGTGAGGGGGTGAGTGCAGGAGCTGTCCCACGAAGGGCAGAGGTGGGGCTCTGTTTCCCTAGCCCTTGGGTCGAATCGTGGGAGGGCGAACCCAGAGGACCTGGGGGGATCGTCAAAGCCCAGGATCCTTCCCCAAGACCGAAGGAAGGAACATAGACATTGGTGAGGAAGGGTTAGGGGGAGGGGGAGTGGACTGTGACCTGGAGGTGCTGTCTCTCCACCTCTGCACCAGGTGCGTGGCCATCTCCAGGCAAGGAGAGGCAACCGGAGGAGAAGCCACCAAGAGATCCATATCCTCTGCAGGTCCACATGGAGGAAGGGGCTCGTTCTACCCTTTGAGAGTCCCTGAGCGGCATAGAACGGAGCACCTCTGGGAACGTGGGCCAAAACAACTGCATCATGCCTGGGAAAGCCTGGGACAACCCCCTGGAGTGGGCCAGTGGCTCCAGGTGAAGGAAGGGGCATTCTTGGCCGAGTTCACAGCACGTCAGTGCTCCCGCTCCCCCTCCTCCCGCCCCTCCCCCTCCCCCTCATCCCTTTATCCCCTGAAGCAAACACTGACTAACACTGGGGCCCAATCAGATTCTCCCTCATGGGGACACAGCCTTGAGGCACATCCACTTACCATGGTTTGTCTTGTAAGTGAGGAAAGCCAAGGTGGAATGCCGAGGACCCCAATCCCCAGGGCGACTCTGCGGGAGACGCCACAGTGCCCGTGTGGGGAGGAGGGGTGGACAGAATCGGGGAGCCCTTGCTCAGGCCTGCCCAGTGCCTCATCCCCACCCCACACCCCACGCACCGTCCCTCCACGCCCAGCCATCTTCCAGGCCAGCCCCTAGCATGGTGTTCACTCCACTGGAGAATGGATGGTGGAGATCGTGGTTCCGAAGAGCTCCCTGCCTCTAGGATGCCTTTGAGCACGTGGAGTGGAGTGAGAAGCTCCCAGGGTAGCTCCGACCTGGGTTTCAGCCTCGGGGGACCTGGAAGGGGCTCTTAGACTGAGGGTGAAACCGCGAGGGGCAGGCCGTGTCTGACGGACCAGGCTTCCCTCAGACATCCTCAGGCACCTGCACCGTGGAAGGAGCCCTGTGGAGCCCCGCGAGACAGACACCCCGACACCACCTCTGCTAATGATGGGCGTGTCTGGGCCATGGGAAATGGATCAAACGAACCTGGCACAGGACAGGGTTTGGATGCAGTCTACTTGGTAATAAACTGAGTGAAATCATTGGCATGAGTGTTTAATTCGAGAAATGAAGACCTATGAAATTCATCGCGGGGTTGGGGGGGCAGGGCTGTGTATCTCTGGAGAGGTGCCCTGTCTTGTCTGGGCGGAAGTGCACTCCAGAAACCCGGAAGTGTCGTTCTTCAACACCAATGGAAAGCTGTGTTTCTAGAAGGGGTTTTCCTTTGACTCAAGCCACCAAGAGGGACGGTATTGCATGGGTGTTTTGGTGTGTAATCACCACTGGTCCACGGGATAGGATGATTATTCTCAGTTTCATGTCTGAAGTTCATCCCCCTGGTACCGAGGGCAAACGAGGGTGCCTGTGGCTTCTGAGAAGGGCAGTCCCTTGGATGTCCAGGGCCCCACGCTCAGGAAAGAGGGTTCTGCCAGGTCGGATGGGCCCAGTGATGGGGACGCTGGTCCCCACACTTCCCTCCAGTAGCGCTAGGAGAAAGAGCAAGCAGAGCACAGCCTATGCCTTGGTGCCAGCCAGGCCCATCTCAACCCAGGACCGCTTGCTCCCAGGGGGGTGGCCGCTGCATCTCCGACAGATCCCACTGGGTGCTGAGCCTTCCCTCGCAAAGACAAGAAGGGAGAAGGCAGTGGGTTTGGAGCGAGGCAGTATCTGAGCACCGAAGAGCCTTCACTCCTTCCTAAAATGGGCACAGAGCATCTCCTGTGCTCTCTGAGGTGGGGTAGGGGGCACTGCATGCTGGCCACCATGCTGGGCACTGCAGTCCACGGAGCGCAGTGCATCCTCATGGAGACTTGAAGTGATCACAGTCGAGTCACACATGAGAGTGGAATGCGTACGGTTGTGGAGTTAGAGGATTTCTCAGCTGAGAATTCCTGATTCCCAGGGGGACAGCATTCCAGCAGCAGGGGAGAGAGCAGTTCATTGTATCTGGCGGCAGTTTGGTTCACTTCTCCTAAAGTGCCTGGACGTCCTGTGACATCAGACATTTGGCTTCTGTCTCCCATGTTCATCCTCAAAGGAGCATGCCACCTGAACCTTACAGAAGGTAACTCAACAACACTTCGAGCTCAGGCAAAGAAACCAAACGAACAAATGAAAAACCCTAACCTCCCCACGCCCACCCCCCCACCCCCAACACCAGAAACAACAAAGAAATCCAGAGCAGTGAAAAATGCAGTGAACAGAGCAAACCAAGTGCACAAAATGGATTTGAAAGATTCACAGAAAAGAATCCTGCAGACCTATTGGGAGACGTCTACAGAGAGGGGGAGGCACAAGTACAAACTCTTTGCAGTATGGTATTGGAAAAATGTAAGTTGTGTGTTTGGGTGGTGTTGGCATTGGCATCAGGGTGGTTGGGGGTTAGGGGGTGGGGGTAGGGGTGGCGTGGTGAGCCTCTGTAGGAAAGGGAGGCATTCATACTATAACGTTGTACAAAGAAACCTGCCGACTAGTATTCCAATGATGCCTAAGTAGGAATGTGAAACTCAACGTTCATTTATAAAATCAAAGGTCCTCCCTGCACTGACGGAAGACCCTTCCCTAACGTCGTTGGGGACAGCGAAACCACCTGACTTGCAGCTCTGCCCCTCCTATCTGTCAGTAGGTTCTCATCCAGGTGGTCCCAGGACAGACACACTCCACTGGACCACGTGCAGCTTCGAAGGGGGCTGGGCGGGCTTGGGGGCAGGGTCCGTGGGGGAACTCTCCTCTCCTAGCTGACTCTTCCACTGCCTCAAGATCACATGACCTCGAGGAGTCTCACCCAAGGAACCTTACGTATCACCTTTCTCCTTTCCCTCCCCACGCCCCCACCCCCTGCACCTAAGGTTCGACCAGCACGTTGTGATTGAGCGTCCTCGTGCATTTCCCACTGAGCCGCACAGCTGTGTCTAGTCTATCTGGGGACAGAACCGAGAATCGTTTTTGACAGATGGCTATTTACATATGCCCCCACCAAGATCCCATAGAGAGGGAAAGAAAGACCAATGATTGCCCCCACGAACACAAACAATCAGGCCCTGGATAAAGAAGAGGTGACGTGCCCCACGGGGCGGGCTGTGGAGCAGGGTCAGTCGGGGACCTTCCCTCTCCTAGCTGAATCTCTGACTGCCTCAAGGTCACATGACCTCAGGGAGTCTCACCCAAGGAACTTTATCTATCACTTTTTTTTTTCCACACCCTACATCAAAGGGTCAACCGGCACCTTTGCATCCTCAGGCATTTTTGACTGAGCCGGACAGCTGTGTCTAGTTTCTTCGGGGCGGGAAGCAAAGAATCATTTCTCACCGATGCCTATATACATATGCCCCCACCATCATCTCCACAGAGAGGGAAAGGAAGTATAAATATGTCCCCCACAAACACAAACAAGCATGCCCCGGATTAAGAAGATGTAAGACGCCCCCCACTCCACACACCACCTCAGCCACCCCCTCCCCCAACCGCCCGTTTCCAAAACAGACAGCGGAAGACTGCTCAGCCCACCACCCCTCCCCCAAGAAAGAGGAAGGGAATCATGCGTTTGGAGCAATGACGATGGACTTGGGGGGAGGGGGGCTGGGGGGCTGGGGGCTGGAGGGCGTGATGCTGTGAGAAAGACGTCTGACAGAAAGACAAATACCGCACGACAGCGCTTCTATGTAGAATGCAAACCATGACAGCGATGTAGTGGATATATTCGCAACACAGGACAAACTGCTGGGTTACCAGTGGGCAGACGGAAGGCGAGGGGCGTAAGAGGCACACACTTATCAGGTGTGAGATCAGCTAAAAGAATGTCCTGTATGACACCGGGACCTAGAGCCAATACTTTCTAGGAAGCATCAAGGAAATGTAAGCTTTGAGGAATTGTCAATCACTAGACTGTACACCTTCCATAATATTGTAGAGCAAGCATCGTTTCAATGAAAGAACAAAACCAAAGAGAACACAACAAAACACCAAAAACCAAAAGGTGGTGGTGGAGGGGGTGGGGGTGGGGAGGGGGGTGGGGAGAAAACAGAAGAGATGAATACAAAATCAAAGCTACAGGTGGGCTGGCTTTGGGACACGATCATCGACATGAAGGAAAAGGACATGTTTCCACACTCCTTGAATCCCTTGCTAGGACACTGAACGCAAGAAGTGGCTCTCCTAACCTATGGGAATTGAAGTGGGAAGCTCTCAAGAACATCTGTCAGGAAAGGAGTAGAGTGGAATTTTGCACCATTGGGAAAAGTGTGAAAGTGTTTGTTTAGCCCTTGGGCAGGAATCGTTTTGAGCAAGTGTGTTGCCAACTGGCTTGTGTTCCCCCCAGTACCTGTGCTCAGCTTCTAAACCCCCGCGTGCATCCCTTGGGGGCAGGCTAAGGCCAACGCATCCCCTTGGCCCGCAAGTCATTTCCATTCTGAGCACCTTTCTACGTGAGCCTCTCAGAGGTGTTTCTGGAGGTGTGTAAACAGACTTCCCGGAGAAAGGTGTGCATTGTTCCCACTGGGGATTGCGAGTGACCACGCCCTCAGGCCCTAAATCCGATCAGAAGCTTGCAGCGCATTGGTGGATTTCGTGCCCCCGGGGGTTGGGATGGGGGCGGAGTGGGTGGTGAGCCATCAAAGGGCTGGTGGGACTGGCCCAGGCTGTCACTTGCAGACCGGCCGTCTCTGGGAAGGAGGCATCCCTGCTGCAGCTGGAGCTCCGAGATGGACACTCTCGACACTCTCGTGGGCCTCGTTTGCAGAGACATGGAGGCTGCTTCTCTCGACTCGGGAGGTGAGCCTCCAGCTCAGTTCCACGTCTTTCCCAAACTCCACTCTTCCCGGCCAAGTGCCGCTGCTGTGGATGCCCGCCGGGGACCCTCTCGGCAGGAGGAACCGTGCCCGCCGGCCCAGACCGTTGGGCGCTGCCAGCGTGGTGACTTGGCGCGTGTGTCAGCAGGGCTGGCTCCCGCCCAGACACGTCTCCTGAGTTGGAGGAGACCGTCTGTGGTCGGGGCTGGGCTTTGCAATATGGGGAACACCTGCTACTTGAATGCAGCCCTGCAGTGTCTGACCCACACACCACCCCTGGCCAGCTGGCTGCTGTCCCAGCAGCACTCGACGATCTGTCCAACCCAGACCTTCTGCATGCTGTGTGCTATGCAAGCCCACATCACGCGAGCCCTCCTTCATCCTGGCGAGGTGATCCGGCCCCACCAGGACCTGCTCACTAGCTTCCACAGGCACGAGCAGGAAGATTCCCACGAGTTTCTGATGTTCACGCTGGATGCCATGCAGCAAGCGTGCTTGCGTGCCTGTGAGCTGTTGGGCTGTCCCTCCAACAACACCACCCTCATCCGTCAGATCTTTGGTGGGTCCTGGCGATCTCAGGTCCAGTGTCTCCACTGCCTTGGGGTTTCAGACACGTTCGACCCTTATCTGGACATCACCCTGGATATCACGGCAGCTCAGAGTGTGGACCAAGCTTTGAAAGAGCTGGTGAAGCCCGAGAAGCTGGATGGTGAAAATGCCTATCGTTGCAGTGTTTGTCTCCAGAAGGTGCCTGCCACCAAGAGGTTGACTCTGCACAGCGCCTCCAAGGTCCTGATCCTTGTGCTGAAACGCTTCACACAGATCGCCGGCGACAAAATGGCTCAGAAAGTGCACTATCCCCAGTGCCTCGACTTGCAACCCTACATGTCCGAGCAGACGGCAGGCCCACTGGATTATGTGCTCTATGCAGTGCTGGTGCACTCCGGGTGGAGCTGTCACCGAGGACACTACTTTTGTTATGTCCAAGCTGGCAACGGCCAGTGGTATCACATGGACGATGCCAAGGTTACCGCCTGTGACGTGACGTCTGCCCTGAGCCAAAGCGCCTATGTCCTCTTTTATGCCCAGAAGAGTGCCTTGGAAGGAGACGGTGGGCCAGTGGCACCGGGAGGGGCACCGACGTCCCTGGGGGCTGACCCCACAGGCACTGTCGTGGCCCACAGGGGACCGGAAAGAGATGCCAGCATCAGAGCTCCTGGGTCGGAGGAGCCCCTGGAGGAAACAGGCGTTCAAGCAATCAGCTTAGAGCAGTGGAGACGCCTCCAAGAACACGACCGACCTCGGCCTGAATTCAACCTCAGGAAGGTCGAGTCTGCCCTGCCTGCCGGTGCGGTCGTGATTCACCGGTCGAAATACGCAGCTGGCATGAACCCACAACTGCCTGAACCGGGGAACTACCAGCTCAACCATCCAACCAGGGACAGCCCACCTCAGGGGCCCATCAACATCAGCAACGTCCCTTGTCTCAGCGGGAGGGCCAAAACTACCAAGAAAAAGAACAAGAAGAAGCAGGGGGCTCTGGATGCATTGCACTAGGCTCCGGTGCACATCCCTGCAGACACGCACACACACCCACGCACCAACCCACACACCCACCCGCTCACACACTTGCTGCCCAACCTACGCTCACCTAGAGGAAATCGGGTGTGCTACACGTGGGAATAATCTACCCTTGTGGAAGGACTGTTAGTCTGCAGTGTTCATGGGACGTGCTATTCACTTGGAACTTCTTACTACTGAGCTTTCAGGCGTGGCTCTCCACTGGCATGCTACTGGGGAGGGTGGGATTGATGACTGGGTCTAAGGACTGTCTCAGCACAATCCACGTCCACGGCACTGGAACAGTCCTTTGGGGATGGGGCGTCTGGTAGGTTTCCTTTGGTTTTAACCCTCCCCTCCCCACCCCCAACCCCTTCATTTGCTGCACTATTGGCTTCTTGTGAAGGACGCAGCCTGGAGGCTCCTCAGAAAGGCTCACGCCCACCCAGGTGAGGAGGAAACCTCCTGAGCCCTTCAGAGGGTCCATGACCCTCTCCTGCCTGCTGGGGTCTCCCCCTCCTGGTCCAGTCAACTGGGGATGACCCCAGCCTCCCAGGTCACCAGCCCCCACACCCCATCCCGCTGCGCATAGCTCAGCACAGCACAGACAAATACGAATATTCCCAAGACCTGGTGCAGGATTCCATGGGAGCCGGGCAAGCAGGCTCTAAGGGTGGCTGTCAATCGGAGGCCTTGTGCAAATGCCTGAAAGGAATGACCCGGCCACCCATTCATCACTTGCCCTGGAGACTTCACAAGGATACTTCTCCAAAGACACCTGGGGCTGGATTTCATTTGAAAGGGATATGTTGGAGACTCTCCAAATGCCAACCAGGAGAAATGATGCAAACCACCCACCCCCGCAGCAACACCAGCAACAACGCCAAAACCCCAACAGCAAGAGACAGACTCGGTACATCTTCTGACAGACCCGCACAGGTGAGAGTGGGATGTCAGGTACTATGGGGACCAGTGTGACAGAGGGGTCTCCACGGTGGGGAGGAGGATCCCTGCGGCAAGTGGGAGCTTGAACACGTCCTCAATTTTCCCTCTAAAGCTGACAGCGATTGCCACTGGTTCACTGATTGCAGGTGCCTGCGAGGACCACAGTGTCTTCTGGCCACAGCACAGCAAGCGCACGAGTGAGCCAGTGGAGCGAGTGAGGGGGTGAGTGCAGGAGCTGTCCCACGAAGGGCAGAGGTGGGGCTCTGTTTCCCTAGCCCTTGGGTCGAATCGTGGGAGGGCGAACCCAGAGGACCTGGGGGGATCGTCAAAGCCCAGGATCCTTCCCCAAGACCGAAGGAAGGAACATAGACATTGGTGAGGAAGGGTTAGGGGGAGGGGGAGTGGACTGTGACCTGGAGGTGCTGTCTCTCCACCTCTGCACCAGGTGCGTGGCCATCTCCAGGCAAGGAGAGGCAACCGGAGGAGAAGCCACCAAGAGATCCGTATCCTGTGCAGGTCCACATGGAGGAAGGGGCTCGTTCTACCCTTTGAGAGTCCCTGAGCGGCATAGAACGGGGCACCTCTGGGAACGTGGGCCAAAACAACTGCATCATGCCTGGGAAAGCCTGGGACAACCCCCTGGAGTGGGCCAGTGGCTCCAGGTGAAGGAAGGGGCATTCTTGGCCGAGTTCACAGCACGTCAGTGCTCCCGCTCCCCCTCCTCCCGCCCCTCCCCCTCCCCCTCATCCCTTTATCCCCTGAAGCAAACACTGACTAACACTGGGGCCCAATCAGATTCTCCCTCGTGGGGACACAGCCTTGAGGCACATCCACTTACCATGGTTTGTCTTGTAAGTGAGGAAAGCCAAGGTGGAATGCCGAGGACCCCAATCCCCAGGGCGACTCTGCGGGAGACGCCACAGGGCCCGTGTGGGGAGGAGGGGGTGGACAGAATCGGGGAGCCCTTGCTCAGGCCTGCCCAGTGCCTCATCCCCACCCCACACCCCACGCACCGTCCCTCCACGCCCAGCCATCTTCCAGGCCAGCCCCTGGCATGGTGTTCACTCCACTGGAGAATGGATGGTGGAGATCGTGGTTCCAAAGAGCTCCCTGCCTCTAGGATGCCTTTGAGCACGTGGAGTGGAGTGAGAAGCTCCCAGGGTAGCTCCGACCTGGGTTTCAGCCTCAGGGGACCTGGAAGGGGCTCTTGGACTGAGGGTGAAACCGCGAGGGGCAGGCCGTGTCTGACGGACCAGGCTTCCCTCAGACATCCTCAGGCACCTGCACCGTGGAAGGAGCCCTGTGGAGCCCCGCGAGACAGACACCCCGACACCACCTCTGCTAATGATGGGCGTGTCTGGGCCATGGGAAATGGATCAAACGAACCTGGCACGGGACAGGGTTTGGATGCAGTCTACTTGGTAATAAACTGAGTGAAATCATTGGCATGAGTGTTTAATTCGAGAAATGAAGACCTATGAAATTCATCGCGGGGTTGGGGGGGCAGGGCTGTGTATCTCTGGAGAGGTGCCCTGTCTTGTCTGGGCGGAAGTGCACTCCAGAAACCCGGAAGTGTCGTTCTTCAACACCAATGGAAAGCTGTGTTTCTAGAAGGGGTTTTCCTTTGACTCAAGCCACCAAGAGGGACGGTATTGCATGGGTGTTTTGGTGTGTAATCACCGCTGGTCCACGGGATAGGATGATTATTCTCAGTTTCATGTCTGAAGTTCATCCCCCTGGTACTGAGGGCAAACGAGGGTGCCTGTGGCTTCTGAGAAGGGCAGTCCCTTGGATGTCCAGGGCCCCACGCTCAGGAAAGAGGGTTCTGCCAGGTCGGATGGGCCCAGTGATGGGGACGCTGGTCCCCACACTTCCCTCCAGTAGCGCTAGGAGAAAGAGCAAGCAGAGCACAGCCTATGCCTTGGTGCCAGCCAGGCCCATCTCAACCCAGGACCGCTTGCTCCCAGGGGGGTGGCCGCTGCATCTCCGACAGATCCCACTGGGTGCTGAGCCTTCCCTCGCAAAGACAAGAAGGGAGAAGGCAGTGGGTTTGGAGCGAGGCAGTATCTGAGCACCGAAGAGCCTTCACTCCTTCCTAAAATGGGCACAGAGCATCTCCTGTGCTCTCTGAGGTGGGGTAGGGGGCACTGCATGCTGGCCACCATGCTGGGCACTGCAGTCCACGGAGCGCAGTGCATCCTCATGGAGACTTGAAGTGATCACAGTCGAGTCACACATGAGAGTGGAATGCGTACGGTTGTGGAGTTAGAGGATTTCTCAGCTGAGAATTCCTGATTCCCAGGGGGACAGCATTCCAGCAGCAGGGGAGAGAGCAGTTCATTGTATCTGGCGGCAGTTTGGTTCACTTCTCCTAAAGTGCCTGGACGTCCTGTGACATCAGACATTTGGCTTCTGTCTCCCATGTTCATCCTCAAAGGAGCATGCCACCTGAACCTTACAGAAGGTAACTCAACAACACTTCGAGCTCAGGCAAAGAAACCAAACGAACAAATGAAAAACTCTAACCTCCCCACGCCCACCCCCCCACCCCCAACACCAGAAACAACAAAGAAATCCAGAGCAGTGAAAAATGCAGTGAACAGAGCAAACCAAGTGCACAAAATGGATTTGAAAGATTCACAGAAAAGAATCCTGCAGACCTATTGGGAGACGTCTACAGAGAGGGGGAGGCACAAGTACAAACTCTTTGCAGTATGGTATTGGAAAAATGTAAGTTGTGTGTTTGGGTGGTGTTGGCATTGGCATCAGGGTGGTTGGGGGTTAGGGGGTGGGGGTAGGGGTGGCGTGGTGAGCCTCTGTAGGAAAGGGAGGCATTCATACTATAACGTTGTACAAAGAAACCTGCCGACTAGTATTCCAATGATGCCTAAGTAGGAATGTGAAACTCAACGTTCATTTATAAAATCAAAGGTCCTCCCTGCACTGACGGAAGACCCTTCCCTAACGTCGTTGGGGACAGCGAAACCACCTGACTTGCAGCTCTGCCCCTCCTATCTGTCAGTAGGTTCTCATCCAGGTGGTCCCAGGACAGACACACTCCACTGGACCACGTGCAGCTTCGAAGGGGGCTGGGCGGGCTTGGGGGCAGGGTCCGTGGGGGAACTCTCCTCTCCTAGCTGACTCTTCCACTGCCTCAAGATCACATGACCTCGAGGAGTCTCACCCAAGGAACCTTACGTATCACCTTTCTCCTTTCCCTCCCCACGCCCCCACCCCCTGCACCTAAGGTTCGACCAGCACGTTGTGATTGAGCGTCCTCGTGCATTTCCCACTGAGCCGCACAGCTGTGTCTAGTCTATCTGGGAACAGAACCGAGAATCGTTTTTGACAGATGGCTATTTACATATGCCCCCACCAAGATCCCATAGAGAGGGAAAGAAAGACCAATGATTGCCCCCACGAACACAAACAATCATGCCCTGGATAAAGAAGAGGTGACGTGCCCCACGGGGCGGGCTGTGGAGCAGGGTCAGTCGGGGACCTTCCCTCTCCTAGCTGAATCTCTGACTGCCTCAAGGTCACATGACCTCAGGGAGTCTCACCCAAGGAACTTTATCTATCACTTTTTTTTTTCCACACCCTACATCAAAGGGTCAACCGGCACCTTTGCATCCTCAGGCATTTTTGACTGAGCCGGACAGCTGTGTCTAGTTTCTTCGGGGCGGGAAGCAAAGAATCATTTCTCACCGATGCCTATATACATATGCCCCCACCATCATCTCCACAGAGAGGGAAAGGAAGTATAAATATGTCCCCCACAAACACAAACAAGCATGCCCCGGATTAAGAAGATGTAAGACGCCCCCCACTCCACACACCACCTCAGCCACCCCCTCCCCCAACCGCCCGTTTCCAAAACAGACAGCGGAAGACTGCTCAGCCCACCACCCCTCCCCCAAGAAAGAGGAAGGGAATCATGCGTTTGGAGCAATGACGATGGACTTGGGGGGAGGGGGGCTGGGGGGCTGGGGGCGGGAGGGCGTGATGCTGTGAGAAAGACGTCTGACAGAAAGACAAATACCGCACGACAGCGCTTCTATGTAGAATGCAAACCATGACAGCGATGTAGTGGATATATTCGCAACACAGGACAAACTGCTGGGTTACCAGTGGGCAGACGGAAGGCGAGGGGCGTAAGAGGCACACACTTATCAGGTGTGAGATCAGCTAAAAGAATGTCCTGTATGACACCGGGACCTAGAGCCAATACTTTCTAGGAAGCATCAAGGAAATGTAAGCTTTGAGGAATTGTCAATCACTAGACTGTACACCTTCCATAATATTGTAGAGCAAGCATCGTTTCAATGAAAGAACAAAACCAAAGAGAACACAACAAAACACCAAAAACCAAAAGGTGGTGGTGGAGGGGGTGGGGGTGGGGAGGGGGGTGGGGAGAAAACAGAAGAGATGAATACAAAATCAAAGCTACAGGTGGGCTGGCTTTGGGACACGATCATCGACATGAAGGAAAAGGACATGTTTCCACACTCCTTGAATCCCTTGCTAGGACACTGAACGCAAGAAGTGGCTCTCCTAACCTATGGGAATTGAAGTGGGAAGCTCTCAAGAACATCTGTCAGGAAAGGAGTAGAGTGGAATTTTGCACCATTGGGAAAAGTGTGAAAGTGTTTGTTTAGCCCTTGGGCAGGAATCGTTTTGAGCAAGTGTGTTGCCAACTGGCTTGTGTTCCCCCCAGTACCTGTGCTCAGCTTCTAAACCCCCGCGTGCATCCCTTGGGGGCAGGCTAAGGCCAACGCATCCCCTTGGCTGGCAAGTCATTTCCATTCTGAGCACCTTTCTACGTGAGCCTCTCAGAGGTGTTTCTGGAGGTGTGTAAACAGACTTCCCGGAGAAAGGTGTGCATTGTTCCCACTGGGGATTGCGAGTGACCACGCCCTCAGGCCCTAAATCCGATCAGAAGCTTGCAGCGCATTGGTGGATTTCGTGCCCCCGGGGGTTGGGATGGGGGCGGAGTGGGTGGTGAGCCATCAAAGGGCTGGTGGGACTGGCCCAGGCTGTCACTTGCAGACCGGCCGTCTCTGGGAAGGAGGCATCCCTGCTGCAGCTGGAGCTCCGAGATGGACACTCTCGACACTCTCGTGGGCCTCGTTTGCAGAGACATGGAGGCTGCTTCTCTCGACTCGGGAGGTGAGCCTCCAGCTCAGTTCCACGTCTTTCCCAAACTCCACTCTTCCCGGCCAAGTGCCGCTGCTGTGGATGCCCGCCGGGGACCCTCTCGGCAGGAGGAACCGTGCCCGCCGGCCCAGACCGTTGGGCGCTGCCAGCGTGGTGACTTGGCGCGTGTGTCAGCAGGGCTGGCTCCCGCCCAGACACGTCTCCTGAGTTGGAGGAGACCGTCTGTGGTCGGGGCTGGGCTTTGCAATATGGGGAACACCTGCTACTTGAATGCAGCCCTGCAGTGTCTGACCCACACACCACCCCTGGCCAGCTGGCTGCTGTCCCAGCAGCACTCGACGATCTGTCCAACCCAGACCTTCTGCATGCTGTGTGCTATGCAAGCCCACATCACGCGAGCCCTCCTTCATCCTGGCGAGGTGATCCGGCCCCGCCAGGACCTGCTCACTAGCTTCCACAGGCACGAGCAGGAAGATTCCCACGAGTTTCTGATGTTCACGCTGGATGCCATGCAGCAAGCGTGCTTGCGTGCCTGTGAGCTGTTGGGCTGTCCCTCCAACAACACCACCCTCATCCGTCAGATCTTTGGTGGGTCCTGGCGATCTCAGGTCCAGTGTCTCCACTGCCTTGGGGTTTCAGACACGTTCGACCCTTATCTGGACATCACCCTGGATATCACGGCAGCTCAGAGTGTGGACCAAGCTTTGAAAGAGCTGGTGAAGCCCGAGAAGCTGGATGGTGAAAATGCCTATCGTTGCAGTGTTTGTCTCCAGAAGGTGCCTGCCACCAAGAGGTTGACTCTGCACAGCGCCTCCAAGGTCCTGATCCTTGTGCTGAAACGCTTCACACAGATCGCCGGCGACAAAATGGCTCAGAAAGTGCACTATCCCCAGTGCCTCGACTTGCAACCCTACATGTCCGAGCAGACGGCAGGCCCACTGGATTATGTGCTCTATGCAGTGCTGGTGCACTCCGGGTGGAGCTGTCACCGAGGACACTAATTTTGTTATATCCAAGCTGGCAACGGCCAGTGGTATCACATGGACGATGCCAAGGTTACCGCCTGTGACGTGACGTCTGCCCTGAGCCAAAGCGCCTATGTCCTCTTTTATGCCCAGAAGAGTGCCTTGGAAGGAGACGGTGGGCCAGTGGCACCGGGAGGGGCACCGACGTCCCTGGGGGCTGACCCCACAGGCACTGTCGTGGCCCACAGGGGACCGGAAAGAGATGCCAGCATCAGAGCTCCTGGGTCGGAGGAGCCCCTGGAGGAAACAGGCGTTCAAGCAATCAGCTTAGAGCAGTGGAGACGCCTCCAAGAACACGACCGACCTCGGCCTGAATTCAACCTCAGGAAGGTCGAGTCTGCCCTGCCTGCCGGTGCGGTCGTGATTCACCGGTCGAAATACGCAGCTGGCATGAACCCACAACTGCCTGAACCGGGGAACTACCAGCTCAACCATCCAACCAGGGACAGCCCACCTCAGGGGCCCATCAACATCAGCAACGTCCCTTGTCTCAGCGGGAGGGCCAAAACTACCAAGAAAAAGAACAAGAAGAAGCAGGGGGCTCTGGATGCATTGCACTAGGCTCCGGTGCACATCCCTGCAGACACGCACACACACCCACGCACCAACCCACACACCCACCCGCTCACACACTTGCTGCCCAACCTACGCTCACCTAGAGGAAATCGGGTGTGCTACACGTGGGAATAATCTACCCTTGTGGAAGGACTGTTAGTCTGCAGTGTTCATGGGACATGCTATTCACTTGGAACTTCTTACTACTGAGCTTTCAGGCGTGGCTCTCCACTGGCATGCTACTGGGGAGGGTGGGATTGATGACTGGGTCTAAGGACTGTCTCAGCACAATCCACGTCCACGGCACTGGAACAGTCCTTTGGGGATGGGGCGTCTGGTAGGTTTCCTTTGGTTTTAACCCTCCCCTCCCCACCCCCAACCCCTTCATTTGCTGCACTATTGGCTTCTTGTGAAGGACGCAGCCTGGAGGCTCCTCAGAAAGGCTCACGCCCACCCAGGTGAGGAGGAAACCTCCTGAGCCCTTCAGAGGGTCCATGACCCTCTCCTGCCTGCTGGGGTCTCCCCCTCCTGGTCCAGTCAACTGGGGATGACCCCAGCCTCCCAGGTCACCAGCCCCCACACCCCCTCCCGCTGCGCATAGCTCAGCACAGCACAGACAAATACGAATATTCCCAAGACCTGGTGCAGGATTCCATGGGAGCCGGGCAAGCAGGCTCTAAGGGTGGCTGTCAATCGGAGGCCTTGTGCAAATGCCTGAAAGGAATGACCCGGCCACCCATTCATCACTTGCCCTGGAGACTTCACAAGGATACTTCTCCAAAGACACCTGGGGCTGGATTTCATTTGAAAGGGATATGTTGGAGACTCTCCAAATGCCAACCAGGAGAAATGATGCAAACCACCCACCCCCGCAGCAACACCAGCAACAACGCCAAAACCCCAACAGCAAGAGACAGACTCGGTACATCTTCTGACAGACCCGCACAGGTGAGAGTGGGATGTCAGGTACTATGGGGACCAGTGTGACAGAGGGGTCTCCACGGTGGGGAGGAGGATCCCTGTGGCAAGTGGGAGCTTGAACACGTCCTCAATTTTCCCTCTAAAGCTGACAGCGATTGCCACTGGTTCACTGATTGCAGGTGCCTGCGAGGACCACAGTGTCTTCTGGCCACAGCACAGCAAGCGCACGAGTGAGCCAGTGGAGCGAGTGAGGGGGTGAGTGCAGGAGCTGTCCCACGAAGGGCAGAGGTGGGGCTCTGTTTCCCTAGCCCTTGGGTCGAATCGTGGGAGGGTGAACCCAGAGGACCTGGGGGGATCGTCAAAGCCCAGGATCCTTCCCCAAGACTGAAGGAAGGAACATAGACATTGGTGAGGAAGGGTTAGGGGGAGGGGGAGTGGACTGTGACCTGGAGGTGCTGTCTCTCCACCTCTGCACCAGGTGCGTGGCCATCTCCAGGCAAGGAGAGGCAACCGGAGGAGAAGCCACCAAGAGATCCGTATCCTCTGCAGGTCCACATGGAGGAAGGGGCTCGTTCTACCCTTTGAGAGTCCCTGAGCGGCATAGAACGGGGCACCTCTGGGAACGTGGGCCAAAACAACTGCATCATGCCTGGGAAAGCCTGGGACAACCCCCTGGAGTGGGCCAGTGGCTCCAGGTGAAGGAAGGGGCATTCTTGGCCGAGTTCACAGCACGTCAGTGCTCCCGCTCCCCCTCCTCCCGCCCCTCCCCCTCCCCCTCATCCCTTTATCCCCTGAAGCAAACACTGACTAACACTGGGGCCCAATCAGATTCTCCCTCGTGGGGACACAGCCTTGAGGCACATCCACTTACCATGGTTTGTCTTGTAAGTGAGGAAAGCCAAGGTGGAATGCCGAGGACCCCAATCCCCAGGGCGACTCTGCGGGAGACGCCACAGGGCCCGTGTGGGGAGGAGGGGGTGGACAGAATCGGGGAGCCCTTGCTCAGGCCTGCCCAGTGCCTCATCCCCACCCCACACCCCACGCACCGTCCCTCCACGCCCAGCCATCTTCCAGGCCAGCCCCTGGCATGGTGTTCACTCCACTGGAGAATGGATGGTGGAGATCGTGGTTCCAAAGAGCTCCCTGCCTCTAGGATGCCTTTGAGCACGTGGAGTGGAGTGAGAAGCTCCCAGGGTAGCTCCGACCTGGGTTTCAGCCTCGTGGGACCTGGAAGGGGCTCTTGGACTGAGGGTGAAACCGCGAGGGGCAGGCCGTGTCTGACGGACCAGGCTTCCCTCAGACATCCTCAGGCACCTGCACCGTGGAAGGAGCCCTGTGGAGCCCCGCGAGACAGACACCCCGACACCACCTCTGCTAATGATGGGCGTGTCTGGGCCATGGGAAATGGATCAAACGAACCTGGCACGGGACAGGGTTTGGATGCAGTCTACTTGGTAATAAACTGAGTGAAATCATTGGCATGAGTGTTTAATTCGAGAAATGAAGACCTATGAAATTCATCGCAGGGTTTGGGGGGCAGGGCTGTGTATCTCTGGAGAGGTGCCCTGTCTTGTCTGGGCGGAAGTGCACTCCAGAAACCCGGAAGTGTCGTTCTTCAACACCAATGGAAAGCTGTGTTTCTAGAAGGGGTTTTCCTTTGACTCAAGCCACCAAGAGGGACGGTATTGCATGGGTGTTTTGGTGTGTAATCACCGCTGGTCCACGGGATAGGATGATTATTCTCAGTTTCATGTCTGAAGTTCATCCCCCTGGTACCGAGGGCAAACGAGGGTGCCTGTGGCTTCTGAGAAGGGCAGTCCCTTGGATGTCCAGGGCCCCACGCTCAGGAAAGAGGGTTCTGCCAGGTCGGATGGGCCCAGTGATGGGGACGCTGGTCCCCACACTTCCCTCCAGTAGCGCTAGGAGAAAGAGCAAGCAGAGCACAGCCTATGCCTTGGTGCCAGCCAGGCCCATCTCAACCCAGGACCGCTTGCTCCCAGGGGGGTGGCCGCTGCATCTCCGACAGATCCCACTGGGTGCTGAGCCTTCCCTCGCAAAGACAAGAAGGGAGAAGGCAGTGGGTTTGGAGCGAGGCAGTATCTGAGCACCGAAGAGCCTTCACTCCTTCCTAAAATGGGCACAGAGCATCTCCTGTGCTCTCTGAGGTGGGGTAGGGGGCACTGCATGCTGGCCACCATGCTGGGCACTGCAGTCCACGGAGCGCAGTGCATCCTCATGGAGACTTGAAGTGATCACAGTCGAGTCACACATGAGAGTGGAATGCGTACGGTTGTGGAGTTAGAGGATTTCTCAGCTGAGAATTCCTGATTCCCAGGGGGACAGCATTCCAGCAGCAGGGGAGAGAGCAGTTCATTGTATCTGGCGGCAGTTTGGTTCACTTCTCCTAAAGTGCCTGGACGTCCTGTGACATCAGACATTTGGCTTCTGTCTCCCATGTTCATCCTCAAAGGAGCATGCCACCTGAACCTTACAGAAGGTAACTCAACAACACTTCGAGCTCAGGCAAAGAAACCAAACGAACAAATGAAAAACCCTAACCTCCCCACGCCCACCCCCCCACCCCCAACACCAGAAACAACAAAGAAATCC
Organism: Hippopotamus amphibius kiboko; assembly: GCF_030028045.1. NCBI lineage: Eukaryota > Metazoa > Chordata > Mammalia > Artiodactyla > Hippopotamidae > Hippopotamus > Hippopotamus amphibius. Next base: position 34,134,035 of record NC_080193.1, read on the forward strand.
AGAGCAGTGAAAAATGCAGTGAACAGAGCAAACCAAGTGCACAAAATGGATTTGAAAGATTCACAGAAAAGAATCCTGCAGACCTATTGGGAGACGTCTACGGAGAGGGGGAGGCACAAGTACAAACTCTTTGCAGTATGGTATTGGAAAAATGTAAGTTGTGTGTTTGGGTGGTGTTGGCATTGGCATCAGGGTGGTTGGGGGTTAGGGGGTGGGGGTAGGGGTGGCGTGGTGAGCCTCTGTAGGAAAGGGAGGCATTCATACTATAACGTTGTACAAAGAAACCTGCCGACTAGTATTCCAATGATGCCTAAGTAGGAATGTGAAACTCAACGTTCATTTATAAAATCAAAGGTCCTCCCTGCACTGACGGAAGACCCTTCCCTAACGTCGTTGGGGACAGCGAAACCACCTGACTTGCAGCTCTGCCCCTCCTATCTGTCAGTAGGTTCTCATCCAGGTGGTCCCAGGACAGACACACTCCACTGGACCACGTGCAGCTTCGAAGGGGGCTGGGCGGGCTTGGGGGCAGGGTCCGTGGGGGAACTCTCCTCTCCTAGCTGACTCTTCCACTGCCTCAAGATCACATGACCTCGAGGAGTCTCACCCAAGGAACCTTACGTATCACCTTTCTCCTTTCCCTCCCCACGCCCCCACCCCCTGCACCTAAGGTTCGACCAGCACGTTGTGATTGAGCGTCCTCGTGCATTTCCCACTGAGCCGCACAGCTGTGTCTAGTCTATCTGGGAACAGAACCGAGAATCGTTTTTGACAGATGGCTATTTACATATGCCCCCACCAAGATCCCATAGAGAGGGAAAGAAAGACCAATGATTGCCCCCACGAACACAAACAATCATGCCCTGGATAAAGAAGAGGTGACGTGCCCCACGGGGCGGGCTGTGGAGCAGGGTCAGTCGGGGACCTTCCCTCTCCTAGCTGAATCTCTGACTGCCTCAAGGTCACATGACCTCAGGGAGTCTCACCCAAGGAACTTTATCTATCACTTTTTTTTTTCCACACCCTACATCAAAGGGTCAACCGGCACCTTTGCATCCTCAGGCATTTTTGACTGAGCCGGACAGCTGTGTCTAGTTTCTTCGGGGCGGGAAGCAAAGAATCATTTCTCACCGATGCCTATATACATATGCCCCCACCATCATCTCCACAGAGAGGGAAAGGAAGTATAAATATGTCCCCCACAAACACAAACAAGCATGCCCCGGATTAAGAAGATGTAAGACGCCCCCCACTCCACACACCACCTCAGCCACCCCCTTCCCCCCCCGCCCGTTTTCGAAACAGACAGCAGAAGACTGCTCAGCCCACCACCCCTCCCCCAAGAAAGAGGAAGGGAATCATGCGTTTGGAGCAATGACGATGGACTTGGGGGGAGGGGGGCTGGAGGGCTGGGGGCGGGAGGGCGTGATGCTGTGAGAAAGACGTCTGACAGAAAGACAAATACCGCACGACAGCGCTTCTATGTAGAATGCAAACCATGACAGCGATGTAGTGGATATATTCGCAACACAGGACAAACTGCTGGGTTACCAGTGGGCAGACGGAAGGCGAGGGGCGTAAGAGGCACACACTTATCAGGTGTGAGATCAGCTAAAAGAATGTCCTGTATGACACCGGGACCTAGAGCCAATACTTTCTAGGAAGCATCAAGGAAATGTAAGCTTTGAGGAATTGTCAATCACTAGACTGTACACCTTCCATAATATTGTAGAGCAAGCATCGTTTCAATGAAAGAACAAAACCAAAGAGAACACAACAAAACACCAAAAACCAAAAGGTGGTGGTGGAGGGGGTGGGGGTGGGGAGGGGGGTGGGGAGAAAACAGAAGAGATGAATACAAAATCAAAGCTACAGGTGGGCTGGCTTTGGGACACGATCATCGACATGAAGGAAAAGGACATGTTTCCACACTCCTTGAATCCCTTGCTAGGACACTGAACGCAAGAAGTGGCTCTCCTAACCTATGGGAATTGAAGTGGGAAGCTCTCAAGAACATCTGTCAGGAAAGGAGTAGAGTGGAATTTTGCACCATTGGGAAAAGTGTGAAAGTGTTTGTTTAGCCCTTGGGCAGGAATCGTTTTGAGCAAGTGTGTTGCCAACTGGCTTGTGTTCCCCCCAGTACCTGTGCTCAGCTTCTAAACCCCCGCGTGCATCCCTTGGGGGCAGGCTAAGGCCAACGCATCCCCTTGGCCCGCAAGTCATTTCCATTCTGAGCACCTTTCTACGTGAGCCTCTCAGAGGTGTTTCTGGAGGTGTGTAAACAGACTTCCCGGAGAAAGGTGTGCATTGTTCCCGCTGGGGATTGCGAGTGACCACGCCCTCAGGCCCTAAATCCGATCAGAAGCTTGCAGCGCATTGGTGGATTTCGTGCCCCCGGGGGTTGGGATGGGGGCGGAGTGGGTGGTGAGCCATCAAAGGGCTGGTGGGACTGGCCCAGGCTGTCACTTGCAGACCGGCCGTCTCTGGGAAGGAGGCATCAATGCTGCAGCTGGAGCTCCGAGATGGACACTCTCGACACTCTCGTGGGCCTCGTTTGCAGAGACATGGAGGCTGCTTCTCTCGACTCGGGAGGTGAGCCTCCACCTCAGTTCCACGTCTTTCCCAAACTCCACTCTTCCCGGCCAAGTGCCGCTGCTGTGGATGCCCGCCGGGGACCCTCTCGGCAGGAGGAACCGTGCCCGCCGGCCCAGACCGTTGGGCGCTGCCAGCGTGGTGACTTGGCGCGTGTGTCAGCAGGGCTGGCTCCCGCCCAGACACGTCTCCTGAGTTGGAGGAGACCGTCTGTGGTCGGGGCTGGGCTTTGCAATATGGGGAACACCTGCTACTTGAATGCAGCCCTGCAGTGTCTGACCCACACACCACCCCTGGCCAGCTGGCTGCTGTCCCAGCAGCACTCGACGATCTGTCCAACCCAGACCTTCTGCATGCTGTGTGCTATGCAAGCCCACATCACGCGAGCCCTCCTTCATCCTGGCGAGGTGATCCGGCCCCGCCAGGACCTGCTCACTAGCTTCCACAGGCACGAGCAGGAAGATTCCCACGAGTTTCTGATGTTCACGCTGGATGCCATGCAGCAAGCGTGCTTGCGTGCCTGTGAGCTGTTGGGCTGTCCCTCCAACAACACCACCCTCATCCGTCAGATCTTTGGTGGGTCCTGGCGATCTCAGGTCCAGTGTCTCCACTGCCTTGGGGTTTCAGACACGTTCGACCCTTATCTGGACATCACCCTGGATATCACGGCAGCTCAGAGTGTGGACCAAGCTTTCAAAGAGCTGGTGAAGCCCGAGAAGCTGGATGGTGAAAATGCCTATCGTTGCAGTGTTTGTCTCCAGAAGGTGCCTGCCACCAAGAGGTTGACTCTGCACAGCGCCTCCAAGGTCCTGATCCTTGTGCTGAAACGCTTCACACAGATCGCCGGCGACAAAATGGCTCAGAAAGTGCACTATCCCCAGTGCCTCGACTTGCAACCCTACATGTCCGAGCAGACGGCAGGCCCACTGGATTATGTGCTCTATGCAGTGCTGGTGCACTCCGGGTGGAGCTGTCACCGAGGACACTACTTTTGTTATGTCCAAGCTGGCAACGGCCAGTGGTATCACATGGACGATGCCAAGGTTACCGCCTGTGACGTGATGTCTGCCCTGAGCCAAAGCGCCTATGTCCTCTTTTATGCCCAGAAGAGTGCCTTGGAAGGAGACGGTGGGCCAGTGGCACCGGGAGGGGCACCGACGTCCCTGGGGGCTGACCCCACAGGCACTGTCGTGGCCCACAGGGGACCGGAAAGAGATGCCAGCATCAGAGCTCCTGGGTCGGAGGAGCCCCTGGAGGAAACAGGCGTTCAAGCAATCAGCTTAGAGCAGTGGAGACGCCTCCAAGAACACGACCGACCTCGGCCTGAATTCAACCTCAGGAAGGTCGAGTCTGCCCTGCCTGCTGGTGCGGTCGTGATTCACCGGTCGAAATACGCAGCTGGCATGAACCCACAACTGCCTGAACCGGGGAACTACCAGCTCAACCATCCAACCAGGGACAGCCCACCTCAGGGGCCCATCAACATCAGCAACGTCCCTTGTCTCAGCGGGAGGGCCAAAACTACCAAGAAAAAGAACAAGAAGAAGCAGGGGGCTCTGGGTGCATTGCACTAGGCTCCGGTGCACATCCCTGCAGACACGCACACACACCCACGCACCAACCCACACACCCACCCGCTCACACACTTGCTGCCCAACCTACGCTCACCTAGAGGAAATCGGGTGTGCTACACGTGGGAATAATCTACCCTTGTGGAAGGACTGTTAGTCTGCAGTGTTCATGGGACGTGCTATTCACTTGGAACTTCTTACTACTGAGCTTTCAGGCGTGGCTCTCCACTGGCATGCTACTGGGGAGGGTGGGATTGATGACTGGGTCTAAGGACTGTCTCAGCACAATCCACGTCCACGGCACTGGAACAGTCCTTTGGGGATGGGGCGTCTGGTAGGTTTCCTTTGGTTTTAACCCTCCCCTCCCCACCCCCAACCCCTTCATTTGCTGCACTATTGGCTTCTTGTGAAGGACGCAGCCTGGAGGCTCCTCAGAAAGGCTCACGCCCACCCAGGTGAGGAGGAAACCTCCTGAGCCCTTCAGAGGGTCCATGACCCTCTCCTGCCTGCTGGGGTCTCCCCCTCCTGGTCCAGTCAACTGGGGATGACCCCAGCCTCCCAGGTCACCAGCCCCCACACCCCCTCCCGCTGCGCATAGCTCAGCACAGCACAGACAAATACGAATATTCCCAAGACCTGGTGCAGGATTCCATGGGAGCCGGGCAAGCAGGCTCTAAGGGTGGCTGTCAATCGGAGGCCTTGTGCAAATGCCTGAAAGGAATGACCCGGCCACCCATTCATCACTTGCCCTGGAGACTTCACAAGGATACTTCTCCAAAGACACCTGGGGCTGGATTTCATTTGAAAGGGATATGTTGGAGACTCTCCAAATGCCAACCAGGAGAAATGATGCAAACCACCCACCCCCGCAGCAACACCAGCAACAACGCCAAAACCCCAACAGCAAGAGACAGACTTGGTACATCTTCTGACAGACCCGCACAGGTGAGAGTGGGATGTCAGGTACTATGGGGACCAGTGTGACAGAGGGGTCTCCACGGTGGGGAGGAGGATCCCTGTGGCAAGTGGGAGCTTGAACACGTCCTCAATTTTCCCTCTAAAGCTGACAGCGATTGCCACTGGTTCACTGATTGCAGGTGCCTGCGAGGACCACAGTGTCTTCTGGCCACAGCACAGCAAGCGCACGAGTGAGCCAGTGGAGCGAGTGAGGGGGTGAGTGCAGGAGCTGTCCCACGAAGGGCAGAGGTGGGGCTCTGTTTCCCTAGCCCTTGGGTCGAATCGTGGGAGGGTGAACCCAGAGGACCTGGGGGGATCGTCAAAGCCCAGGATCCTTCCCCAAGACCGAAGGAAGGAACATAGACATTGGTGAGGAAGGGTTAGGGGGAGGGGGAGTGGACTGTGACCTGGAGGTGCTGTCTCTCCACCTCTGCACCAGGTGCGTGGCCATCTCCAGGCAAGGAGAGGCAACCGGAGGAGAAGCCACCAAGAGATCCGTATCCTCTGCAGGTCCACATGGAGGAAGGGGCTCGTTCTACCCTTTGAGAGTCCCTGAGCGGCATAGAACGGGGCACCTCTGGGAACGTGGGCCAAAACAACTGCATCATGCCTGGGAAAGCCTGGGACAACCCCCTGGAGTGGGCCAGTGGCTCCAGGTGAAGGAAGGGGCATTCTTGGCCGAGTTCACAGCACGTCAGTGCTCCCGCTCCCCCTCCTCCCGCCCCTCCCCCTCCCCCTCATCCCTTTATCCCCTGAAGCAAACACTGACTAACACTGGGGCCCAATCAGATTCTCCCTCGTGGGGACACAGCCTTGAGGCACATCCACTTACCATGGTTTGTCTTGTAAGTGAGGAAAGCCAAGGTGGAATGCCGAGGACCCCAATCCCCAGGGCGACTCTGCGGGAGACGCCACAGGGCCCGTGTGGGGAGGAGGGGGTGGACAGAATTGGGGAGCCCTTGCTCAGGCCTGCCCAGTGCCTCATCCCCACCCCACACCCCACGCACCGTCCCTCCACGCCCAGCCATCTTCCAGGCCAGCCCCTGGCATGGTGTTCACTCCACTGGAGAATGGATGGTGGAGATCGTGGTTCCAAAGAGCTCCCTGCCTCTAGGATGCCTTTGAGCACGTGGAGTGGAGTGAGAAGCTCCCAGGGTAGCTCCGACCTGGGTTTCAGCCTCGGGGGACCTGGAAGGGGCTCTTGGACTGAGGGTGAAACCGCGAGGGGCAGGCCGTGTCTGACGGACCAGGCTTCCCTCAGACATCCTCAGGCACCTGCACCGTGGAAGGAGCCCTGTGGAGCCCCGCGAGACAGACACCCCGACACCACCTCTGCTAATGATGGGCGTGTCTGGGCCATGGGAAATGGATCAAACGAACCTGGCACGGGACAGGGTTTGGATGCAGTCTACTTGGTAATAAACTGAGTGAAATCATTGGCATGAGTGTTTAATTCGATAAATGAAGACCTATGAAATTCATCGCGGGGTTGGGGGGGCAGGGCTGTGTATCTCTGGAGAGGTGCCCTGTCTTGTCTGGGCGGAAGTGCACTGCAGAAACCCGGAAGTGTCGTTCTTCAACACCAATGGAAAGCTGTGTTTCTAGAAGGGGTTTTCCTTTGACTCAAGCCACCAAGAGGGACGGTATTGCATGGGTGTTTTGGTGTGTAATCACCGCTGGTCCACGGGATAGGATGATTATTCTCAGTTTCATGTCTGAAGTTCATCCCCCTGGTACCGAGGGCAAACGAGGGTGCCTGTGGCTTCTGAGAAGGGCAGTCCCTTGGATGTCCAGGGCCCCACGCTCAGGAAAGAGGGTTCTGCCAGGTCGGATGGGCCCAGTGATGGGGACGCTGGTCCCCACACTTCCCTCCAGTAGCGCTAGGAGAAAGAGCAAGCAGAGCACAGCCTATGCCTTGGTGCCAGCCAGGCCCATCTCAACCCAGGACCGCTTGCTCCCAGGGGGTTGGCCGCTGCCTCTCCGACAGATCCCACTGGGTGCTGAGCCTTCCCTCGCAAAGACAAGAAGGGAGAAGGCAGTGGGTTTGGAGCGAGGCAGTATCTGAGCACCGAAGAGCCTTCACTCCTTCCTAAAATGGGCACAGAGCATCTCCTGTGCTCTCTGAGGTGGGGTAGGGGGCACTGCATGCTGGCCACCATGCTGGGCACTGCAGTCCACGGAGCGCAGTGCATCCTCATGGAGACTTGAAGTGATCACAGTCGAGTCACACATGAGAGTGGAATGCGTACGGTTGTGGAGTTAGAGGATTTCTCAGCTGAGAATTCCTGATTCCCAGGGGGACAGCATTCCAGCAGCAGGGGAGAGAGCAGTTCATTGTATCTGGCAGCAGTTTGGTTCACTTCTCCTAAAGTGCCTGGACGTCCTGTGACATCAGACATTTGGCTTCTGTCTCCCATGTTCATCCTCAAAGGAGCATGCCACCTGAACCTTACAGAAGGTAACTCAACAACACTTCGAGCTCAGGCAAAGAAACCAAACGAACAAATGAAAAACCCTAACCTCCCCACGCCCACCCCCCCACCCCCAACACCAGAAACAACAAAGAAATCCAGAGCAGTGAAAAATGCAGTGAACAGAGCAAACCAAGTGCACAAAATGGATTTGAAAGATTCACAGAAAAGAATCCTGCAGACCTATTGGGAGACGTCTACGGAGAGGGGGAGGCACAAGTACAAACTCTTTGCAGTATGGTATTGGAAAAATGTAAGTTGTGTGTTTGGGTGGTGTTGGCATTGGCATCAGGGTGGTTGGGGGTTAGGGGGTGGGGGTAGGGGTGGCGTGGTGAGCCTCTGTAGGAAAGGGAGGCATTCATACTATAACGTTGTACAAAGAAACCTGCCGACTAGTATTCCAATGATGCCTAAGTAGGAATGTGAAACTCAACGTTCATTTATAAAATCAAAGGTCCTCCCTGCACTGACGGAAGACCCTTCCCTAACGTCGTTGGGGACAGCGAAACCACCTGACTTGCAGCTCTGCCCCTCCTATCTGTCAGTAGGTTCTCATCCAGGTGGTCCCAGGACAGACACACTCCACTGGACCACGTGCAGCTTCGAAGGGGGCTGGGCGGGCTTGGGGGCAGGGTCCGTGGGGGAACTCTCCTCTCCTAGCTGACTCTTCCACTGCCTCAAGATCACATGACCTCGAGGAGTCTCACCCAAGGAACCTTACGTATCACCTTTCTCCTTTCCCTCCCCACGCCCCCACCCCCTGCACCTAAGGTTCGACCAGCACGTTGTGATTGAGCGTCCTCGTGCATTTCCCACTGAGCCGCACAGCTGTGTCTAGTCTATCTGGGAACAGAACCGAGAATCGTTTTTGACAGATGGCTATTTACATATGCCCCCACCAAGATCCCATAGAGAGGGAAAGAAAGACCAATGATTGCCCCCACGAACACAAACAATCATGCCCTGGATAAAGAAGAGGTGACGTGCCCCACGGGGCGGGCTGTGGAGCAGGGTCAGTCGGGGACCTTCCCTCTCCTAGCTGAATCTCTGACTGCCTCAAGGTCACATGACCTCAGGGAGTCTCACCCAAGGAACTTTATCTATCACTTTTTTTTTTCCACACCCTACATCAAAGGGTCAACCGGCACCTTTGCATCCTCAGGCATTTTTGACTGAGCCGGACAGCTGTGTCTAGTTTCTTCGGGGCGGGAAGCAAAGAATCATTTCTCACCGATGCCTATATACATATGCCCCCACCATCATCTCCACAGAGAGGGAAAGGAAGTATAAATATGTCCCCCACAAACACAAACAAGCATGCCCCAGATTAAGAAGATGTAAGACGCCCCCCACTCCACACACCACCTCAGCCACCCCCTCCCCCAACCGCCCGTTTCCAAAACAGACAGCGGAAGACTGCTCAGCCCACCACCCCTCCCCCAAGAAAGAGGAAGGGAATCATGCGTTTGGAGCAATGACGATGGACTTGGGGGGAGGGGGGCTGGGGGGCTGGGGGCGGGAGGGCGTGATGCTGTGAGAAAGACGTCTGACAGAAAGACAAATACCGCACGACAGCGCTTCTATGTAGAATGCAAACCATGACAGCGATGTAGTGGACATATTCGCAACACAGGACAAACTGCTGGGTTACCAGTGGGCAGACGGAAGGCGAGGGGCGTAAGAGGCACACACTTATCAGGTGTGAGATCAGCTAAAAGAATGTCCTGTATGACACCGGGACCTAGAGCCAATACTTTCTAGGAAGCATCAAGGAAATGTAAGCTTTGAGGAATTGTCAATCACTAGACTGTACACCTTCCATAATATTGTAGAGCAAGCATCGTTTCAATGAAAGAACAAAACCAAAGAGAACACAACAAAACACCAAAAACCAAAAGGTGGTGGTGGAGGGGGTGGGGGTGGGGAGGGGGGTGGGGAGAAAACAGAAGAGATGAATACAAAATCAAAGCTACAGGTGGGCTGGCTTTGGGACACGATCATCGACATGAAGGAAAAGGACATGTTTCCACACTCCTTGAATCCCTTGCTAGGACACTGAACGCAAGAAGTGGCTCTCCTAACCTATGGGAATTGAAGTGGGAAGCTCTCAAGAACATCTGTCAGGAAAGGAGTAGAGTGGAATTTTGCACCATTGGGAAAAGTGTGAAAGTGTTTGTTTAGCCCTTGGGCAGGAATCGTTTTGAGCAAGTGTGTTGCCAACTGGCTTGTGTTCCCCCCAGTACCTGTGCTCAGCTTCTAAACCCCCGCGTGCATCCCTTGGGGGCAGGCTAAGGCCAACGCATCCCCTTGGCCCGCAAGTCATTTCCATTCTGAGCACCTTTCTACGTGAGCCTCTCAGAGGTGTTTCTGGAGGTGTGTAAACAGACTTCCCGGAGAAAGGTGTGCATTGTTCCCACTGGGGATTGCGAGTGACCACGCCCTCAGGCCCTAAATCCGATCAGAAGCTTGCAGCGCATTGGTGGATTTCGTGCCCCCGGGGGTTGGGATGGGGGCGGAGTGGGTGGTGAGCCATCAAAGGGCTGGTGGGACTGGCCCAGGCTGTCACTTGCAGACCGGCCATCTCTGGGAAGGAGGCATCCCTGCTGCAGCTGGAGCTCCGAGATGGACACTCTCGACACTCTCGTGGGCCTCGTTTGCAGAGACATGGAGGCTGCTTCTCTCGACTCGGGAGGTGAGCCTCCACCTCAGTTCCACGTCTTTCCCAAACTCCACTCTTCCCGGCCAAGTGCCGCTGCTGTGGATGCCCGCCGGGGACCCTCTCGGCAGGAGGAACCGTGCCCGCCGGCCCAGACCGTTGGGCGCTGCCAGCGTGGTGACTTGGCGCGTGTGTCAGCAGGGCTGGCTCCCGCCCAGACACGTCTCCTGAGTTGGAGGAGACCGTCTGTGGTTGGGGCTGGGCTTTGCAATATGGGGAACACCTGCTACTTGA